>NW_027551778.1:0-353841 GCF_045843805.1 Urocitellus parryii | reverse complement strand
ATCTATTTTGTCCTACCCTTTCACAGGTGAAGGACCAAGAAGCAGAGAACCAGGTTACAGAGGACACTTCCAGGAGCATTAATATTCATTTATGATGAAGATGATACAGTGGGCTAATTAATTCTTCCACCATCTTTTGACAAATTAATCTACTTAAGTGTCAATGATCTACTTTCACAGAAAATTATTTAAATGGATACTTTATTATTTTGAAAATGAATATGTGCTATCACAGATATTGAGAAGACTGTGGAAGACAGAGAGAGAAGGAACACGAGTGCTACCCAGGGGATCCTTGATTGGAAGAAGCTTTAGCCAGATAGATGCTACCTGAAACATTCACAGTGCTCCTTTTTCAAAGGGACATAAAGGTTTCAAATAGTGCAAACAGGAAAATATTGGCTGTGGTTTGTCTTCACGTCGCTCTTGTGGATACAGCCTGCAGTCTTTGAAAGAGCAGCAATCACTGCCACCCATTTTTCTTAGACGAGCTCAGTTCCTTTGGAGCGGGAGCCTTTAGAAGTCTACATGACTGCCTTCAGGTGAGGGCACAGAAATGTGTTGTGTCCTCAATTTTTAATTTCAAATTTCAAAGACACTTTGGAGCAGGTCGGGATCACTGGCGTGGCAGATTCAAGTGCAGGGCACGTGCACTTCACCCACCGGTTTAATTTACAGGGAGCATCTAAAAGAAATGCTTTCTTCTCCATGTTGTTGCTTTCCGCCCTGTGCAGCTGAGTAGCAAGGAAATCATGGACGGACCAAGCATGGCTTGCAGAAACAAAATACAGTTCTTAGACTTTCATTTTCAGAACACTGGGTGGAAAGGAATCAGATATGAGGTGTGGAAAACTCTTCCAACATGAAACAAAGCTTAGGTGTTTTTAAGTTTCTAAAGGCTTCCATCATAGTTCCCAAATTTCATTTAAATGAAACATCAATATGGTCTTTATTCTGAACTTTAAAATCTTCTTTTACTAGCAAATTGATTTTTTAATTGGTAGGAAAGTGCAGGCCAAATAACCCAGTGATATTTTAACAACAGCAGTGAGAGAACCCACATTTCCTTCTCGTTATTAAGATGAGCAATGACCTGCATAACTAATCTTGGAAGCAGCAGGGGCTCAGTGCCAAATACGCTGTACGGATTGAATGAATCGACGCTCTCTGATTGAAATAATCGTATTCCCGAGAATGTACCTGAAAATCAACATTCTGCATATCCAGTTAGCACTTACAGAACGTGAATGCAAATGCTTCCTATGAAAAGTGAAAATAAATGACTTAACACATCATCACTGAATGCTCGCTGTGAGCCAAGCACAGGGCTCGGCATTGGGAATGTGTAGCAGATAAGATCAGGTCCCATTCCTCTGGAGAGAGGCGGTCACTAACCCTGCACTGTGCTTATTAAAATAACCCTGTGAACCCAGGCATGCACCTAAGTTTCAGTGGCCAGTCCTAGCAAGTAAAAGGAGAGCTCAGAGGCAGTGAGGAGGGGGAACATTTCAGGTAGCACGGTCAGGAGGTGGCCCTGCATGGGCACCTGAAGGAGGTGGCACCTGGTACCCACAATCCTGACCTGAGGCTCAATGTAGGTAAGGCACCCTCAGCATTGTGGACGGGATGAGGAAAGCAACACACCACAGAGAAAATCCTGAACTTAGAAATAAGGAAGAGCTAAGTGGGAGAGCCAGTAAAAAGAAAAATAACACCTACAGGATGGAGACGGCCAGAGGGTTCTGGGCAGGTCTCCCTCCTCCTCCCCACCAGCCAAGGACGCACTATCACACGGGTGCCCTCAGACCCCCAGCCACAGAGCCTGCAGTGGCAGGTAAGAGCCTGGTTTCTGCCATCTCCCTCCCTAAAACATCACTCAGACTCAGAGGCATCAAGGAAAGCGACCCTCCGGGAAAGGAAGAGCAACTGCCTCCCGGACAACAGCCCATCTGCCAGGCTTTGTGCTTCCTGAGCGGAGGGGCCGGGGTGGAGAAGTGTGGAGCCACTGGGGTTGGGACGGGAGGGCGGGGGAACTGTCAGCCGGCTGGTGAGGCGCTGAAAACCACCCGGGGGAGTGGAAAGAGCGGCCTGGCGTCAGGAGATGTGGTCACTAATTGGACTCTGCTCCTCATGACCACCTGGGGTTTCCCTTATGGACCTCAATTTCTCCTTCTCTTCAATGACAGATAATCCCATTTGATGTCCTGTAACTTCATAAAGTAATTTACAAAATAAAATTAAAAGTAAAGTTTATTTTTAGGAAGGATGAAAAGGTGCAGGATCAGAAGCGTCTAGCATGCATGTTGATGTCTCTGTATCCACGATGCAATTCAATGTTTGTTTTTAGGTAATAACTGTCACTCTCCCAGCCTCCAGCCCCGCTCTGGGCAGAGGTCAGGTTTTCTCTAAACAGTTGTTCATCTGCTCCCTGACCTGTCCTGTTTCACTTAATTGGCTTAACAGAGACCTAATGAGGCCATGCTCCTATATCCCTAGGGACAGGTTTGTTAGCTGGAATTTAACCCAGTTCAATAGAGAACACGTCTACCTTATGCTGGGCAGAGTAATGAGAAATGAAATCAATAAGGCCTGTCCCCTTTCCTTCAGGAGCTCCTGATTTAAAGGGCTGAAGGCTGGGGCTATCGCTCAGTGGTAGAGCGCTTGCCTTCCACATGGGCGGCACTGGGTTCTATTGTCAGCACCACATAAAAATAAATAAAGATATTATGTCTCTCTACAACTAAAAAAAAAATTAAAGAGATTATGGAAACATAAATTGTTTTGTCCTAAACCCAAAGTCGCAGGAAGGTTAAAGCCAGAGGGTGGAGCTCCTGGGAATAGCAGGCACCCTGTGGGCAATGAGGGGGGCTGCAGGGACAGGACACATCCCTGCCACAAGAGGGACAGCAGCCCAGCAGGACCATAGGGCTGTGGACCGTGCCTGTCTGAGCTCCTCGTCTGTTTCCACAGCAGACAGCTCTGCTCAGCTCGGCTCCTGGAGGAGTCCCCAAGGAGAACAACTGGTGTGGCAGCTGTCAGTGCAGGAAGGAAAATCATCCTGTGTAGGAAGGTGAGTGCCATGTTGCCATGAGACACTAAAGAGAGCAGCGGCCACACCACAGGGAGGGACTGTCACACAGGCACTGGGGCCTGTGCCAGGGAGGGAGGAGCAGACCGGAGGCCCAATTTTCAGAGCATCCAGGGCTCCCTCAATTCAGTTTCAGCACCTGTTAAATGTGATGGAGAGGTTTTTACAGGAGGTATCGTAGGATCAGAAACAGTATATATGAAGAATCTGCAGCACCTGACAGTGTGCAGCAGGACAACTGTTCTCAGTGGTCAGGGACACCGTGCCCCTGTGCTCAGACACATGGCTGGAATGCTGGGCTCCAGTGCGGCTCTCAGCCATCTCTTCACCTGGTGACTGGGGAGTCCACAACCTGCACGCCTCATCCGGTGGCCCAGTACAGTGGGTGTGGAAAACTGTAGGCATTAGAACTACCCTTGTTAGAGGTCAGCAAGGTGCACAGGGGCTTCAGCCAACAAGATCCAGCTCAAATCTGTCTACCAAGATGAGAGTGTGGATGTGTTCACATTTTGAATTTCAAAAGAGACCTATTTATACAAATCAAGATCATCATATTTGCCTGGACAGAGGGTACAGATGCTCTCTAGCAGAGGGAGCGGATGAACAGCGGTGGCCAGGACCCCCCATGACCTCTCCCACCAGCTCAGCCCTTCCTTCACGTGGTCCATCTGGGTGATTCCATCCATCCTATTTGAACTCAGCTCTACAGCAAACGCTTTGTCTTTGGGAGAGGGGACTGTCCTCAAGCTGACTTGAGTTCAAATGAGAAAGCTTTGTGTTTTAGGCTTCATTTACTTTAAATAATTTATAGATAATGCTGAGATTAATATTTAGATTGCCTTCGGAAAAAAGATTTCCATAAACAATATAAATAAAACCAGATGAAGACTATTTACCAATATAATAAAGCAACCTCTTTCCAAACAAAACAGAATTCGAGTGCTGACCACAATCCATCCACTCATCTTGACTGTGGCTGTCCTTAGTTTGGATCATACCTTCGTCATTAGTTCTGATTACAAGAATTTAGAAATTAGAAAGAACAGAATTGCCTTTCATTAAAAACTGTCTCAGAAACACTTCAAGCTGTTCAGAATCCTTCCTCTGTTATGAACATCAGTGTCAGCAGTGAACATGTTACATGCTGGATGTAGTCACATGTCCTTTGCTCTAAGGGCCACACGGTACCTGTACACACAGCTGTGCTCCCAGGGTACATGAGGACCACCTGGGTTCTGCTGTCACCTGGGAATAGATGGTGGCCCCAGCAGCGCATCAGTAGAGGGCCTATGCATCTGACGCCATGATTGTCACACAACTGGCACTGCCAGTAATCAGGACATTCCATTCCTTTGAAGTTGTAATGTAGCAAACATCTGAACATGGATTTTCCTTCAAATATTCTGGATTTTTCCTTGTGACTCCAATAACATTCTTTTTGCTGGTAAAATCAGCTTGCACCCCAGGACATCTGTTTTCAAGGTGTGGCCCATTAGTCCCTGGAAAGGGGCACTTTTAGAGGCTCTTGGAAGTCAAAATTATAATAATAGGAACATGTGACATGGGCTTTGCTTCCTGTTGCCATCTTCACCAAGGGAGCAAAGCAATGGTGGGAAATAGACGGCAACAGCACCACCAAACAGCAGAGATGCACCCAGCAGAGAAGGCCAGGCTCCCGGAGACACGGCTGGGCAGCGGGGAGCTGCTGACTCCAGCTCATCTCAACACGCGGCTACACATCACATCTCAACACGTGGCTACACGTCACAACATCTCAACACGCGGCTACACGGCACATCACATCTCAACACGCGGCTGCACGTCACATCTCAACACGCAGCTGCACAGCACATCTCAACACGCGGCTACATGTCACATCTCAACACACGGCTGCACGACACATCTCACTATGCGGCTACATGTCACATCTGCCCTGAGGAGGTCTGGAGGAAAGACACAGGCCTTGTTTGGACGTGTGAGCCCGATTCCCTGCCTGTTCCCCCAGTGAGCACTGCTTCATCTGAAAGAACTACTGACAAACCATCACTGTTAACATTTGAGGATTTGTCAGACATTTTCCTTAAAAAATAGAATGAATGAGTCTTTTACTTCAAAGAAAACAACTGACAAAATTTGTAGCCAATCACAAAATCAAAATCATCTAGTAGAAATTAGACTATTTGAAGATCATCTCTGCCCCCCTGAGCTTGACAGTTTCTCAATGCCTCAAGATTTTTCTGATGAGATGCTTTGTAATATTAACAAGTACAATTTCAGAATAAAAAATATCACCAACAATAATTTGACATTATTTTATAATGTCAAAAATATGAATTCAACAAAAGGCGTAGCAATTTTAAAATCCATTTACCTATTAACATATTCAAATTGCATAAAGGAAAAACTAAGGCAGTTGCAAGGAGACACCCACAAATTCACGGTCTCAGCAGGAGATTTTGATACGTCTCTGTCTCTGTATGTGTCAGATATAGGTGCCCCCAAGTCCTTGTGTTGGTGCAGTGATGTTCAGAGGTGAAGTGCTTGATCCTGAGAGCTGTACCCTGATCACCCAAGTCTGAATGGGGTGGGTGGTAACTAGGCAGGTGGGGCAGGGCTTGGCTGGAGGAAACAGGTCACTGGGACTGCAGCCTCAAGGGTACATCTTCACTGGGCCCCTTCACTCCTCAACCCTCCCTCCTCTCCCTCCCTCCCTCCCTCCTTTCTTCCCCTTCTCTGTTTTCTGGCTGCCAAGAATGGACAGTGCTCCTCCTCCCCGCCCATCTGCATGATGTGCTGCCTTATCTTGGCCCAGAGCAAGGGACCCAGCCGCCTCTGGACTGAGAGAAACTGTGAGCCTCAGATAAACCTTCCCTTTCCTAAGCTGCTCTTATCAGGTATTTTGGTCACAGTGACACAAAGCTGCCTAACAGCAATGCCAACCAGTGTGGATTAAATGCATACTCAACAGCAGGGTATGCATTTTGTTCCAGGAATATTCACCAAGAAGGAGCATATGCTCAGCCATAAAGCAATTACCAATACATTTAAAGGGACTTCAGATATACAAAGTTTGCTCTTTAACCACAAATTTGCTTGGAAAAATCATCAGACATTTGGAAGCTAAATAGCATGTCTAACCAAAAAGGAAGCATAAAAGAAAACAAAACCTATTTGAACTGCATGAAATGAAAACATAATATCAAAATTGAAGGGGTGCAGCCAAAGCAGTTCTTAAAATAAAATTTATAGCATTAGTGCTACAAAGGTATTTGAACACCCTCATTTAAACAACAACAACAATAACAACAAAAAAACAGACTTAAATCACTGATCTCGGCCTCACACTTAAGAAACTTGAAAGAGAAGAACAAAACTCACAATAATCAGAAAAAGTATTAAAACAAATTTAATAACAAAAAGAAAAAATCAGTAAAATTGGAGACAAATAATAGGGAAAACCAGTGAAACTAAACTTTGTTTTAAGAAGATCAATAGCACTGACATTTTGCTTGCCAAATAGATCAGGCAGAATAAGAAAAACACAAATTATGAACATCAGGAATTTGAGCTGTGGCATCATCCACAATTTAAAAGGTACAGAAAATACTATGGAAAGATTTCGGAGTAAATTTAATAACTTAAATGAAATTTTAAAATTCCTTGAAAGATACCAAGTATTGAAGTTCGTTGAAGTATGAAATAGATAACATAATAGACCTTTAAGTAGAAAATACTTTGAATTTATAATTATTAAAAAACTAAGCTCATAAGAAAGTTCCAATTCCTGATGGCTTCACTTATGAATTCTCCCAACATTTAAGAAAAAAATTACCAAATACACACACATTTTTCTAGAATATCCCAGAGGAGTGAACATTTTCAAATTAATTGTATGAGTTCAGTGTTACTTTGGTGGCAAAACTAGACAAAATAATTACAAGACTCCATATCAATGATAAATGTACATGCAAAGAATCCGAACAAATTTTGGCAAGTGAAATCCAATAGCGTTTAAAAAGGATAATTCATCTTGACCAAATTAATTCTATTCCAGAAAGCAGGTTGTTTAAATATTGGAACATCCATTTATTTATCGTATGAACAATCTAGACAAACAAAAGACCATCCAAGTAGATGTAGAAAAACCAAAATCTTATCTATTTCTATTTTAAAATAGAAACTCCCAACAAATTAAAGGTAGAAGATTATATCCTGGACCTCACAGGGCATCTATGAAGAACCCTGGGCTGATAATATACTTATGACTAAAACCAGAATTTCTCTTGACTAAGCTCAGAAATAAGGTGCAGACATCTCCCTATTCCCAGTCAGCCTTGGGGTAGGGGTTCTAGGCAGTGCACGCAGGCAAGGAAAAGAGAAAATGCTACGAGCTGTGTGTATGTAGATGTGTGAATACATAAACCCTGTACCAGGGATGATGGAAGTAACAGTTTACACCTTTAGCTAATGTCACAGAGTTTTGAGTCAGTCTGAAGTGTTAAGTCACTTGATCACTACAAACATGGAGGCAGGGAACAAGAGAGATGGGGAAGGACTGAGGTAGTCGCAGGGGCGAATCTGCTGTGCACCCAAGCCCACGTGTGCACCCCTGGCTTCCCTCTTCCCGGCCAGAGGCAGAACAGCTTCAAAAAAACATCATTTGAGTAAGACCCGTGTCAGGCTGGCCTCCAAGGACCTATGCTGACCAGTGACACTGAAGACGTTGCTACCAAGAACTCCACCACCTGGGCCAGCCCCTCGACCTGGGCCTCCAGATCCTGGAACCCAAACCAACCTTTTCTTTGCTATTTTATAATCCCCCGGTCTATGGCATTGTGCTGTTGGCAACGGAAAGTCCCTGCTGCTTTTAAACACTCCGCAGCAGCTCCCCAGGTTCCTGAGCGGTGCTCCATTCCCTGTCCAATGGCATCACTGCCCCCCCCCCAGTGCTAGCCCAGTCACTAGCCCTGATCCTTTGCCCCAACCCTTTGTTTCTTCCTCCAAAATGGAGCGATTGTGGGAGCAACGGTTCATTCATCCTCGCCCCTTGGCCCTGGATTCTTCAGCTTACTCCCATCACTAACTGGTCCAGAGACCACACAGGCCTAAGGCACATACACACCAGACTCTGCAGGAGTTGCAGGATCACAGAGCCAGCTGCACTCCTCCCACAGCGACCAGAGAAGGCTCCAGGTCCTCAGAACCCTGGTCAAGGGATTCACCGCATTTTCTGAATCAATCCCACTGACTGCCACTGACACTAATTGCTTTGAAAGTTTATTTAATGGCATAATTATCAGTCTATAATTTTTCCTTCTTTTTGAATATCAAAAGCATTAGAATATCAAATGGTAACAGACTAAAAACAAGAAAAATCCCTCTAAAGACAAATTTGATCACATACATTTAAAGAATTGTATTTGTTGGCTCATATACTGGAAAGTTTCAATTCTGGTGTATCTGGAAATGTCCAGCATATGTTTTAGAGATCTGCAAATAAAGCAGTTGTGTCTGTCAATTAAAAGGACAGAAGAGCTAAACAAAATGACAGGGGTGTGGGTGAGGGGACTGCTTGCTTTCACACAGTGCTTGATCTCCTACCTGAAGTCAGAGCCGGCTCTCCTGCCGTTTTCTGGAATCCCGGGATCTGGACACATGTCGGAGACCAGGGCAACGCCTCCTTGGCTCACTGTAACAGAGAGAAGGCATGTGAGGGTGCGGGGCAGTCACTGGGGAAATACCCAGGGAACGAATTTAATATGTGACCTAAGAATTAAGTCAGCTTGGCACCATTAAAACAGGACTTGGTTCTCTTTCCTGATAATCAAGACTCTTCCAATGAAAGAATGAAAATGTCTTTGATTTTTACT
Organism: Urocitellus parryii; assembly: GCF_045843805.1. Lineage (NCBI taxonomy): Eukaryota > Metazoa > Chordata > Mammalia > Rodentia > Sciuridae > Urocitellus > Urocitellus parryii. The sequence goes on along the minus strand of NW_027551778.1, from coordinate 344,883 downwards.
TTCCTCCACTGGAGAAGCTGAAGCTTAATTAAAAATGCATATGCTCATTACAATCACCCTTATGTCACACTGAGGAGCAAGACAGACGCATGACATCAGGGTATACAGACACCGGAACTCAGGGAGAGCATGGCCTTGCTCATCCCCAGGATCAATGACACAGAGGGTGACCACACAGAAGATCTGTGCAAGGCCTCTAAATAAAGCCTCCTAGTGGATCCCAACTTGACCTGACCATGCTGAGGAACTGGACTCAGGAGCAATGGCCTCGCTGCACCAGTGTGCAGGTTTGTTGTGGAGTCTCTCCAAGTATGAGCGTGCCCTCTCTCTGGCACCTCACTACCTCCGAATGGCTTCTAAAGGACCCTTCGTATGCTGGATTCAGTGGCTGCCACGTCAACACCCACCCTACCCTGTAGCTTGCCAGTCCAACCAAGGCAATTCCCTCTTTCTGTCCAGAATTTACCTAACCAAGGCTTGTGAGCCAATTCAACTGGATGGAATGTGGGTGTAGGTCCATGTGATTGCCTCTGAAAGACATGCGTGGGTGCTGGCCGAGACCTCGTGGACCTCACTGTGCCTGGATTTTGAAACCTGAACTTCAGGGCTATTGTTGGGAGTCCAAGGATAGAAGCAGCAAGGTGATGAGGTAGCTCAGGGACCCTCTATGTCATCCTCGAGGCTGAGCATCCACCTGTAAGGGACCCACCCCATCTTAACATGCAGCCGATCTCTCAGCGTTTACCTCAGTTGAAGCCCATTTGAGTAGGTGATCCTATTATTTGTAGCCAGAAAGAATGTACAAATTCAAGGAGTTCAACCAACTCCATGTAAGTTTGATAAACCCAGAGAGTTCCCAAAGACCCATCACAACGGGGTTTTTGACCCAGGGAAGATCTTGGAAGCAGAAAGAGAGCACAATGCACCACCAACTGGGGCTCCCCAATACGACCCTCAGACTTCTCGGCAGGCTGGATGGAGCATGACAATATACTTGAAAGATGAAAGAAAAGCAAGGTTAACTGAGAAGTCCTCATCCAGCAGAACTGTCCCTTCAAAGTGACGGTCTATGAGGCTATATTATGTTATCTTATAGTTCTTAGATCCTAATATCATTTGCATTCAAAAGTTGTTATTTAAGTTCCACTTAACTCAGCAAAAGTAGAGAGAGATGATGAGAGGACACTTTAAGAGAGAAATTCCAGGGTCATTATAAGGACAGATCATTTGTATGATATACTTTTCATGTTCTGAAGATCTATAATCTGTCCAAACATGTGAAAAATGTAACTGTAGTGCAGGAGACACTACATCTGGAATAAAAACAGTAGAGAAAAGATACCTCCAGTAATTCTTTCCCATGACATATCAAGGCACCAGAAATTTGGCTCCTTTCATTTAATACTCTTTTAGTTCAAAAATGTCTTCTAAATGTAATACATTTGCAGATAGATCGTAGTGAGGGAGTTCCTTAGCAGCAGGCCTTCCCTGCATGAACGCTGGAGTCCTTCAAGTTGAAACAGAAGGACACAAGACAGTCACTGGAGGCCACAGGCACTGTGGTTTGGTTGTGAGGAGCTCCCCAAAAGCTCATGTGTCAGGCAAGGCAAGACGGCTCAGAGAATAGGTGACCGTCTTATGAGAGCCTTACCCCAATCAGTGACTTAATCTCCTGATGGGATTAATCGAGTGGTGGCTGGAGGCAGGAGGGTGTGGCTGGAGGAGGTGGGGCTTGAGGTATATATTTGATGAGTGGAGTCTCTGCCTCCTGATCATTAGTGAGCTGCTTCCCTCTGCCACACTCTTCCTCTATGATGGTCAGCCTCACCTGGAGGCCCCAGGAATGGACTCTGCTGTCTGTGGATTGACACCCCTGAAACCGTGAGCCCCTAAATAAACTTTCCCTCCTCTATAATTGTTCTGGCTGGGTCTTTTAGTCACAGCAGTGAAATAGCTGACTAAAACAAAATGAAAATATGAATTTCTCCAGTAAAGAAAACACATGGGAAAATGTAAGACTAAGCATTATACTGATTTTATTTTGTTTACTGTTTAAAAGACAGTGCATACAATAATTATAAATCTCTACCAATAGATACGTAATGCAGGAAGGCATGATTTCTGACATCAATTGCATAAAGTAGGGGGAAAGAGCCCTTTGGGGGGAAGGTACAAAGTTTTTGTATAGCATTAAAGTTAAGTTGGTATTGATTGAAAATGTTCTGATTTTAGGTTGTTGTAGGTAGTTTCCATGGTAACAGCAAAGAAAGTGTCTAAGACATGGAAAGGAGAAGAGGAGAATCACAATGTGTCATCGCACTGCAGCAATGGCCAAGCACAGTGCATTGGCCAGGGAGGAAAGGGGGGAGCTGGGGACAAGCAGCACATGTGGCAGGATGGTGGGGACCAGGGCCCAGCAGGCCCTCACTCTGGGGACTGCACTCCCTGTCACAGACAAGATGTTTCAATGGGAGCTATGAGCCCCAGAACCTTAGGATGTCAGGAAGTGACTGTGCTCACAGGCAGGCTCCTGAAGTTGCCATTAGGGTGGACCATGTCCAGTAGTATGGTCTCCTAACAAAGGAAGAGGACACTTCGGCATGAACACACAGAGGAGAGCCATGGGAAGACCCAGCAGGAGAGCCCCAGCAGCCAGGAGGGGAGACTCAGAGGAGACCAGCCCTGCCAGCACGTTAGACTCCGACCTCCAGCAATGCCAGGGGCAGCTCTGCTGTCCAGCCCTCGTGCAGCTGTGCTGCCACAGTGCCTCCATAAACAGTTCCTTCCCCGATCAAAAGACAACATCCAACTGAACACTGTCCCCCAGAGGGCACACGCTGCGGATTCAAGGGTGCTCGGAGGGTGAGTGAAAAGGAGTCGGCTTCAAAGACCTGGACAGGAGGACGGAGGCTTCCTGGGGCGTGGGGACCAGGATGGGGAGGTACTGGGTGAAGGGTACAGAGCTTCATGTTGGTGTGAAGAGAGTTTCTGCAGATAGATGGTGGTGACAGACCCAGAGTGGTGTGATAGATCCAAAGCCACAGGACTGCATGTTTAAAATGGTGACATTTCATGTTCTAGGTCCCTTACCTCCGACTTCCTCCCTCCTTCCACATCCATATAGTCATAAACACAGACAGAGATGGACATGATGTGGGCATGGACACACAGGTGTCATGCAGGTGTAGACACAGACCTATAGACAGAGATACACAAGTGTCCCCTGTCTAATGCTCTGTTCTTCTCCAACACCAGGGTCTTACAGTCTGTCTCACAGGCTACGGGGAAGTTCCCAACTAGTAGGCAACTGTCTACCACCAACGCTCTAAAATCGATCTCCTTCTTACACTTAGATTTAGTAATTTCAAAGCCCAGTCATGGTTTGTTTTTCCCCCCTTTTCTGGCTAAATGACTCCTACCTTCCCTCAAGCAAAGCAGCTGCCTCTGCAGCAAATGGCAGAGTCTCCTCAGGGTGCACGGCCGTCGCTGTTCTGCAGAAGTAGGGCCCTCTAGTGTGGCCGTAGTTCTCCATTCTCTGTACTCAAAGTGGCCACGTCACAGCACCAAAGCTATGAAAAGGTCTACTTGTACGTCTCCTTTTCTATCACGTTCACATGAAATAGGAGTAAAAAGAGGAAAATTGGAAGTATCCATCCAAGTTAGCTTAGAACATTCTGGACTTTTAAAAAGAATAATGCCAGAGTCAGAGCGTAGAATGCACCAGAAAGCATGGAAGGATCGCCAATGGCAGAAGACACCAAGAGCCATGAGTGAGCGACTAGTTGTAAAGTACCGTGGTTTTCTGAAGCAGGGGGAGGTGAGTGACAAGGGGACAGAGAAGGCGCAGTGACAGGACAGGCACTAGCAGAAGACGGGTGCCACAGACCCACCACCTATTTCACCCACATCGCCAGCCACAGACCCACCACCTGTTTCACCCACATCACCAGCAACTGCTCCTCCGATCGCTGCAGCCTCCCAACCAGTCCTGGAGACGCACCTGCCACACGCAGGGTCTCCCATCCCCAGTGGTCCCCAGGGAGGAACCTCCAGCTTAGCCTCACCCACTGCTGAGTTTGTTGACTTTTACCTTTTCAAGTTCACAGGACATATGCCATGGATATCCATAAGCACATTAAACTTTAGTCAAAACTTTGGAGTTAAAAATTCTAAACTGAAAATATTCAATAGATATTCATGCACCATTGACTAAGGCTAGCACCAGGAGCAAAATGGCAAGGCATGATCAGTTACAAGGTAGAGCCTGTAAACAGTGGGTGAATCTGGTCATGGAAATGTATGTTTCAAAGGAATCTTCCAAAGCATGTTGATTCACAAGGTCTGCAGAAATAGACAGAAAAAGACACAGATATGCAGAAACAGACAGGTCTAAGTGGATAGGCATATCTCACCAGATGTGCGCTTGCTCTTCAAGGAGACACCTTGTGGTTGCCAATCAAAGCCAACCTTTGGATGCATGTGGAACAAGTACACAGGTAGAGTAGGGCCACAGTGGACTAGGGATAGACAGGGAGCATAAGCAGCTCTGTGTGATGAAGACGATGAGACTCGTAGATTAGTGAAGGTAAGGTTTACAATGGTGGAATAATTGGAAATAATTACAAATAAGTCTAAGAAGAATTCTGCTGATGTCAAAAACTAAACAATATGACATTTTCTAGAACTCCAAGTATCACATGTGTTTTACATTTAATGCATACAGTTGCCCTATGAGATATTAATACCAAGCCCATTCTACAGATAGAAAACAAAACTGAGACCAGACTCATGATCCAGTTGACAGCAAAGTCCAGGTACCTCTCTCCACACTGGTCACAGTCACAGAGAGAGACAGAGCTCCGTGAACCCAGGAGGCCAATGCCTTAGAACAACTTTTACTTTCAATAATCTCCTTTACAAACTTTATTATTTAATAATAAAAAGATACTGAGGGTCAAAGAGGGAAGTAAACAGATGTCCTCATTTATGTTCTCAAACAAGACACACACGGGAAGCCATGTGGATCCACCATGAGGCTTTAGCTCAAACCATCTGGTAGCAATTTCCCCTCCTTAAAACCCAGATTCCAAGGCTGTCCACGCAAGGTCACCGTCCACCTTGGATAACTGTAGCTATGGAGTGTGTAGGGGCTGGAGCGCTGAGTCTCCCGGGGAGGTGTCATTCTGAGTGAATTCCTGGCTTATTTTGGGGATAAGTGATCTAAATAAGAGCCTTTCCGTCATTCAGTGCATTTTAGTGTCACAACTCCTGTGATTGGTTATTTAATTTCCTTGTTGATCCTTATTTCTTTAGAGCCTACAAATATGTTTTAACTTGGGACAATCTCTAACCGTTGTAAACCTTTGGAGAAGAGACCATAATGAGGAAGACTGCCCACACACAGCAGCACTCTGGTTGAAATGCCTTCCCAGCAAGGGCCCCTCCATCCACCCAGGACCTGGAGATAAGCAACTGCTGCTCTGGGGCATGTGCTTGGGGATACCTTGGAATAGAGACTTACCTGAATCACAGTTTGGAATAAATGGACCCTCATGTTTTTCCTTGGATATCTAGTTGACTCAGGGTGCTGTCACGGAACGAGGCACTCCTGTGTGATGCAGCTCCCCTTTGTGAGTGGCAGAGGTTTTATCTCATCCAGAGAGAGCCTGGTCCATCCCACCCCTCCCCCCCAGGAGATGTGGCTGGAATCGATGGCCACTTCAGTGACAACACTGCTAGCCTAGGGATTTCCTCCATGGAGTGACAGCAGGACTATGATCACTTACCTGTCACCAGGGACATTTCGGCATGTATGACAGGACTCACTTTCTGTTTCTGTGGAATGTTTATACTCTCTATCAGTGGTTTTAGCCCTAGCAGTGAACACGTCTATGAGCTCCATATGAATAAGTAAGAAGCCCTGAAATTTGAATGATAAACTTTTATCAATGCACCCTTAGGGATTTTAAGGGATGGTTTACATAGAAATGAGTTCCCAGAAACACCTTGCCTTTCTGAATCTGGTTCTGGACCTGTGGAATGGCAGTCGGGGTGAGCACTAAGGGCCGGGCTTCCCGGGTACCAGCTCATCACAGGGCCAGGCATTTCCTGGCTTCCCTCTCTTCCCCTGCAATATACCATGGTGCACCTCATGAAACACAGTTAGTGGAATGCCCATTATTTATCCCTGGCTGTTCGAGAGGTGCTTAGACACATCCTTGTTTTCCCCATGTTCTCCACTCCTGCTGCCATAGACTTCAATCAAACTCTTGAGTTTACAGTAATTTTTAAAAAATGTATTTTAGATTCCAATGAAATCCCCCAAATGCATTGTTTAGAATCTAAAAAGAAAGTTAATGATTCTTTATTCTATAGTAAGTAAAGATTATTTGGTTGGCATTCAAAACCTTCACTCTTTTCAACCTAATTTCCCCCGAGACTGTTTTGCTACCAAAGAGGAAAACAAGGGGCTGGGGATGTGGCTCAAGCGGTAGCGTGCTCGCCTGGCATGCGTGCGGCCCGGGTTCCATCCTCAGCACCACATACCAACAAAGATGTTGTGTCCGCTGAGAACTAAAAAATAAATATTAAAAATTCTCTCTATCTCTCTCTCTTCCCTCTCTCACTCTCTCTTTAAAAAAAATAAATTCTCTCTCTCTCTCTCTCTCTCTCTCTCTCTCTCTCTCTCTCTCTTAAAAAAAAAAAAAACAAAGAGGAAAACAAGTAGGTATATTATAAGGACCCCGAATAACTGAAAGATCACTGTGGCGGCAAAAGTTCAAATGAAAAATATTTTCTTTACATATCTTCAAATTAAACCAAATGTTTACTATTTAAATAAAATAAGCATATTCTGATATAAAATCAGTATAAGTGAGCTTTAAAAAAAAAACCATTGTACTGTTTTCAAGATTCCTGATCCTTGCCCACCACCACCTGCCTGGTCCCTCACTATCCCCCTACGTGTGTCGGCGAGTGGAAACCTGCAGCACTGGACTGTGGGAGGCCCTCCTCGCACGTGACTGGAGTTACCTCCCCGGCTGGGCAAGAGGCGCTTAGACACATCCTTGTGTCCAGAGCTTTCCCCACCCTTCTCAGGTCCCAGGGCTTGTCTGTGTGGAGGGGTGTCTGGCCACTACCCCTGAAGACCCAATCGTCACCCCTGACCTTGGGACACTGTCCCCCTTAATCTACAATCCATGGGATTTTCCCCAGAATTTTTTGTTCCCCAATAAGAGTCCACTCCTGGCGGGTTCCCTCTCTCTCGCTGGCCTCTTCAGTCAACCTCGCTACCCTAATAGGTAGCTGGAGGCTGGAGGCAGGAGAAGCCGTCCTGAGCTGGTTTAAAGGTGATTAGGGTCTGTCTCTCTAATTCAAACTCCCTTCTGGATTAGCCACGTAGCGAACCTTCATTTAGGAAGCCTGTGCTGGCCGTGGGCTAAGCTGGACAGCGGTGGCCCAGAGCCCAGGGCTGGCTCCCAGGTGCAGGGACTGCCCCTGGAGAGAGTGAGGGCTGAGGCCTACATGTCTGTCCCAGTCTATTTCTGTATATTCCAGGACTCTGGATATAAGATTCATGAATAATTTTCAGAATTCTCTCAAAGAAATCTTACCTTACCAGATGCCCAATTATTAATGATCTCCAAACAGCATGAATAACATTCAACTAGAATAATTTATATTGCTTTTCATGGAATCTAAGAGGCCCAGGAATAATCTTGAAAGGTAGGAAGAGAGAATGTTGAATCCATGTATAATATAATTCATTTCAGGAACACACATACATATGATATGTAAAATATAATATCCATATTTAAATTTCATAAATATTTCACATTAAATACAATGCAATTAAATTCTGAAGCCTCGTTTTGTCAATTCTTAGATTTTTTTTAAATAGAAAATACTCAGATGATTTCTTACTGATAGTACTTGATAAGTGGTTTCAGAAACTTTTATGTAAGTATATTCTAACACAGTTAAAATAAATGATATCAGCATATATAATTTATGGATATATTTTATCACTTTAACTTATGTTTTATTTGTTTTCAAAATAAGATAATTAAAATATTAAATTTTATACAGATAGAAAAATGTAAGTAAGCATTAAAATAATGAAATTTGTATAAACATTTAAATGTATAAATACTATTCTATATAGGTATTTGTCATATTTTAAAATTATATGGTTTATTAATATTTTTGAGGTATAAGTATATAAGAATGCTTAGAAATATTTTTTTTGCATTTTAAAGGAGCACAAAATTAAACTTTTTAATTGAGGATTTTTGTGGTACAAAGTTTAACATTATAATTAGTATATCAATAAATGAATTGATTTGGTCACTCCACAAAGCTCATTGTCTCAGAATTTTTCTATATGTAATTTTCCTCTATATATTATTTAGATACTTTGCAAATGAAATCAAGAAAGAGATCCAAGTTTGAAACTGCTATAGAAACATTTCTTGCAACTGTTGATGGTCATTTTGAAAATACATAGCTGCAAGACCCTTGGGAGAAGTCATAATGGCCATACAAATGATCCAATATATGCCTAGCATATTACTTTCAAAAATTAGCATGTTACATCTCCTTAAAGAAGTAATAGCATGAGACTTCTAGCTGAGATCACTGAAATTCACTGAAAAACTTATGTAGGTTACAGTCATATAGCCTCAATTGCTTTTAGTATGCTTCTAATCATGGCAAACTCTGCGTCTGCAAATGTGGAAAAAAAAATCAAATATTGAATTCTAACTATGCCCACAAAATGTGCACAATTTACTTTGTGTAAGGAATTATGAAAACCAAGAACAGAACCTGAGGGCCCCACACAGGTCGCGCACGGTGGCTGGCACAGCTCTGCACACCTTGCACCTCAAGCCCCAGGGCCCCATGAGGGAAGCCTAGCTTCTCCTCAGGAATGAGAGGCGGGGCCCAGTCTGGGTCCTGTTTATTCGGCTTCATGTAGATGTGAAATTACTTACATTAGGCCTCAGATATGCATTCCCATGTGAAACAGGATAATGGTTACTGTGATAAAAAGCAGATTATGAAACAAAATATTCTACAGTGCTATTTTTCAATCAAATATATACAAATAAAGCCTGGAACTGTTGATGGACACACTGTCTCACTAATTACTTGCTGACTCAAACCATCCTACTCATAACTGTCTACGGATATAACTTAACACAGTTGGACTTGTGTATGTGTGTTATTTTTATGCTCAACAGTGAGAAGAGATTTCTTCTTACAAGAGGAAAACAAGAACAAAACATACAGAAGTAAAGCAGAGATCCCTCCTGTGCTTCCAGTCACACGCTCTCCTGGGGTCACTGTGCCCAGCACCAGCAGGGTACAGGAAAGTGGCCCGACTTACCCCTTGTCCACCACGGCATGGGCCACTGGAGCACCTGACCCACCGCAGCAGTGTTCACTAGCCAGGACTTATGGATCTGAAGTTTTTAAGAAATTACCTGCACCCTTAAGATGACTTCCTTGAGAACTTTAGCATCAGGCGTGCCAGGGAAGAGACTGTTAGTGACAGAAGCCATTGGGACACAGGCCAGGAGGTCCACTGCAGGCACCAGGTGCCACGACACGTCCAGGCTGGGAGAGCAGCTGTGCATGGTGGGTGGGGGCGCGCAGGCTTATTGGTGTGCAGGGAGGGTGGCAGAGCCTGGCAGGACGCTGCCCACCACCACAGGTCAGGCCTGAGCTCACCCGAACAACGCCAGGCAGGCGGCCTGGTGCCAGAGGGGACTTGTGGTCTAGTGACAAACTCAGGTGACCAGACAAGGACTCCCTCCTCCTCTTTTCATCAAGTGGTTCTGGAACCTAAAGAATCTAGCTTTGAAGGACAGTTACTAACAACAAGGAAGGGAGGAGAGGAAGCTGGGGAGGAGACAGGTAGGAACAGAAGGGAAGGGGGGAAGGAGGAGAGAGGGGAGGGGAGGGGAGGGGAAGGGAAATGGAGGGGGAGGGGAGGGGTGGGGGAAGGGGGGGAGGGAAGGGGGAAGGGAGGGGGAGAGGGGGAGGGGGTGAGGGGAGGGGAGGGGAGGGGAGGGAGAGGGGAGAGCAAGGGCCGGGGGAAAGGAGGGTTAGCAGGAAGTACCTAACCTCTGCTCCAGGCTCACAGCTGTGGGGTGCAAGAGGACATGGGGTGGGCATGGCAGCTGGGCCAGGCGAGCACAGAGGGGATGTTCCCAAGCAGGGCACTAGGCTGGGTCTACAGGGAGGGCTTCTGCAGAGCCACGGAGCAGGGGCCAGGTGTGGCCCAGGGGCAGGGCAGCCCAGGGGCCGAGGGACTTGTTCCTCCTAGCTGGTGTGCTTTCTTGAATGTGTGCATCAGCGTGACCCCAGCCCATTCTCCTCCATTAGGCAGCTGTGTTTGGGTGTCACAGTTATTATCTGAAACTTCAGATAGAGGTCAGTTTTTAAATCTTTTCTTCACAGTACCTTTATTCTACTTATTTATTTATTGTTTTATGTGGTTCTGGGCATTGAACCCAGGGCCTCACATGTGCTAGGCAAGTCCTCCACTACTGAGCCACAGCCACAGCCCCAGATGTCAATTTGTCACCGTTTTTATGATATTTGCCACGAGAATACACTCGAACAACACTTTTATAGGTTTCCTTACAGAAAGTGGTAGATGGCGGCAATCTCTCTCCTACTGAAATGGCAAATCACATTTCCTACAACATGCAGGGAAATACTTAGAGATAATTTTTAGGGGAAATAAACTGAAAAAAAAAAGAAGAAGGAGGTCTGTGTCAGAAAAATCAGACAAATTCAGTGGTAAGTCATACACCCAAATCGTTTCAGCCAGGAGAAGTGAGGTCCAGAGAGTCTAAGCAGCTTTCAAGACAGGCAGAGGTGGGGTACAGGAATGTGTGCAGTGGTGGCAGGACCCTGGGAAAGTTGAAAAATATGTGAGAGCACATCCCCCACCCACCCTATATCGCTCCTGCAAGAAATGCCACCACACAGCCGCGCCTCTCCCCATCTCCGCGCCTCTCCCCATCTCCGCGCCTCTCCCCATCTCCCGCGGACAGCCTGGGCTACCGTAGAGCAGGGTTTCTCTCAGCTCTCCTGTGGCTCCAGTCTCACTCTATGACTCTTTTCCGTGGGGAAATTAATCCAGGGAGGTGATGACCCACAGGTTTGCTTTGTAAAAGACGAGGGAGATAGAAATACCACAAGAAGGAAGGATAACATGCTAAGACAATCTCACACTGAAAGCGACCGGTATGTCTCATTTTTTCTTAAATGAAGTGTTATTTGCATAGTATCAGCAAATACTCAGAGACGGGACTTTGCACTTGTCACTCAACAGCCAGGTGGATTGTCTGGGGACTGAGATACGCCTGGTGCTTCCAAGACATGCCCTTCCCTCTGGAAGCGAGTGGAGGGGAACTCTCAGCTTTACGGTGCCCCTTCTTCCTACGCTGATCCACATTATCTTTAATCATGGGGGGGTGGCATGTTGTTTGAACAGGCATTTTTCTTCATAAGAAACCTAACAATTCAAATGATCATCTTTGTGCATTAGAATAATTCAAATTACCAGGGAAATAACACTTGATAACAGAAATAGCAAGCTAATCGGGGCCAACTTACTTAGTTATTCAGCCACTACTTGGCTAAAAACTGTTCAGTGCTGGTGTGGAGACTCTGCCAGCACCTGGAGGCCTTCTGAGAGCTCAGGGAGAAAACGCTAAGAGGTGCAAAAGCAGAGAGACAACCACAATGGCCAACCAGGTGGTGCTCTGAAGGAAGGAAAGACTGTTGGAGAGCTACGGGGGTGGAGGGCATCCGGTTTTGGACAGGGTCAGAGCTGGCCTCTGAAAGACAACGTATTTATGCTGCGGCTGTGAGGTGAGAGCAGACTCCACAAGGCTCCCCACGTGGGCAGCAGGAACAGCCTAGAGCATCAGAGCACCACAGACAGCCAAAGCACCCACCCACTGAGGCTGGAGAGGAGCTGGGGGCCAGAGGGAACCAGCCAGGACACACAGGAGAAGGTCCTGTCTCCCTGTGATTGTTCCCCTCTGGCTCCTCCTGCAGGACCGTGTTGGAAGAAGCCAGGGGCAGGCACAGAGGCCACTGCTGATGTGGCCAGGAGGAAAGGTGGCCGTGTGTTGGGCTGGCATGCTCACTCAGAGGGCAAAGGAGCTGTCAGGGGCTCACCGCGTGAAGATCAAGTGTAAAATGTAGGGATTTGCTTGGTCACTAGGACTGGGGAGAAGGGTGGGGTCCCTCTCAAATGACTGATAAAGGAAGTGCCAGCCACAGAGTAAGGATGCGGAAGAGCCAAAGACCAGAAGGTGAGGTGCTCCAGGCTTGATCTCTGAGTGCCAGATGCCAGCGAACAGCCACCACGGGACCCATCAGCTACTCTGCTGGGTCCATGTGCCTGAGTGGGAGAAAGGCTTGCAGCACAAACATGGGACTTGCTCTTGCATAGATGAGAGCCAACTGGAGTCAGGGTGGCCCAGCTGGGACCACACAGCTTTCCTCCGTGGGTGAGTCCAGCACACCTCCGCACGCATGCAGTTCCCTCCGCTGCATGTGCCTGCTTCTCCCAGCCCTGGAGCCTCAGCCAAGATGTGGCCTCCAGTGCTGCGGTGCAGAACATCTGCCCCTCAATCAGCAGCCTTCCCTGGGCTCCTCAACCTGCTGCCTCCAATGCTCTCAGATAGCACTCGACACTCTCAGAAGTCACACCCTTTCTTCATTCTGGACTCTTCCCACAACAGAAGACAGGGGCAGTGGGGACTTCTCTCTGGTTTCTCTGTCATTGGCACCTCTTGCTGTGGGTGGGCAACTTCCTATGTCAGTTCTCAGTGAGAAAACTAACATCTGAGCCGATGACGGACAGGTAAGGAAAGAAGCCAGCCCACAGCTAATGCTGAGCCACGTGCACCTTCTGAGGCTGGGGATAAACATCAAAGAGGCTGAGGGGAAGCAGACAGATGGGTGTGCAAGTAAGAGAACTTTCCAAGACAGGAAGGGTTGTGAGCAGTTTGAAATGATACCAAGATGCCACACGAAGGGAGAACCAGAGAAGGCACTGGCTTGGCCACACTGGGACTGGCTGGAGCTGTCAGCAGCCCCGTTCTGGTGGAATAATGAGACTGCAGTCTGCATGTGGAGGGAGGGGACGGCTGCTCGGGAACACTGTGGGTAGCACTTGGTCAAATCAGGGCTCAGGAGTTGTCTTGCAGTGAATTGGGATTTTCCTACCATGGGTGCTAACAGGCTAACTGGTGAACTGGAATTCTCCCCGGTCCAGAGATACTCCCAGCATGTGTATGAAAGCCCAACCAAGGACACTGGCCTGGAGCAATCTCTTCCTGCTCCAAACTGCAGCTCAGGAGCCCCTGAGTGGGAAACGTGCACTTGGGAGAGGAGAAGGAATCCATAACCATGAATGGATTCACCATCCAATCCCCATAATTTACATCAGAAAGTATTTGTTTTTGCATTCAGATTTTGCTTTTGCTAGTTTTATTATAACCAGGAGAAAATGGAGCAGGCGTGTTGCTTAAAGTTCTCAGTGGAGAAAAATAACCTGATTTCAAAAATTAAAAAGTATATTGCAAAAACCAAGCTCTTAGGCGATACATTTTTTAAAGCTACACTATTGGGGCTGTGGGCGGGCAACTTCCTATGTCAGTAGTGCTGGGGGGCATTCCTCCAAGCCGTCACTCAGGACCCTGTTCTCTTCCACAGCCCTCCGTCCTGACCCTCCCTCCATACCTACCTCGAAGAGCCACTGAACCAAAGCTAAAAGACCACCCTGGCATTTCCATCTTATAGGAGATTATTTTTTATGAAACACCAAAAACTCCTAGGTATATCTTATTAGACTGCCATGATGAAATCCTAGAGTGTGGAATGCGCCAGAGGAGAGTGTCCGGCAGGGCGGGTGGGCAGGTGGGCAGACACTTTTTGCTGTATGAGGATTGAACCCAGGGATTGCTCTACCACTGGCTACATTCCCAGCCATTTTCAATGATTATTTTGAGGTAGGATCTTGCTAAGTTGCTGAAGCTGGCCTTGAACTTGGGATCCTCCTGTCTCAGTCTACAGAGATAATGAGATTACAGATAAATGTCCCCCAGGCTGGTTTCTTCTTATTCTTTTCTTTTCTTTTTTATTTAGAGAAGGGTTTCACTGAGTTGCTTAGGGCCTTGCTAAGTTGCTGAGGCTGGCTTGGAACTTGCTATCCTCCTGCCTCAGCCTCCCAAGCTGCTGGGATGACAGGCGTGCACCACTGTCTGTGCCAGGCTTGTTTTGTTTTAATGCACTAAAAAAGAAGACGCTGAACCTGCTGCGGAACTGCAACACTAATTCTCCCCAAGGAACTTCTCTGATCAAGAAGCTAAACAGCCCGCAGACCCTGGGCCTGTGCTCATGAATGTGAGGGTGGTTCCCACTGGAAAGAGGAGGCAGGGAGCCTCTGCCAGGGCTTGCTCTGCCATGCCGTCCACCCCCGTGTTCCCCTCCCTGTACAGGCGTCACCCCTATGTCTCTGACCAGAGGTCCTGCTTCAGAAGGAAGCTCCCTGGGAAAGAAGGGCAACAAGACCAGACAGGGGGTTTAAAATCAGCCTCTGTCCCAGAAGTACAGACCCCACCTGAAACACACCTGGAGAAGTGGGGGTTTGCACGCAGGAGGCTCTTTCCTCAGTGAATGCCCTCAGAACCGCTGCTTTAACTCCGAGCCCTGAGCATCTGCAGTACTAATTATTTAATAGTTGCTGACAGCTTCCTTTTAACATTTTTCATCTAATTTTCTATCACTGAGAAAATCAAGGGCAAATCCTTGAATATATAACAAGCACTCTTTTTCTCATAAGTCTCAAACAAAACACAACCTAAAATGTCTGTAGAGGAGATAACTTACAGTGACAGTGAAAACACCCACCTAAGTGCCTGTGCACAGTGCACAGCCAGAGACCTGGGAGAGGACCTCAGAACACTGTGCCCCAGGCAGCTGCAGGGAGCCATGTGTTCTAGTGAGTTTGTAAGCAGGCGAGGATGATGGTGAGTGCTACTTCCCCTTGAATGACACAAATACAGCCGATGTGTGTAAATGCAGGCCTGCTCCCAGTTCAGAGGGTGGAGCTCAATGTGGTGGAATCAAAACATGGGAAGCATTGCTTTGTTGGTGAACAGACACCCAAATCACGCTCCTTTAGCTACTTGAATAAGTGGCCATCCCAATTTTGAAAAGGTGAATTAAAATGTCCTAATTTATCAAATAAATGTCAATGACACATATTTTCCAAACTCAAGATGTGAAAATATTGCATATGAATCTAAAAACATTCAATTACCCCTAAATGAGAATGGAAATGTCATGCAGAACGTTAACTGTCCCTGAAGCAGCCCAACACGCATGACTTCAGAATCATCAGACATCATTCCTCAAGTATCCACTCCATGCTGAGTTTATAACCAGCCACACATTGTTTAAATACTGTGCTGCGAAGATTACAGAAATGAGAAGAAATCTGGTGTATTTATTCACAACTATTTCCACTATGCAGACTGGATCATTCAATGTTAAGAAGCTTCAGTGGGAAATGTAATGAGTAAGTATGTCCCACAGCTGGAACCTCTATCCCGTTTCCCACTGCATCATTGCCAGGGCAATGGGACAAGCCTGGGCTGCCTCTGTCCTGAATACTGAAAGTCTGGTCCTTGTCCCCCAGAAGGGAACCACTAAGGACTTTCAGTGCCTGGCCTGGATAGAATATCTGCGCTTAGGTGGGGCCTCTGGGCAGATGGCCTTCTCTGTGCTCCCGTGTGAACCACATGGTTGCAGCCATGTGGTGTCAGAGCATGCTCTGCAGGGCCAGAGGCTCAGGTCAGCATGTGGGCAGCCACCTGTGCCTGTGCTGCTGACCCTCATGCAAACTGTAGGCAGTGCACAGCTCAGAGGAGCATCTCTGTTTGGCAATTCTCTGCATGTTGCCACACATCACAACCACAACAACTGAGAGGGGACAGCAGGAGCACACCTGGTACCTCTGGACTCTGCCCCACACAGCCCTGATTTCAGCCCTGTTCTGTAGTGTAATGCATTTGAGAGATCCAAGTTCCTGTGAGCCGTTCAGCCTGGGATGGGCCTGGGGACCCTGCACTGCATTGTTGGCATCATAAAGACCTGAATTCAGGTGTCTGCCTGCCTTACTGACTTGAAGAAATCACATGATCTCTTTGGATCCAAGTTCTAAGATTTAATAAATATCACCTATTGTAACTTCAGGATTGTTCCTGAGGAACTATAATAAAATAAATAAAATTACCTGGAAGGAAGCACAACTGAATGGTTTGATTTCTTCTATCTCAAGAAGATACTTTGTAAAACAGTGTGTGATATTCAGTTGCTTCTTATGGACTGGACAGCCTCCCAGGAACCTAGTGACAGAGGATGTGGATGGAGCTGTCTGAGGCAGAGATGGGCCCGGGCATTCAGAGCCACTCAGTGCCTGTGGGTGTGGCTCTGCGGTGCAGCACCTGTCTAGCATGCCCAAGGCTCAGGCTTGATCCCCAGCTCTGCAAATGAGCATGCATGGGTGACTAGAGGAGCTAGGATCCAAAACAGAGTGCTTCTTCCACATAACGCCTTCTTTCTTCTAAGTGATATTTTTTCCTTCATATTTCACCACACTTCAAAAACCTATTGTAGCAAATCTCAGGTTTTAGGTATTAGAGCAACAACACACTAAATAAGCAAATAAGTACATAAGCAAACAAAAATTCACTATGAGCAATGGAAAACTACAACACACATGAGGCCAGTTCTTGGGTTCCCGGAGTTAGCTGCAGTTGCCCAGGAGAGCAGAGCAAGAGCTTCCAAACTGGGTGTGCACTGAGGGGTTCCCAGCCCTGCCCCTCCCTTCCACAGAGGGGTGCCTGCTTTTCCTCCCAGGTACAGGCTGGTCGAGTCAGCATCCTCTGTCGTTTAAAATCTCAGCTGTCTGTTGAGCAGAAGAAATACAGGTAGGCTGGGCCTAGGAGAAGTGTTTCTCTCTGCAGAGTGGAAAGCCAAGAGATGGGAAAAGGCTTGCAGTCAGGAGAGAGAGCAGACCCAGGACTGGATGGGATCCAGAGCCCAGAGACCCCCACAGCATGCACAGGTGACCAGGACTAGGTCCTCCCCCAGGCTGGGGCCCCAGGAAGGCTCCCTGCCACTGAAGTGGTGCTATAAGGAAAGTGAAGTGGGGCAGAGGGAAGGAGGGGCTCAGACCGGCCTGAGACTTATTTTCTATCTCTTGGTAGGATGGAAATCCAGAAGTTATTTCAGGAAGTGAAAGATACTGTCACATTTCTTACATTTCTAAATTGTCTTCCATTTTCCATTGAGCATTACCTTCAGTTTACTACCAGGTTCCAAGAAACAGAAACATGCAAAACTGTCTGTTCTAGCCAAAGGCCCACAGACCCCTGCTATAGGCAGTGCACAGGCTGCTGGACTTGCGAGGAGTGGGAAAGACAGTGAAAACTAGGAGCCCCAGGTCTCCCTCCGTGTTGGAATTCTCCCCTGGCACCAGTTCTGCTGTGGGAAGGTCACTCCCTGAAAGTCAGAATCAGCCATTACTGCTCCTGCCAGGGGTAGTGCTTTCACCAAGGAGTCAGGCGAGTTCAGCACTTGAAAGGACAAGGAGAGAAGGGACACTAATGGTGACAGAAGAGGTCATACTACTCTCCACGAAAACGGACAGAACCCATTTCACCAACTTTGGTTGGAAAGCCCCTCACATATGTCCATGACTTCAATGTCCAATTGAACAGGTACACAGATAGCCACTGAGGTGTGAAGGACAGCATGAGATACAGGACAATGAGGAGACTCAACTGCAGGCCCCAGCAGACCACCTAGGGACACCTTGCAGCTCCTAACTAAAATCGTAAAATCCCTCCATCATCCCGAGTCCCAATCCCTTCATTTGAAACCCAGCTCCCAAAGTAGACAGAAGGAAACACATAAAATACAAGGCCTGGGGCAAAGGTCAAGATCTTCTGCCTCCCTTGGTTTGTTTCTACCCATCCATTAATTTAAACACTTGCTATTGCCACCTTCAAGTCTGCATCACATTTTCAGGATAATGGACCCCAAACAAAAAGCATTATTATTATTATTATTATTATTATTATTATTATTATTGCCTAAAATACCCTCAGCATTTCATGGGACATTTGTTACACTGTTCATTTTCTGTTAAAAGCTGCACAAGGACAGGGAGGTGTCTATAGTGCTCACATGTGACAGCTGGCAGGGGGTCCACAAGCGCTTCTTGAAGAAGTGGGTAGGCACGCACATGCAGAGCAACTGCAGACCATGAAGAGCTTTTGTTAGAAGAATCCATGTCTGTCCAGCTTAGAGCTATACTTTTCCTCCTGTCCTTTCTCCTTGCAAAGATTTTCCTGGGAGAGGACCGAGTCCCTCCTGGAGGGACAGCCACAGACGCTCTAGTCAGGAGGGAGACCCCAGTGTGGGAGGACAGCAAAGGGCCAAGACAGAATCAGTCCCCAGAGCCAACAGTCAGCCTGGAGACTCCAGTCTACAAACTCCAGGTGCAAACACAAGATGGTGAGATGATTACCTGCGGTTTGTTTAAAGCATTGTCAACTCTCCAATTACTAACAGCCCAAAGGATTCTAGTAAGGAGGGCCGTGGTGTCTGGCGCCTCACAGGTACCAGGAGCCCCTTTCAGCATGCACTCAGGTGCTCTGCGAGAGCGCAGCCTTCCCGTTTAGGCTAACTTCACTGGACCGCAGCTGCGACACCTGAGGAGTAGAAGCAGACTGCCCGTCTCTAAGCCAGTAGACATGCTTCTGCTGTCCCTGAAGGACATTCACTGTCCATGAAGCCAAGTCTCCCTAGCCCCATGTGGGGAAGGGGTTAGTCCCAGGGGGCTGCTGGGACACAGAAGAGAGCTTTGGGGTGTGGTGGCCTCATGTTTAATGGAAGTGATGCTGTCAGTTCCAGACTCGAGAGTCACCATGGTTTGCCGAGTCTGTCCTTGTTTGTGAAGGAAAGAGCAAAACCACGCACCAAAACAGGTTTGTAGAGTTTATATCACCTTTTTATTTTCATGAAATTTCAGTGTTGGGTTTATTTCCTCATGAACAGTGGTGTCAAAAGTTGTGATTAAGTGGCCTCTGAGAAACCCTGAAGGAAGCTGGTGAGGTCAACACAGGAGGCTGCCGAGGCCTGGATCCTGAAGCCTGGGTTTAGCAAGAGCTGAGCCAGTGGGACTCATCTATCCCCATGTAAGTCCAGGGGAGTGGGAGCAGCTCCCAGCTCTCCTCTTCAGACAAGAAAGCACAGGTCCTACGGGTGGGAGTCCCCAGCCAGCTCTTTACCCACCACTGGTGCAAGGACTTCAGCGGGAGTGGGACGCAGAGGCAGGAATAAAAGCCACACCATTCCTCCTCCATTATCAAGGACATTTTTTATCAGACAGGATATATAAACTGAGAGAACGATCAAGGCTTGCTGTCAGAGAAAATGCCCATTTATTGAGGAACAGCTCTGCATATTTATAGCGCCCGGGGGTGGTTTGACAGTTATGACAGTTTAATGGTTGACCCGTTTGACAGTTGGCATGGGGTGCTTTTTGATTGGTGGGTAAGGATCATGTGAGCCAGCAGGGCTAGTCTGATTGGTGGGTAAGGATCATGTGAGCTAGCAGGCTAGTCTGATTGGAGAGTAAGGATCATGTGAGCCAGCAGGCTAGTCTGATTGGTGGGTAAGGATCATGTGAACCAGCAGGGCTAGTCTGACTGGTGGGTAAGGATCATGTGAGCCAGCAGGGCTCACCATTGGACGGCTCTTCTCAGGGGATGGGGAAGTTAGTCTTTGGAGCCAGATCTACTCCCAACATAAACCCTCACCATAAAGTATGACTTGGCCCCTTAGGTAAATTTACTTATTGATTTCAGCACAAAAAGGGAGTGGATGAAACTCAGAAAATCCTTTCAAAAACCCCAATTCACCCCTCTGCCATGAGATGCTTCTCATCCCTCAAGAGGTCATCAAAGGTGTGTAAGAAAATAGTAATACTTCTATTTATGCAGGTATCCCAGGTAATTAATTCTTCATGTTGGCCAGGGAAGCCAGAACCTCACAGGGGCAGCAGGCTACCTGGGAGCCTGCAGTTGCTGCCGCCCCCTGCCTACCTCCGCTTCTCTAACCACCTGTGTGACCTGGCCATTCTTCCGCCTGCCAATCTCCTATGACTTGCCTATTCTTGAAGCGCTAACCTCAGTCAGGCTTCAAGACATGAGCAGTATGTGTAAGTCAATTCAGATAAAGATAAGAAGAAAAGTCATCATAGAATGTACCTCAGAAAAAAGCAGGTGAGACCTGAGTACCTAAGAACTCAGGAGCCAGGCCTGCCCCACAGAGCATGCGCAGGGTTCTCCTGGAGTTGCCTCAAGGCGAGAGGAGGTAGTCATCATCGTGTCTAGCGGGCAGAGTACAGGCCAGAGGTAAAGCACGCACAAAGGTGCTGGAGGACGACACCCCGAAAAGACTCAAGCACCCGGTAAACACTGACCAGGAATCAGCCACTACGAGGAAGAGCTGGGAAAGATGGCACAGGGCTTGCCCTTTCTGACTCGGTCCTGTGAGACAGGATTCTCCACCTCCAATGCGCAGCCTGAGTCGGCTTCCCCACAGGCTCAGACTCCAAGTCCAGGGAGCCTCATGGGCAACCAGCAAAACACACTCCTCTCGCCCCAAGGAACACTGCTCGCATCCAGGCCTGGAAGGGTCCCCAGTGCAAGTCCCCAGGAACATGAGTCCCCCAGAGAACCAGAAAAGCAGCTGACAGGGCAAACGGGGTGAGCAGGGGTGGCTGGGGACGGGCTGCAGAGGTTTCAGGTGAGGGCTTGCCGGAGGCGGAATATAAAATAAGCATGCTTAATTTGTACCATGAATAAAAGAAAGGCCGGAAAATATTTCTGGAACAAGAGGGTCATAAAGCATTTCAAGCAGAGTTTGTAAGTACACCTAGCAGCAGCACCTTTAGAGATGAAATATAAAGTTTTCAAAGTTAAGTTTCTAGAGATAAAATCACATAGTAGGTGAAATTGAAATAAAAACAGAGCAGGAAAGGCAGGAAGCAGAATTAACAAACTTAAAAACACATCTTCAGAAATCAGGCGTTACGGATTGGGGGACAGCCGTGGGTCTGAGTGCTAAGGGCACAGGACACTGAGTGAGTGGTCTGGCACTGCCTGTCCTACTTCAGAAGGCAAGGTAGACACCAGGAAGGAGCAGCACTTACAGGTACGCAGGGGACCCAGACCCAAGCGCAGGGAAAGCCATGCAGTCCACCTGAGAAACAGCAGCAAGCACTGAAGACAAGCAGCAGACCCAGAACAGCTGAAGGGGGAAGGGGGAGGAAATGGGAGGGTGGAAGGAGTGGATGGGAGGGCAAAGGGAGAGCCAGGGCAGGCAGAGCACCTGCAGACTGACCCATCACTCACAGGCCCTAAGCAGAACCAGCTGCTCTGCCTCCAGCCCCTCCTGCCTGCCCCCTGGGGCTGCTCATCCTTGGGGGAGGAGGGGCAGAGCTCAGGGCCACTGCATTAGCCCTTGTTAGTTATGCTGATTGGGTTGATTATTCATGAGTTAATGCATTTGATTTATTTAATATCTGGGCAAGAGCTAAGATCTGTGTAGCTGGCTAAATGAGATGAGGTAGAACATTTTTAACAGGAGACAGCAGCATGAATTAATTGTGTTGTTTTCTAGAACTGCTAACAACAAACACAGGGCACCTGGAATCAAAGCCTCCTGCGTTTTACCTCAAGGAAAGGCTGAAGCCAGGGTGCTCAACATTTCAGCCACCCAGGCCTGAACCCGAAGCTCTGGGGGGAATGGGGGCTCACCATCTGGGGTTGAAATGCTCTCCAGATTAATCAGTGCACCCTGGACTTGGAACCACTGTTCCCTTGAGTTAAACAACCAGCTTTGACAGAGCTCAGTCTCCAGCTGAGGGCTTTGCATTCTGTCCTTCTGGAAGTTGCAGGTGTGAGGCCACAGACAAGCCCTGGAGGTGCTCATCTGCAGAATTTCCATCCAAAAACCGACAGTGAGAAGAAGAGGTGAAACCATGATGCTGTTTGCACATCAAAAAGAAGGCAGGAAGAAGAAGAGAGGAAGAGGAGAAAAACCGAAAGAGCTCATCTGAAAGATCACAGCCTAATAAAAGAGTAAAGGATGAGGCAAGGTGCCCAGCACCAGCATCTGTACAGCCCCCTCAGGTCCTTCAAGTTCCAGGTAGGCTGATGTTTCTTCCCTGAAGAGAACAAAAGTCAGTAGGTGTTCTCCAGCCCGTATTTCTTCTTGTTTCCTCACTGTTTCTTGTCTGCCTCAGGGAAATCCAGCAGCTGGGTACAATGTTGCACTGTGTAATGTCCTGCAGCTGCCCAGTGTCACCACCAAGCCAATCACCAGGTCAGTAACAGAGGACCAATCACCAGGGTTAGTTCCCTTACTCTGTTCAGCCAAGGCTGGTGTGGAAGACAAATGGCAGGGGATCAAGTACTCTGCAGACCCACAGAGTAGCAGGGACAAACCTTTGTCTCAGGACGCCAGGCAAGGTCTGGGCCTGGGGGATCTGGAAGGGGACACTCACGGTGCAAGAGGGAGGTGGCAGGAAATGGGGGGGGGACTGTGTGTCAGAGCAGGAAAACCCATGGTGCCCTGAAACCTGCAGTCTGTGCAGATGCGGTGATATACAACAAGAACCTCTGTTGTTAATAAGCTCTAAATATACGTAAGACAATTCACATATAAATATCATACTTTGCAAAATATATTTTCCTTTAACTTTCATAAATCCTATCCTCAAACCATCCTAAAGAAATAAATTTGTTTATTTTAAAAATTAGCTATGATTATATTTATTGTAATTTCTGGCACAACACTGTAAACTGGAAATATTCTAAATTTCCAACAAAAATATATAATACTAATTGTGGCATAGTTGTACAATGGAAAACCCTCCAGTCATGAATCCATTTCAAGCAATGTTTATCAACACAGAAAAATACCAAATATATAAAATGAAACCAGCAAAAACCCCGTTAAATCAGTATTTGATCATATTTGGAGGGCGGGGAAGCTTACATGCACACAAATGTAAAACAAGAAGGGCTGTGTGCCCAGATGCTAAGTGGAATTGTTTTTTGAGTTGTAAAAACAGTTTTCATTAAGTTTTTTTTTTTTTGTACTTTCACTTTTAATTTTTTCCTATGCATTGCTTTTTAGTAAGAAACCGCAATGTTATTCTATTTTAATTAAAAAATTAAAACCCTTGTTTGAAAATAAGAAGAATGCATCTATTAAGAGAATAATCATTTTCTTTTGAAATGTAAATGAAACTTTGGCAGTTTAGGGGCTGGGCTCAAGGGGAAGTAGCATTTCACATTGGGTAACTTTGTTTCTGAGAGGCAGTGGGACCAGGGAGATCAGCAATGGTAAAGCACTAAGATGAGGCCTTTCTTGGATCTTGCCAAAGGCTGTTCCCAGGGCCAGGTTTGCCTAGCTTCGCCCTCATTAGCACTTCTAAAAGCCCTTTCACCCCGGCAGGGCCATTTCCTCCCAGGGAGGGGATGTGTTCCCTGGCCACCACACTACACAGATACTCCCAGGGGATCTAGCCTGACTCCTTCAGCAGCTGCCCGGGGCTGGTCACATTCCTCTGGGTTGTGAACATGTGGCCTCAGCGTGCGGGGGCTGGTAAGGCACATAGAAGGAAATATGAATACTCCACGATCATCCTGAGCCACCCTAGGTCTTCCACTCTGGCCACTCCTGGTGTGGGTAGTGCCCAGGCTGCACACCTGGGCTGCACTGAGTCCCCCCTCCCCATGGCAGTGGGACACCCCGGGAGGGAGGAATCACCCCAGGAAGTTACTCTGCTCCAGGGCTCCAGGGCAAGACCACCCGGAATTGGCCTCAAGAGTGAACTGTACCCGTGACAGCTCCTCTCCAGGAACATCCTCACCATGAGAGGTGGAGAAGGGGTGAGGAACTTCAGAACCAGTGACACTGGTTGGTGGGGAGGAACCCAGGGGCAAAGCACAATCCTGGGTACCCTCCTCAGATAGAGGGAAAGGTGTCACCGAATGCATTACCCAAGGCAGTGCACCTGCAGAGGTTCGTACGATGTCACTGGATAAAAGTACTGAGTTCAGTTTCGTAAGTTTGAGAATCATAGTGCAGGTATGGTGAGATATTGACTTTGTGGACACAGATGAGAAAGCATTGGTTGTGGGGAGAAAGAAGGAGAAAGAGAGAAAGCAAGAGGGGTGAAAGGGAGGGAGAGAGACTTTGAAAGAGAAAATGCAGCACAATGAATAATGTTGGTGACCCTGAGGGCAAGGATGGAAGTACTTCAAAGTTCTTGTGGTTATTCTTGCAACTATTCTGTGAGTTGAAATAATTTCAAAATAAACAATTGTTTTTGTTTTTTGACTTTTGTTTTTGGTGAGAGGCATTTCTGTCTGCATAAGGCCCTGAAAGCTTCTCTCCACAGCAGAAGCATCCACGAGGGGACAGACGCTGTGTGCTGTGCAGAAATGACCTGGGCATGTCTGCATATTTGTTGACGAGGACAGAGTCGCCACTGCTGTGTTCCAACTGGGGACAGCAGGCACCTTCTAGGAAGGGAAGCTGCTACTCGGGTCACAGAGGGAAGACAGTGATCCTCCCTTATCAGGGGTGACATCCTATGACCCAGATAGCTGCCTGCAAGCACAGATACTACTGAACCTCAGGTATACACTTTTCTTCTTTACTAATACCCACAGGAAAGCTTAGTTTATAAACTAACCACAGCAAGAGATTAGCAGTAACTAGTTATAAAACAATGATGACAATAAACTGTAATACAATGGCCAAGCATTACTATTCCTGTTCCTCTGGGTAATTGTCAAGTAAGATAAGAGTTACATGAACTTAGGCCTGCAATACTATGCAGATGATCTGATAAGCAGAATCAGATATGACCTACTAGGTGACTCATGGGTGAGTAGCTTATACACCTTGGATACACTGGATAAAGAGATGATTCATGTCACAGATGGGATGGAGCAGGATAGGAAGACATCATGTGGTACTCAGGGCAATGTGACAGTTCAAACTTATGAACTCTTTATTTCTGGAATTTTCCTTTTAATGTCTGTGGACTATGGTTGACTGAGAGTAACAGAGGCCAGATAAAGTGAAATTGGGGTGGGTAGATGCCTGTGCACTCCTCTCTACTGGGCGTTAGAGAAGTGATCTACCTATACTTATAGTTTCCAAACTCCTCCCACCTTTCTCTAAGAAATAGAGCTCAAATTTGTCTTAATTTTTGCCTTTCTGAAATGGTTGTTGAGATGTTAAGGAATATTGTGGTTGTGGCAGAGGGTTTTGCAAACTGAGGTGTGAGTGCATGGATATCTACCTTTGTGAGAGGCAGAGTGGCTTTAATTAAGTGCAGTAGTGCAGGAGACTTCTGAGCTGCTTAAAAGGTGGTTAAAAGGTGCAAATGTTGTCTTTTTCCGTTGGTTTCAGGGTACTCAGCCAGAAGGGGCTGAGGAAGGGTGAGGAAGCCTCAGGTCATAACAGGGAGGCATGCATGTCTCCAGCCACAAGTGATCACAGTGCTTCCACAGAGACAAATCAGGACCCGGTAAAAAGAACATACGAAGGAAGCAGTAGGAGAATCCAGGGGAGGACAGGATGAAGCTGAGCCCATGGGAGGGGGCTGGGGAGCCTCACAGGGCGAGCACCATTAGTGTCCTCAAATGAGCTGCTGACCTCAGTTGTGCAAGGGCCAGCTGGGCTCACTCCCGGGTGGTTCACAGTGGTGAGTCCTGACTGTCCACCACCGCTCTTTCCATGCATATCTGTGAATTGCTCTGCACAGTGTCCCGCCACCCTCCTCCTGGCTGTGGACATCTCCCTGCCTGCGTCCTGGCACATCCCATGTGCTGCCGTCTACTCAGCACTCCAGGCCTTCTCCCTGGTCCCCCCCCCCCCGCCACCTGCGGTGTGCTCCACGCTGAGTTTCCTCCCGGAAATGGCTCTGCCCTGCATTTCCTCAGAAGACACCTTGGAGTCAGTCCTGCAGCCTTTCCTCCTCCATCTTGCACTCAGGAAATCCTGTGGGCTCTGCCTCTGAGACGCACATGCCCAAGGGCATTCCCCACCCCCAGGCCCAGCCTCCGCTGTCTTGTCTGGGTCATGGTGGGAGCATCTGTGTTGCTCCCTCCACTTTGGCCTTACCCTGTGCCCACGGTGTGCTCTCAACACGGCTGGGCAGGTCTTTTAAGGACAGAGGATGGACAGAAACTTCTTTGTTCCAAATTCTTTAAAGGCTCCCCTCATCACCGTGAGCGGAAGCCTGAACCCTAGGCGATCCATCTGCCACAAGGCTGGCTCCCGCCCGGGTGCTCTTCACTTCTCCTGTGGGACCCCATCCCCCATCCTGAAGTCCCTGCCTCTCTTGGTGCACACAGAGCCTCGGGGTCCTTGCATGTCCTGTGTCCTCCTTTCTACAAACTTTTCCTCTACTTCACTTCTCCTGTGGGACCCCATCCCCCATCCTGAAGTCCCTGCCTCTCTTGGTGCACACAGAGCCTCGGGGTCCTTGCATGTCCTGTGTCCTCCTTTCTACAAACTTTTCCTCTACTGACCTCACGGCTGGAACCCCCCCTTCTCCCAGGTCTCTCCTCCAATGTCCCATATCAGAGGGTCTTCACTGACCGCCACATGTGAAGCAAGAGCCCGTCCGACCCCACACTACACCCTCCTCGCCCCGCCTGATCCTGTCCAGAGCTGTGTGCCAGCTGACATGCAGCTTGCTTCCTTGATCTGGTCTCCTTCCCAAACATACTAGCAAACAACGTCCCTCGGGATGGGGACTTCATTTCCTGATATTCCCAGAGGCTAGAAGGCCGCCGCAGAGCGTGCACGCGGAAACACTGTTGAATGAGCAGATGAGCCTCCGGACTCTGAAGCTTTTCTTTCTTTTTTTCTCTCTCTCCTTCTCTCCCTCCCTCCCTCCCTTCTTTAACTTCATAAGAGCGTACTTAGCACTTCTGGCACTATTAATAATACCTGAACTCCAAACCCAGAGAGACCTGGGGAACTCGGTCTGTGAAGACTCATCCCCCAGGGTCACCTCACTGACCAGGGAAAGCAGGGACTCTCAGTCCTGACGGCGTCTGTGTGAAGACAGCCTCGCATGTGCACCTCGGACCAACAGGCTTCATTTCACCCACGACAGCCTGCCATTGTCACAGAAGAAGATGATCTGAACTTGGCTCACTGATGTGAAAAGCCACTGTCACCGCTTGGAAGGCCACATACCTAGCAACCAGTTAGGCAGAAATCACTGCACTGTAGTGCTCCTGCGCTGGAGTGGGTAGTGCTGCCAGGAATCTCACCTCACCCCTCTTCACCCCAGCACACGCACACGCACACCATCCTTCTCCACGGTACCTGAGGACTTACCTGCAGTTTGACCAAACACAATGTAAACTGCTATTCTGGAATTAATTTAAAATGACATTGTGGGCGAAAAATTAGGCATAATGGAAATATAAGGATTCATGAAATAGAATTTTCTAGTAGAGCTTGAAAAGAAAAATTCTTGGTGGCAGGTTGAATCTTTTTGTGTTAGACTGAGCACAAATATCGGCCATCTAAAAGAAGAAGTGCTACATACGTGTGGATGTGTTAGGGGGAGTGTTGTAAGGAACGGGATAGAGAGCATTTAGAAAGCAAGAGGAAGCAAACCAAAATCTGCAAAGTGAAGAGAAATTCTATGTGGAGATACGAATGAGTCTGGGGAGGAACTCAACCCTCAGACGCAGCCCTCCTTCTTCACAAGAGGCCGGTCTGTCCTGGAGGGTGTGGGGATCCTGAGCAGCCCTGGCTGATCTGGGATCAGAGCAGACACTGGGCGTCACTGGATCCAGGCAGGCAAGGAAGGGCTCTTGGCCTTGAGCTGATCAGGAAAGGGGCAGGTGCTCCTGTGGGTTCTGCCAATGCCCCCAGGGCTGGCCCGGTGTCCAGAGCCCATGGAGCAACACTGTCCTACTCCACGTCCTCTCACGGTGCCTCAGGCCTGGAGGCTGGGCGGGTCTCCCTGGACCTGAGCTGTGGAGCCTCTGTCTGTCCTTTGCTGCCTGGCTGGCCTTGTGTCATTCACGCTGCCTGCCCTGTGGGGAGAGGGACGCAGGAGTTCCTGAGGACAGCAACTAAAACAGATTGTGCTTCCTGTAGCCGTACGTGGAAGGTACAGTAATTGTAGGTACAGGTGGAAGCCGTAGAGTTGAGCGTTGGCTGCAGGCAGCAGTTTGTTGGCAAAACCAAAACTTTAAGGTCTTGGTTTCTTTGAATCCAGCAGGAACTTGAGAGCCAAGGGCCATCTTAGTGCTCAACCCTTGTCCTCCAGCGGCTTCCCAGTGGCTTACTCTCACCTCACCTGCAGCTAATTTGGCAGTAAGTCTCACTTCTAGCTATTTTTTGATGGACACATACTTCTCTTTAAAAAATTATATTTTTCAGTTTACATAACATGTCATTAAGTTACGTAAGTATCATGACAAATGACACCCTGTAAGTAGGTCAGGCACAACAGTGCACAGCTCAGGCGAGCATGCCCCACACCCGCTGGGAAGCCCACGGAGACCGAGGTGAGTGCCCACAGCCACGCACTCAGGCAGGAAGCTCTGCCGTGGCCTGCCCAGCAGAGGTGACCAGTGAAGCCTACCCCCCAACAAAAGAAAAGAACAGAAGAAAAGGTGCTCCCACTGCACGTCCACCCATGCGAAACCCCTTGGAACAGCACAGGCCTGCTCACGCTCACTGGGAACCAGCTGCCAATAGGGAGCGAGCGAGGCAGGCTGCTTGCAAGAGGGGGAAAGAGCGTCCCTGCATTTCCCAGGCCCAACAGGGTGGAGGTGGGGGAGGGTCTGCAAACTTCCTCTTCTGAAGGCGTAGGCAGCACAACCTTAGTCCCCCGGCACTGAGAACAAGAAGGACGGTGGCCCGGAGGCTCTGGAACACATCCCATCACACCACAGCCAGATCCCTGTCCCCCCAGCAGGGATGTGCTCTGGGAAACATGAGGTGGGGGTGTCTAGACTGTCACCCAGACCCCATGTGACACAGATGCCCCAGGGGACGCAGGGGTGGCAGGGCGCATCTGGGAAGCAAGGCTCCTGGGAGGGCCATGTGCACGTCCCCACCAGAGGGGTTCGGAGGCCTCTGCTGTCCAGGGACAGAGGGACACCAGCACAAACGGGAAGGGAGGGCGGAAGGCACACAGGAGAGATGCCGCCCAGAACAGGGCTCAAAGAAGCAAGGCGGGCGCCGGAGCTCCCTGCTCTCTGAGCACTGCTCCTGCAGCAGCGGCTGCTCCACAGCTGGGCGGTGCTCTCTGTCCTTCGCCCTTTCTCCTACCCAGGCCAACAGGAAGAGCAACCTGCAGTGGGAGAGTTCATGGAAAAGTGCCAGCTTCTCTCTCCTAATCCCGAGACAGCTGGTGAGCTCAAGGAGAGCACAGGCGGAGACCTGGCCCCACGCAGCCCTCCCTGGCCTGCTTCCTTTCCGGGGGCTCTCCCCTCAAACAGAGGCTCGAACCTCGCCGCCCACAGCGGTTCAGGGCTGTGGCCCACTGGGTTCTTCCCCGTAGCCCCATGCCCTGCCGCTGCTCCAGCAGGACCTGGGCAGAGCAGGGGCAGGCTGAAGCCCTCAGGCAGGAGCTGCAAGTCCAGGAAACCCTGGAGGAACCAGCCAGAAGCTGGGCTTCGTGGAGCCATTAGAACAAACCAACTTCTACCTCCTCAGCGCTCTCTGTCTAATCTCTGCTACTTGCAGCCAGAGAATCCTAACTCTGTACCTTTAAAACAAAGACACATAGACAATTAATCTGCTCATCTAAAACTGGGGTTTCTGGGGAACTCGGTCCTTCAGAACATATCTATAAATCTAGGGGTACGGCAGATGCACACCTGTGTGGGGTGTAGAAGCCACATGGAAGCCTCGTGCCTCTCACCCTCGAGAAAATATGTGAATCCATCATAATATTTAGAGTTAATCCTAGAAGTATGATTTGTAAGGCAATATTTAAATGTGCATGGCATATTAACAAAGGCACAGTGTGTACAACAAAGTGTGGCCACCGACCGGGCAAGACCCAAACCCTGAACACAATTGCCACCAAGACCTCAGGAAGCCACATTCAGCAGCTCTGCTCTGGCTACTCAACAAACATGAGCAAGGCCCGTCTTAGGAGCCCATGTTAGGTGTCAGAGAGCAGGACGGACGACCAAGAGAGGGCTTCCACCAGGAAGAGACAAGAAGATGAACACAGCGGACCGCAGCAGTTTGGAGAATGGGGAGGAGCCAATCACAACAGCAACCCAGACCTCATGGGGACGATCCTTGCCACCGTAGCACAAGGGCCCATCCAAACAAAATGCCTTCTGGAAAGACAGCAGGGAAAAAAAATTACTTTTCTTCAATTAAAATTCATGGTTAAAACACGTTTTTTTTTTTTAACAATTTTAAGATAAAAAATGAATTTAGTGCATACATGACATATGTATGCTTTTAAAAATGACATATTCCATTTTCTTTACACTTTTAGTCTTGAAGTAAGTATGACATTTTTGTTTCAAACAATGTTGTGGATTAGAGCTGTGCTTTTGCTGACCATAGTTCTATAGAAGATGGTATAGGCAAGTGGTTGTTGGCACACTGTAGGCAAGGTGGTCTCCATGTGCATATGCACGTGTTTACACGCATACATGCATGTGTGGGTTAGATCAGAACTGATTGACTTTAAAATGCTTTCTCTATCTATCCCATATTGGGAGTGCTGGATGGATGAGATCAGCAAACTCTTGACAATAACTGAAGCAGAGTGGCATCCCTCATGCACCAAGCTCTATGTAATTTCTTATGATATTTGGAAAGAAGTTAAATGCTATTGGCAGAGCTATTATGGAATTCACTATGGAGTTTCCTCAAAAAATTAAAAATAGGGACTCAGTGGTCGATAGCTTGGCTCACATGTACAGGCCCCGAGTTTCCCCCAAGCACAGATAAAAAGATAAAATAGAGCCACAGATGTTTAGCAATCCAGCTACTGGGTATATATCCAATGGATATTAGTTAAATATAAAGAAGTACTGAAGGGATGGATAGCTACACCCCATGTTTACTACAGCACTATTCTCCATGCCAAGATGTGCAATCAACCATGACAGATGAATGGATAGAGGTAAGGTGGTCCAGACCCAATGGAATACCACTCAGCCTTGAAAAAGACAGGAGTCGTGTGTCTTGCCACGTGAATGGAGCTGGAGGACATTAGGCAAAGTGATATAATCCAGGCACAGAAAGACAAATACTGCATGGTCTCATATGTAGGTGGATCTGAAAAGTCACCTCATAAAGCAGAAAGTACATGGGTGACTTGCAGAGGCTGTGGAGGGCTGTGGTGTGTGAGGGTCCAGTTGGTCAAAGGATACAAGTTTCAGCGCCATGAGGAATATGCTCAAGGCATCTAGTGAACAGCATGGAGAGTGTAGTCAACAGCCACGTATCCTGTTCTCAAAAACTGTGAGAGACTTTAAGCGCTCTCACCATAAAAAGTGATGGTGAGCCTGTTAATCAGCTTGATTTAGCCATTAACGATGCACATGTATTTCAAGACACTGTGTTGTACCCCACACATATGTGCAATTTCATATCAATTAAAAGTTCAGTAATTTATTTTTAATAAGAGTAGACAAAAGACTGGTTCAGAAGGGACAGAAAGTGCACTGCTCTGAATGTGTGTGTGTGTGTGTGTGTGTGTGTGTGTGTGTGTTGGAGGGGCTGGGCTGTGCCTTCGAGGTAGAATGTCTGCCTGGCAGGCATGAGGCCCTGGGTTCCGTCCACTACCAAGAAGGAGGGAAGGAAGGAAGGAAGCCATCTATATTTGAGAGGTGGACAAAGGGCAGCAGGAACTCCTCAGATGGAGCCCAGAGGTGGCGGGACCCTCCAAGTCACCCTCCACAGTGGATGAGACCCTTGGAGGAAGTACCCCTGAGCTCGCTGACTGAAGGGGCCCTCAGGGTGGTGCAGCTGCCTCGGATGAAGAGTCCGCCACGTGCTGTGGCCTCTCCGTCTCTCCCCTCACCATCTCGTCTGCTGGCGGCCTGGTGTTGGGACAAGGCTCTGTTTTCCTCTTATGTGAAAAGGATGACTGAGAGTCAAACCACTCAGACCCGTGTGTAGTAACGGACGCACTCGTCTCTTGGTAAAATAAAAGGCAGCAGTGATTGTAGGAAAATAAGCTGCCTCTGCCCCGGCCACAGTGCAGTCACAAGGCGTCTGTGCAGGTGGGACACGAGCCCCGGGAGAGCTCTGGTGCGGGCAGGGCAGCGAGGGGCGCCTGCAGTCCCAGCTCCTCTGCAGGCTGAAGGGGAGGACGGGCGCCTGGGGCTTCAGGCCAGTCTGGGCAACATGGAGAGACCCCACCAAGACACAGATCACCCCATCATGAGGCGATTCTATGAAAACAGACGACGATCTGGCCCTAGCACTTGGCCACCAGGAAGGCAAGTGCAGCTCCACAGCAGGCCGAGCCCTGGGAGATGCTCTCAGCCCGTCTGCCCCCCACGTGCACCCCGCTAAGGAAGGGAGCGGAGTTTCCGTGCCTCAGCAGTCTCTGCAGCTAGAGACCCTGTGACTCAGTCCCCGAGGAGCAGGTGTGGGCGAGTTCCCACTGCCCTCCACACCCGCTGGCCTCCTTGGCCTTCAGAGCCTGTGCTCTGACTTCCACCCCTGGCCACGGTCATCTGCTCAGGTCACCTGTCCTAGCCCACTTCCAAGGCCAGCAGGACCCACAGGTCTTCCCGACACCACGCTGGGGTCCCACTGCAGCGCCCCTCCTCTCCCCCTCCTCACCCTGCCTGGAGGGCTGTACTAAGACCCCTCACCACGGAAGCCCTCCACCCCCAGGAGCGCCCCGGGGCAGACAGGCCATGGATGTGCCACAGCAATGCAAACACCGTGCCGTAGACTCCTTGGTAACTCTTTATGAGAGCCACTCCAGAACACTTCTTAACGTAGAGACAGCTCTGAAAACCGGGTCTCCTCCCCCATGGCGTTTGGCGATCACGTCTTAAGTCGGGCCCCCTGGCTACAGGCCATGTGCAAGGTCAGGGTTCCCGGCATGAACACCCCATGGCAGGTGAAAGTGTGCCACCGGGAGGCACTGTCCACTAAGAGGCCAGCAGGAACCTCACCGTGTGCAAGGAGGGGCTTCAAACCAGGAAGGCCTTTGGGCTCTGCACCTGGACTGCTTTCCCGCCTTGCCACCAGCGGGCCCCTCCTGGGCTGTTAGAGCTCTGCTCTCCCGGGCAGCAGGCCTTCCACACTTGCCTGGGTTTGTTTCTCCTGCTCCTTGACCCCTGCCCGTGCTCTCTGCAGCCCATTGGCCCCCAGCTGTTTCCTTCCATCCTTGCTGCAGGAAGGTTGATCACTGCGAGTTCTGTGTGCAGCCATTTCCTAGCGCCTGGTCCTCACTCCCCTGCATAGTGGGACTCACGGTCAGAAACCCTCTGCCACTCAGAGGCTGCTGAAACTGCTCAGACCTGTGGCTGTCCCTTAAAAGACAGGATTAGTAATAGCGACAATTGTGACACAGATACTTTGGCTGAGATCCTAACTCCAACCTTCTCTCCTGTGAACACAGGACAAGGCGCCTGAACACCCGGGTTTGCCAGCAGATATGGGAAGGCTTCCGAGAAGTTTCACTAGAAGTTCAGATTACTGTATCAGGGAAAGGTTGAATTGATATTGAGATGCTTAATCCAAAGTGGTCATCCAAGTACCATATTCTTAATAGTTATCAAGAATAGTAAATAAGTTTTCTTGATAAGGATGACTTTAGTTTGTTTTTTCTTTTAGTATTTTTATTTTTTTAATAATAGGGAATGAAGCCAGCCCTTTGCTCATGATAATCAAGTTCTCTACCACTGAGCTACATCCCCAGCCTTTTTTTTTTTCTTTTGAGACAGGTCTCACTAAGTTGCTGGGTTTGGCTTTGAACTTGGCCATCCTCCTGCATCAGCCTCCAGAGTAGCTGGGATCATGGGCTTGAGTCACCACACCCAACCAAGATTCACACCATGTGACAAACAAAACAGAAGGAGCTGAACAAGAATCCTCTTTACATTCATACTATTCCCTTTTTGCAAATTTCATTTTTTTCCGGGAGTGAGGGGTGGGGGAAGGGACAACATCTAATTGTTAATTATTAGTAAATACATTAATTACACATTATAAAGAGAAATTTTGAATTAAAATCAGGAGAAATGGCTTTCTCTTGTTGAAATCCTGGCATGATCACTCAACTCTTGGCATTTAGTCTATGACTGGAGCCTGCCAAATTTATTCCTGATAGTAAGATAAAACAATGATTCAAAACCAGAGGTTTCTTTCTTCTAATGTTACACTAAAAAATTCCCATGTGAATTCAGCTCAAATATGATACTCATTTACTTAAAAGTAAAAGATAAGGATGTGAAGTACTAAGGTGGAGTGTGTTTTGTCTTATCAATAATTATATTTAGCAGGCACCATGGCACATACCTGTAATCTCAGTGGCTCAGGAGGCTGATACAAGGAGGATCATGAGTTCAAAGCCAGTCTCAGCAATGGTGAGGTGATAAGCAACTCACTGAGACCCTGTCTCTAAATAAAACACAAAATAGGGCTGGGATATGGTTGAGTGCCCCTGGATTCAATTCCCAGTACTCTCCTCCAAAAATTATGTTTAAATGCATAAATATTGATCTCTCATATAAATCAACTATAATACTTTCTCAACTTTACATAAATTTATTTAATTAGAATTGTTCCCCTTAGTTTTATGCCATTCTAATCAAAAGTGAATTGTAATAGTGTTTTGATAGTCATATATTGGAGCTCTTGTATTTTAAATTTAAAGCTTTCTATGAATTTATTCAGATTATTGTCTATAACTTTGGGTATTTCCTCTGTGTTTGAAGTGATATTTTGAATGCCTCTTCTTTTGTTCTTTGAATTAGTAATTCCATTCTTGTCCTATAACACGGGACACATTAAAAATCTAACCTTCATGTGCTAGGATTGAGCTACTATTAGTGGTATATTCCCATAAATAATTCCAGGTCTTCAGAGCATCGCCATTTCATTTAACATGGGGCTGTTGCATCTACTTACAATTAGTTCTAATTTCCTAAATGCTAATCTAATTATTTCAGAACAATTTACATAAATAGCCCATGAATCCTTAAAATGAAATATAATGGGGTACAGAGCCAGGAAATTAATCCAGAAAATATAAATTGTGTGTGTGCCCTGGCACAACAGGTATCCTGGGAAAGTGAAATCCTACATATTTATTCCTGAGGCTGTTGAGAAATTGATAATAAAGACGAGTAAGTCACAAAGAGGGTCACCTGGGCTCATGGACCCAGTCCACGTCCCCTGTCCTGATGGACTCTCCACGGCTTAGGCATCTGGAATCACTCTGTAATTCTCCAAAGTGCCACTCCACTTCCACATCTTTACAGCACACTGGCAGACGCCACCAGCTAGCCAGGGCCAAGGAGTTACGCTTTACCCCTCACTGTGCAGAGGTTCTAAGTGTTCTGCATCTTTGCAAAAAGAGAAAATCATGCACTGGTCACGGCAGCCGTCTCCACTTGGAGAAAGGCAGTGGTCACCTGGCAAAGGAAGTCACCGTGCTGATTCCATTAACAGTGGGAACTCTTCAAACAGGTGCAAGTCACCTGTATGGTCTATCATGTGATTCCCTTAAAACCCCTATGAAAAATATTATTCCATGTCTTGAATCCCAATATGCACTAAAGCTGGAGAGTGTATTCATATGGCATAAAATAATATTCCCAAACAGACTATACAATTTTAGCTTCTACAGAGAAATAATATCATGTAAATCTAAAATATGAAAATGAACTTCCAAAGAAGAGCCTATCTTGATTGTATAATTTAAAAGAGAGTAGCAAGAATTTCAAAGTTTTAAGAACAAAGCAACTCATACATTGCTCATTTGGAATGTATCTCCAATCATCAAGTTTTCTTCAGTACTGACTGCACTCAGCAATGTGTTGTGGGGTCTAAAACAGAAATCAGATGCAACCCTGGTGTGTGTGCCTGGCATTCTACAGTTTGAACACCACCCTCCCCTGTATAACTTCATGGCAGGAAGAGAGACTTGCATACTGTGGTGATTTAGAATGAGGCTCCACAGCCAGGGCATCCACGTCTGGATGTGTACAGCCCCGGGTCACGTGCGTGTTCCCTGCTCCATCGTCTTCTGTCCCTCAGCTGTTCTGGGGGCTGGAGAGTATGTCCACCTCAGGGGTTATTGAGAGGGCTAAAGGTGTTCATGATTCACATAGGGAATGGGCTCAGAACAAGCAATCCATATACACGGATCTTCTTACTGTTGTGAGACCATCTAAGCAAACACGGGAGTCAGAGGTGATCTGCCAAGTGAGC
Organism: Urocitellus parryii; assembly: GCF_045843805.1. Lineage (NCBI taxonomy): Eukaryota > Metazoa > Chordata > Mammalia > Rodentia > Sciuridae > Urocitellus > Urocitellus parryii. The sequence goes on along the minus strand of NW_027551778.1, from coordinate 308,274 downwards.
CTCAGGCCAAGTTATTCTTAATCCCTGTGGTTGAACCAGATCCTGACTTTGCTTCTTCAGCCTCTGGGAGAGCTTGGGTACACAGGCAGCTTCTGACCCAGGCAGTGTGGACCAGACCAAGAGGCAAGAAGCAGCTGTGATCTGGGGGCAGAGGTAAGGCCCCCCTCAGCATGGTGCCACCTGGCACATCAGCTCCTCTTGAGAAGCACCCAAGTAGACACGCTCTGAGGAGGTCAGCAAGGCTGGAGGGCAGTAGGCCCCACAGGGCGAGTGACCCTTTCCAATGACTTCAAGGACACCAGGGATTTCCACAGGGGAAGGAAGAGGGCACGTTCTGTGTGAGAAACAGACAGGATGGGGGGAGAGAGGAAACGAGAGGGTCCTCTGGGGTGACAGAGGGCAGCACTGGACAGCCGCCTGCGGGAGGAGCAGGGTCAGTGCTGCGGCTTGGTGCAGATACCCAACGAAGGCCAGCTCCTCTCAGCGCATTGAGACGGGAGCGGCGTGCTCCAAGGGGCGTTTGTGGGGCGCAGTGATGCCTGGTGTTCACAAGAATTAGGCTCCAAGGATGGTTCACCCAATAGAAGTCGTGCAGGGCCAAAGCTACCCCCACGCACCTTCAGTTGTAGGGAAATACCACCGGATCGACCAGGGTCCGCCAGGAGAGGGGGTGCCAGACCTGTACGCCCTCCTCATCCTCACTTGGGAGAAAAATGATCTGCACTCTTTAAAGTTCCTGAGGGTGTGTAGTATTCAAGTCCTCCCTTCCTCTCTCCTCTCCCCCTCTCTAACCTGAACTTCTGAGTGTCAGGCCTGCTTCAGTTTGTCCAGTCGCAGAAACAGAAAAGTGCGCAGTCCGAAGAGTGTCACCTACCTGCCATGAGCAGCAGGTGGTGACCTGGGGCAAGAGGAGCAGCTGGCAGGGTCCACCCCCAACACGGAAAGGGCGGCCACAGACCCTCTAAAGAGGAGTGGGGGGCTCCCTCCTGAGGGAGAGCTGCTGCCAGAGAGGCCGCCCCGTCTGGTCCCCGCAGGCCTGACTGTAGGTGGTGGACAGGACCAGGAGACGGAGCGCAGCTCAGAGGAGCCTTGACAGACATTGGGACAATGGCTTTCAGCAATGTCGCTGAAACGGGAGGAGCCAGTTTTCATCTTAATATTAAATGCCCTTCAGTAGATGAATGGATAAAAAAAATGTGGCATATATACACAATGGAATTTTACTCAGCAATAAAAGAGAATAAAATCATGGCATTTGCAGGTAAATGGATGGCGTTGGAGAAGATAATGCTAACTGAAGTTAGCCAATCCCCAAAATCAAATGCTGAATGTTTTCTCTGATATAGAGATGCTGATTCATAGTGGGGTAGGGAGGGGGAGCATGGGAGGAATAGATGAATTCTAGATAGGGCAGAGGGGTGGGAGGGAAAAGCAGGGGGCAGGGGATTAGCAAGGATGGTGGAATGTGGTGGATATTATTATCCAAAGTACATGTATGAAGACATGAATTGGGTGTCAACCTATTTTATATACAGAGATATGAAAAATTGTGCTCTATATGTGTAATAATAATTGTAATGCATTGTCGTGTATTTAAAAAAGAAAATCAATTAAAAAAAAGAAAAAAAATGTTTGTCTTTTTTGTGAAAAAGCATCTTCTGCTGCCATTCCCTTCAATCCCCTGAGTCCATGCTCTGCCAGAACCCTGTTGTTTGGGACAAAATGGTAATTGGTGAGAACGCACAGGCGGATCCGGCATCTCTGAGATGTCCTGAGGGATTTCAGATTCTGTGTAAATGGTAGGTCAAGAGCATCGATTTCCTCCACCAGGAGAAAGCAGGCGGAGAGAGCAACGTGGGTTTTCACCTTTCCTGCATTCTCTCCTCTGAGGCCACATCACTTCAGCGACTCCACAGAAACCAAGAGCATCTTCTCTCATTTCCATCATTTGGGAGAGCTGTGAGTGGCGGGCCCATCCTCTCTCCAGGGTGTTGGATACAAACACCTAATTAAGACATTTACGATACAGAGCACATCCCACGGTAGAGCTGTCCGCAGAGCCCAGCCAGAGAGCCAGGATCAAAACGGAAAGAGCCGGTCATCACGGCCACACCTCAGCTACTCAGGCGGAATTTCAATGCCCAGAATTCCACAAAAACATTCCATCTTCTTCAGGGTTTGATTCTGACTCGATGTGCCTTGAAGATTTCAATGTATTTTCACAAGTTTGTTTCCGTGTGTGTGTGTTGTACATATAACTTACTGACACATGAATTCAAATTACCATTCTCTCTTGTTTTTCATGATCAAAGTTGGGATATGGAAAGAGGATTTGAATCACACAGGGGGCTGGATATTAAGCTGTAGTGTACATAAAGTAAGAGAACGTGGAGGGGCGATCACGGCCCATAACTGCCCGGTTTATAAATACCGCTGTATGAACCACTCTAACAAGTGTGGGGGTGCATTTGATGACGTAACTGGAGTCCTAGAGCAGAGCGGCCTGACCTGGGGAAGTCCTGACAATTCCCGTCTGGCCATTTCCCTCAAATCAAAGGGAAGAAGTAGCACTGCTGCAGAAAAGGGATTTAATCCGTGTAGCCATGCCAGGAAGCAGGGGGGACAAGTGCCCTCGGTCCAGCTTCAGGGGAGCCCATAAGAGCTTTGGGTTTCAGTGGGGGAAGGAACAGAAGTGGGCAGAAGTTCACATAGCTAGAGTCTCCTTCCATGGCGCTCTGACACTGTGAGGTCCAGCGGGCTCCTGGGAAGGAACAGAAGTGGGCAGAAGTTCACATAGCTAGAGTCTCCTTCCATGGCGCTCTGACACTGTGAGGTCCAGCGGGCTCCTGGGAAGGAACAGAAGTGGGCAGAAGTTCACATAGCTAGAGTCTCCTTCCATGGCGCTCTGACACTGTGAGGTCCAGCGGGCTCCTGGGAAGCAGTGACCCCCTGTGGGCAAGGCAGTCTCATTCCCACCCTGAGATGCCGCTCCTGCTCAGGGGACAGCCCCATCAAGGGGAGATCTGCCTGCAGGGCTTGCAGTTCCAGGAATCTTCAAAACATCTTCCTTGTTTTCATGTGGGTGCTCCAGCCTTGAAGGGCAGGGTCCTCAGCTTCAGATGACATTCCTTAAGTGAGTAACATGCTACTGCCTGTGTGCAAGGTGAGCAGGAATCTGACCACTCTTTAGGGTAGAAAGGAGAAGGCACAAAATGAAGGCAGGGATGCCAAACCTGTAACCTGCATTTAGTTACTCAGCGAGCATCTATAAGCCCAGGGGAAGGGGCCGGGGGCTTCCCATAGCAGTGGCCTCTAAGCCCCTGTCGGGACACTGCTCCTCCCGTGTCTCAGGATGCCAAGCTTAGCATCTCCGGTGCTGCTTGACACAGCCACAGGACCCAGGGACGCAGTTCCAGTGGGTCACTGTTAAAGCCATATTGGAACAGTTCCTTCTGGAGGTTTCCTTGTAGGAATAAGTTTTTATTTAATGAGTGTTCAACAAAGTGTCCAAGTTGTATGAATGAATTTGTTTCCCTCCTCAGTGTGCTGACCATACCAAAAGAAAATTGTCACCACACAATTTCAGTTCCATTGTTTTGCAATATTAAGAGAGACTAAAATAATTCAAAACAAAGAAATTCAATAGGTTAAACTAAAGTCAAAGGAAGAAAATGGGCTTCTCTCAATACATTCAAAGCATTTTGTTCCAAAATGGTTGATGTAGCTTTAGAGTTTTTCTCAAGTGCCTACTTCTTCATTTTAATCACATTCTCTGGAGTTGAGTCTTTCTAGGACAGGGTCTTATGATTCTGTAGAATCTGAAAGCAAAGAGCCTAATGTATGATCTATTCCTAAGACTTTTAAGCAACTTAATATTCAACAAAAGAATTCAAAACTATAGCTCAGAAAATACTGAGAATGATAAATTTCTCCTGATGGCTCTTGACCAAAAGTCTGAAAAATGAGTGTCTTAAGGAGCCGCAGTGTGTGCCAACATTCAGGAGATGCTGCACACACTGTTATGTGCTGTCGGGAGCAGGAGAACGTGGTGTGTGTTTGGACAAGAGTGTGCATGCCCAGGGCACATGCTTAGGAGGTGTGCAAGCCCGCTGCTAAACACAGTCAGTCCTAGAGGTTCAGATGGCACATGCTTAAGAATAAGCCCCTCGTGTTCAGAGCAGAGACCATGTGGCTCTAGTTCTGCATTCACCTGTGGCTGTCGGCTGCTGAGGCTGGGCATTGGAAGAGCATCTGACTGGTGGGAGGATCGTGGAAGGGGAGCTATTGGGCACCTCTTCCCAAGGAAGGCATCAGAAACACAGGTAGGTGCTGGAAACTCCATGGTGGGAGAGTTACACTGCGCACCCCGGCGAGTCACGTGCTTCCCCTCTGAGAAGCCCTTGGTAAACAGCGACATCACAGCACCCTGCACACCAAGAGGACGCAGCTCCTCCTCCTGCGTCTGGGCCCAGGTCCCTGGCTTTGGATCTTGGAAAGCCTTCACCAAGCACTCCAGGTCACCAAGAGCCTATGAAGGTTGCCGTCTTTGTTTCTGTGCCCCTTATAGACATTTCCTCCCAAACATCACGTGTTATTCATGGGTTATTTGTCTTTCTCTCTAGACGGAGTCTGGTGTGTGCTACACTGCTGACGCACAATGTACATTTACTGAGTTAATAAGAACGGAGGAGTGAATTAGTATGGATTGGGAAGATACCAAAGGGAATTCTTGAGCTGCCTTATTGGGATTCAGACCTGTTTGTCTGGAAAGGCTTAGGTAGGGAGAAGATGATCACTCAACCACACATGCTCATGTGAATGAATCAGAATAAAGATTTTTATGTGCATCTCTGTTGACTGTTCTCCAGACTTTCCAGCACACGTCCTGAATGAGGACCTGCATACAGGAGAAGGGAAAAGGAGGCACTGCGGAAAGGAGGTGGATTTTGCATTCAGTACAGAACATGACCTGGAAGAACAGGCTCGTCTCCCTCAGTCTGGGTGCTCTTTGGCCTCACCTTGCGACAGAAGCACTGGCCCAAGAGCCAGATGCTGCCAGGCTCACCAGCAGAAGCAGGATTCTGGGCCTCTTCCACACCTCACAGCAGCTGCCCTCTCACTGTGGACACACCTGATCCCGAAGTACCTGGAGAACTCAGGCTGGTATTCAGGACCCAGGGGTCCTGGCAACTCCGATATAAAGCATTCATGGGGTGAGTTACATCTAATTTGCTGTGAAGTCTGTGCATTGGACTCCAGTCTGCAGGCCTGCTGGGGCTCTTCCCTGGAGCGTGAGGGTCCAGATGCACACTGTGGGCACCGTGCAGCGGTGCTGGCAGTGAGAACTCTCTGGAAGCCACCCTCTTACTTTTAATTGTTGGCTCACACTTAGAACGAAGATTCTGAGGCTCCATGAGAACCTAAGGTCTTCAGAATCATCAAATGCGAATGGCACTGTGATCCCCTTCATTTTGTTAGTCCTGTGAGGTCCATGTTAACTTGTTGCAAATTGATGAATTATTGAAAATGCCATTTCTCTGATGCCATTATATAAAACCACCTCTATCATGTGAACCACAGTTTTCTAAGCAAGTGCCACTGAAGTCAAGGACTTTTAAGTAGAAAATACTATTATGGCTATTAATATTATTATCATTATTACTATAAACAAAGAAAACTAATCATTGTTAAAAATATCAGTGTACCTTGGTTCATTAAGTACAGTGATGATGTCACTAATTAAGCGTTTACTATGTGTCAAGCGCTGCCAAGTACTTTGGAAACCCATCATCATGCCCCAGGTGTTAGGTATTATGATCACGGTTTTACGGGTCATGAACTTGAGTCAGATTGGACTTTTCCAGTCACACAGCCAGACGGGGAGAGAGTGGAACAAGAGCCCCCAAGGCCCCTCTTCATCCCAACCTCATCCTTCATAAAATAAAAGGTAACTAGGATTTTCAAAGAAATGCAAGAAATTTCAAATGAAGATGTGAAGTTTCTAGGCTGCTTCCCAGTGAAGACGGCTCCTAAGAGTGAAGTAGCGGCGGCGAGACAGACTGAGGGAGGTCTTTTCATATGCCAGAGGTCATGAACATACGCCAAACACCCTCCCAAGGTGGCCCCAGAACCCACAGAGAAGTCGAGAAAGCAGGTGAGGGCTGAGAACAGTGCACCTGGCTGTCCTACCCCAGGGCTCGGGGCTTGGGGCTCTGGGCAGCTGGGGACTTGGTGCTGCCTCCTGAGACCTGACAAATGCGTCCCCCAAGCCCCTGTGCTGCAGAAGCCGGCTCCCCAGAGGCACGCTGACCTTGTTCAGGGCCACGTTCTCCATGAGGCATTTCCCATCATGGAAGGATCAGCCCCTGTCTCCTCCTTGCAGCTCCCAGGGGTCATAAGGACCTTGGCCGCCCAGGTTGCCCATGTGGTGTCCCCTCCCCTGGGACTCGCATTGTGTGCACTGCCCTGTGTGGCCACACCTGTGTGCACTCCTGCAGGTCGTCTCCTGAGTAAGGACGCCGTACACAGGGGTGCTGGCCGTACACTGAAGGGAGTCTCCTGGTGGAAAGACCCAGCTTTCAGAAGGTGGGAGCTGAGGCCTGGAGGTCTGCATCCCCCAATGCCTTGGCTCAAGTCCCTAGCCCCCAAGGTGGCATCTGGAGGTGGGTCCCTTGGGAGGTGGTCAGGGTTGGATGGGCCCTCGTTGGTAGAGACCTCTTGTGGACTGGTGTCCGGACAAGAGGAATCAGCCTCACCTCGCACCTGATCTGGCCGGGGACCTGCGGCCTCAGACTGCGAGGACAAATGCCTGCTCCGAGCCGCTGGGCTGCCGCGTGGGGCGAGGCCAGGAGCGCTCACCTGTGAGCATAGGCTTCAGGGTCTTGCTCAGCACGCTCCACCATGGAAATCCACATCCTGGGGTGTGTCTCCGACCCCTCCTGCCATCTTCCAGGCGAGGAGACCTGGAGAGGGGACCTCTATCATCCTGCTTGCTACCCTATCGCCATGGCAGTGTTGGGCATCAGAGGCACAGACCCACATTATTATTAATTAGTAATTGAAGATTATAGCATGCAAATCTCTATTTTAAGACAGGGTCATATATGTATGTACGTGTGTGTGTGTGTGTGTGTGTGTGTGTGTGTGTTTGATGTATCTTCAGAACCAGCAGGAAACCTCGGCGTGAGTTCTAGAAGTCCTAGGGTGCTTGTCTTCTCACACTCACACAGAGGCACACTTGGTTTCTATGGCCTAGCTCCACCTGGGATGTTTCATGTCTTGTGCTTGACCCCTCAGCCCCTCCTTCTCTATCCACCCTGCATCAAGTCCTGCCATAAACAGGAAGGCTAGAGTCACAGGGTGGAGTTAGACCCTGCCCTGAGCACGCTCCAGCTTTGTGGTCCTGGGGCAAGTCCCTAGGAACAGGGTTCTAGCCTGAAAGGGCAGTGGAGGTGGACCTGTGTGGCAGGACTGATCTGAAACAGTGGACGGCATCTTGTACCCACACGCCATGATCCGCACATGGCAGGCACCCAGTAAACCTAGTGTTAATCCTACAGATATCTTTCACTATTTTATCATATTAAATGTTATAAAATGTCTGAAAACCTTTGTGTCTCAGAAACCCATACACCTTAACCACACACTCATAGTCCAGAGGCCCTCCCAATCCATGAGAGTCAGACACTATGCAGGAAACCTGCTGGCTGAGAAGGCTGGCCACGGTGGAGGGCTGAGAAGCCACGCACACGTGTGGGCACAGGGATTAACCACATTTCTGCCAAACCTGAGATGATGAAATGGGCACATGGGCATTATACACATAATGTGTAAGAATACCCCTGAAAAGTGCACAGGGTACTTTTGTCCTTGAAAAGTTTCAGTTCAAGCTGTTTATATAAGACAGTGATTCAGTAACCACCTAGAGCTATTTAAAAGTGCTTCTTGAATAGATACGCAACTTTTACCTCTGCTATTAGAAGACACACCCGCCCAGATCAGGTAGGTGGGAAGCCACCTGCAGCAACACTGTGACAGGTGGGCAGGAACATGCAATGGGTCAAAAGAGTGACAGAAGGAGCAGCAGGGTGGGGTCCTCCTGGCTGCTCTGGAGGAAAATGCAGGAGGATCCAGTTTTAAGGATGATTTTGAACACTTAGGGAGGTCCCCTCACAAAATAAAGTACAAAATCAGAAGGGCTGGGATGAAGCTCAGTGGCAGAGTGCTTACCTAGTACACCACGCAAGAGGTCCTGGGTTCCATCCCGAGAAAACGTAAAAGGAGCAAGGGAGGCCCCCAGGCATGCCCCAGTGATGGAGCTAGGAAGCAGCTCCAGGGGTTGGGGGTGCCACAGGTGGACGGAGCTTCAGCTCTGTGGCCCACCTTTGCTCAGAGCCACATTGTTAAGGGGATCCTATAGCTGCTTATATTTAGGGATCTTGGGCCTGGGGCTGGGAAAACTCAATTATTTTGTTCTGGAAGTTTGTCTTTAAGAAGAAAACACTAAACTTTGTAAAATGCAAATGCAAATGTCTGTCCAAAACATACGTGCGTTTGTAAAACTAGCAGATGATGTAGAAGTCACTGGATGCCAATGAAATTCTGTAACTCAGAACCAGGCTTTAATCCATCTCTTTCTTCCTCGAATCCTCACGTCTTGACCAGAGAAGCTTGGAGGTGCTGGGGGACCACAAGTGCAGGGGGTGAGCTGCTGGCCATCTCCACCAGCTCTGTGCAGGGTGTGAGCTGCTGGCCATCTCCACCAGCTCTGTGCTGTCTCCAAAGCGTCTGTCAATAGTTAATGACATCTTTAGTGATCCCTGGACGGCCTGTGGGCCTGGAAGAGGGATGGAGCCTCTAAGACAGTTCTGTCCTTTGTTCTCCTTCTCTTCTTCAGAGAGTCACGAGGGAGCTGTTTATTCTGGGTGGCACCTGGCACCACCGCCACTTCCTTCTAAAGCAATTACACCAAAGTGCGGGAGACTCTTCCTGTGGGGGATTCAGAGTGAGAACCCACCTTTCCCCTGGGGCTGACAGGCAGGTGACCTGTCAGTGCTCCTTCAAAAGGGGGGCGTTTTAGCACTGTGTGAAAGTGATTTTAAACCAAAGAAAACATCCTCGGGCACTGCTGCAGCACCACCTGCTCACCCCCTCTGACAGCTGCGGGTCACACTGCCAGCCCCAGCCTTCCCACCAGAGCACCTTCCACGTTCACCAGGCTTACCCAGCTTACTGCAGTTCCAAAGTCTCTGCTGGCATTGTGCAGCAAGGAGGAGAGCACAGAAGCACTGACTGACCAGGGCCTTTGGAACAAAGTGTGGCCAGCAAGTTGACTGTGGCCCTGAGGAGCTGAGACAGAGGAGCTCTGCCACAGGACCACTTGCTCACTTCAAGGGGAAGCACTCTCTACTCATTACAAACCAATTTGCTGGGTTCCTTACGGAAGTGCGGGTGGACTGGGGAGTGATCCCTCTGATGCCATGTTTCAGCAACACTGACATTATTGTTAAGATCTGATCCCAAATTGCAAAAGTGAAACCATTGTTCTTGGCACGTACCAAAAATAGTGGCACAAAACAGATGGCCTCAGGGCTGATTGTACCCAGTGCCATTGAGTTTAAGGGCTGAGCAGCCTAACTGTCTTTTCCACTGCACACACTCCTGGACGCTCACTAAGCCACATCAAATTACCATTTGAAGTGAAGCCTGGGCTGTTTCTGTCAAGTCAGAGTGTGGCCCTGTTAGAGTGGCTGGCTCCGTGGATAATGGGCTTTGGAAGGCCAGCTCAAAAGCACTGTCCAAGCCCTCTCCTTGAGAGGCAGCAGGGGGACCAGACACCACGCCTTGAAGTCGGCTTCCATGCTGGAACAAGGGAGTCACTGTGCTGCTGGTTAAGAGCTTGCAACCCCAAATATGCTGATAAAGGCCTTTGATAACAACAGCTGCAGGGAGAGCATGGTGATGCCATTCTTTTCTTAAAAATGGGATAAAATTCCCATGTGCAGGACACCTTGTCTGTACCTGGAGGAGCTGGTAAGGCTTATCCTCAGTGCAGGACATGGAGGCCCAGGAAATCTGCCAACAAACCTCCTCCAAGGAGCCTTATCTTCCCAGCTCCCTCTGACCGAGGGCCCCAGCCCCAGCCCATGTGCACAGGCCTGCTCCTCACCAGCTCACTGATCTTTGTCTGGTTTTGATTATAAGTGACAGACTCCAACTGCTCTTCGGATCTCCCTGCCCTTCTCCGACTCCTGGCTCCAGGTCTTGTGCTGATAGAGGTGTGTTTTTCCCTCCCGTTCCTCCATCAGGTTGGCCAGGACCCAAGAGGGTGAGGCAGAGCTTTGCCTGTACCATGCTGGCGACCCCCAGGAAGGAGTCTTTCCCATACCCACGCGGGGGCCACCCACTGGGAGCCACAGCACAGCAAGGCGGATGGCCCTGGGCAGGAGCAAAGGGGGCAGGCAGGCAGTGCGGCCTCACCAAGAACTCATTTCAGAGCTTCTGTGAAGTGACAGTAGCCAGCCACAAAGGCCACCTGTGGCCACCTGGAGTAGGAAAGTCTAGAGAGACAGGGAATGGGCCAGACCTCAGGTGGGGCAGGGGCTGAAGTTACAGGTTTCTTTCTGAGGTGCCCAAAATGTTTTGCTGATGGTTGCGCTGAGGTGGGACTCTACTGACCCCACGGAATTGTGCACTCTAAGTGGGTGGGTTGGGTGGTCCATGAGTGGTAGCTGGATAAAGCTATGAACACACGCTGGGAGGATGAGGGAAAATGGTACAGTCAGGTTGATAGAGGGCAGCAAACTAGTGCAACCATTAGGCAGGAGTTCAGGACTTCCAAGATGGTGGAGGCAGGGCACGAAAAGATGCCCCTGGAGGACAGGACAGGGAGAGGAGTCATGTCTCACTGCCATGACAACTCACTTCTCGAGGACCTATCACTACGATAACTCCCACCACAGGTTTAGTCTGCTAAAATGACCAAAAGGGGTAAAGTGAACAGTATTCTAATTAGGTTCTAAAGGAACCAATGGGGGAAAGTTGGAGAATGTCCTCATCAGCTATCATAAGGTACCCAGCAGGGCAGGTAGGATAAGGTCTTTAATCAGGTCCATTAAGGAAGAGAAGGCCTCAGAGCTGAGCATATTAGACACTACTGTCTAGACACTGGGCTTGAGCCTCTCTCTCTCACTTGGACCACTCCACTCTACCCTACAGAGTACTATCTTCATGTTCAACAAACCTTTACTTTGCCTGTTACTTGTGCGTGTCTTGCTCAATTCTTTGTTTGGGACAACAAGGACCTGGATCCCAGATTGACACCCCAGTGATAACACAACCATTCTGGAAAATAGTTTAGAGACTCCTCGGAAAAGTAGGAACAGAACACCATATGACCCAGCTATCCCACTTTATACATCTACAAAATTAGAATCAGCATAAGAGAGGGACACAGCTACATCAATGTTATAGCAGCACATCATAATAGCCAAGCTGTAGAACCAACGTAGGTGCTCTTCAACAGATGAGTAGATAAAGAAATATGGTATATATACACAATGAAGTGTCACTCGGTCATGAAGAAGAATGAAATTGTGGCATTTAATTTTAAATGGATGGAAATGGAGAACATCATGCGAAATGAAATAAGCCAGACTCAGGAAGTTGTCATATGTTTTCTCTCATATAAAGAAATTAGACCAAAATGAAAATGAGTAATTAAAAACTGGGGGACCTCATGAAAGTAGAGGGAGGAAGGATGGGAAGTGGGAGGAGCAGCTGAGTGATATCACCCAGCTCGCCATGAGCACGTGTGAACATGTCATACTGAGTTCCACTCTTAAAAATGTGAGCAGTAGAACTCAATGATTCCCGGAGTAAAATGTGTTGCATTTTAGCAGCTTCACAGTCCCTTGCATTGGTAAAATTTATTAAAAATATTTCAAAACAAAACAAAAGCAACTATTAAAAGTCTCTGGTGGGGCTGGGAAAATGTAGCTCAGTGGTAGAGTCTTGTCTAGTATGCTTAGACCATGAAATCCATCCCCAGCATAACAACAATTAATTAATAAATTGATTATTAATTAAAGCCCCTAGAATGATTCCAAAGATTTACAGCAAAGGAACACATATTTAATCAAGAAAAATTTGTTATAATTTAGTAAGATCTTTGAAATTGCCAGGTGCAGTGGCGTACACCTATAATTCCAGTGGCTTGGGAGGCTGAGGCAGGAGGATCACGAGTTTAAAGACAGCTTCTGAAAAAGTGAGGTGCTGAGCAGCGGATACCCTGTCTCTAAATAAATACAAAATAGTATTTAGTGCCTGAGATAAATCCCCAGTACTCACCCACCCTGCCCCCCCCAAAAAATATTAAAATTCATATCTGCTTCTCTCCCTTTCTCTGCCCAACTCCATGCAATGGGAAAGATACTACAGATTGATGCCTCCAAAAACACTGGGCTCCATCTCCTCCCGGCTGCCCGTGGGTAGACTGATTTCCCTACAGTGACAAGGTATCCTCATTTTCTCCTGTCCCCAGGCTCCTGTTGCTGGACTGGTGTTCTGTATGATTGCAGATGAGAAGTGGGACCCAGACCTACTTGGACCGTGGAGGCTGTCACACACCGGGCACATGCTGCTGAGAACACTCTGGCCCGCCTCTTGCTGTATGCAATGTCAGAATAGGGAAATCTTATGGACTTAGAGTCATGGCTTGGCACTGATCTGGGAAAATACTGAAACTGCTAAATGGTACTACTTGAATGGGTGAACTGTAGGGTAAGTGAATTATACCCTAATAAAGCTATCTGTGTAGGTTAAAAGTAACTTCAATAAAACAAGTAAAGCTTATAGTCAAAACAAATAATTAGGAGGACACACGAGCATTGCATATAGCATATCCCGTGTCTGCCATCAGATGGAGAATGGTACCCAAGTGTGCCAACAGGAGCACCGCGTGCCCTGGGCAGCTCCCTCCCACTGGCTCCTCTACAGGAGGCACAGAAAGGTCCTGGGGGCCATGGCGTCCTCCTGGGGCTGTCATGGTTATGTCTGCCTTAGTATCTGTTCACAACCCAAAACGGAGTTGCCAAATGGACCCTACAGTGCTCTGATGTTGTATGAAGGATGGTCAAAATCCACCTGCTCAGTTGACAGGGGCAGGCTGTTCCTCTGCTGCCCTGTCCATGGAGACCAGGCAAACCATGGCTGGAGGGACCTTCAACCCATTTCTACGTGTGGACTGTAAGTTGACCTTCAAAATATGTTACGGAAGGAGGGCCACTGTTGGGAAAGAGATGAGATGATGAGATCTGTCCACCATGGCCAACTAGCTGGGCTCAGGGTCCTCCTCCTGTCTTAGGGGTACTCCCTGTGGACACGCTGTCCCTCTGAAGCCCCCAGCCACCCTGGAGTTCTGTTCTCCATGGTGGCTCTGAAAGCCCATGCTGAGCCTGCCACTCCACTGAAGGCTGGTGGCCCATGGAGCCAGCTACCAAAGCTGCAGAGGCTTCCGTCATGCCAAGTCCGGCCTGGAAATGTTGCCTTCTCAGGAGAGAGCCCGCTCTGGCAACCTTCCTGGGCTGCGTCCCAAGGGGCCCGAGGGCAGCAGAACAAATGCCCACCCAGAGCTGTGCCCTTGCTTTCCCTTTCTGTCATCTCCATGGCTTATCTGGATTTTAAGGCTTCTTCCTTTTAAGTCTGAGGATTCTGATATCGCCCAGTGTCATGGTTTAGAGAGGGTCCCCCAGAAGCTCACAGGTGAGGCAATGCAAGAAGGCTCCGAGGAGGGATGATGGGGCTGTGAGAGTCGAGACACAGCCAGTGAATTACTCCTCTGATAGGGATGAACTGGTAGCTGAGGGTGGGCAGCGTGGGGCTGCAGGAGGTGGGAACTGGGTGCAAGGCTTTGGGTTAATGTTTGTATCTGACAAGTGGAGATTCACCCTCTCTGCTCCCTGATCACGACGTGAGCCACTTCCCTCTGCCATACTCTCACGCCTTGATGTCCAGCCTCATCTTGAGTCCCAACAAATGGAGCCAGCCTTCTGTGCACTGAGGCCTCTGGTACTGTGAGCTCTCAATTAAACCTTTCTTCCCTAAAATTGTTCTGGTTAGATCTTTCCATCACAGCAGCGAGAAAGCTGACTAAAACACCCGGTGTATTTCCACACTTGTGAGTCCATGCTTTCTGTTGTTAAGGGAGGTCACTAGAGGGGATCGATGAATGTCAGGTCTGTGAATCTGCCTAGAAGTGACTGTGGGACCTCATATTCAGACAGATAAGAAATGCATGTGTACCTGGCACAACTTGGGCATGATAAGTGCTTGTTTCATAATTAAGTGAATGTACTCAATAGTGCAGTTTTATCCGAAAATGTGGATATTGTTTATTTTGAAAATGAGAACAATAGAGCTGTAAAGCATCCATTTTAAATGTTTTAACTCTTGTAAATACCAAGAAGAAGTTTATTCACCAGTGATGCTTATAAAGGAATAATGCACTATACAGAGGCGCTTTACATTCAGATAGCTCTTATTTGTGTTTTTGTGTGCTGGGTATTGAACCCAGGGCTCGTACATGCTAAGCATGTGAACACAGAGCAAATCATCCAATCCAAATACCTTTATTTCCTAAAAAAAATGGGGCTAGTGATTCCATTTGGAAGGTCTATAAAAATACTTTCTATAATGTGCATAGAATTTTGTTACAATGCATGTGCTTAATAAATGTTCACAAGCATTTGTAATCATCATTTATACAATAAAATGTTGAAAAAAGTCTCTTGGACAAAATACATAGTCCCTAGATTTTCCAGTGAGTGGAAATTCATAGGCCTCCTACAAGATCTCTCCAGAATTCTCAGTTTCTCTTTGGCCTTCAATCTAAAAATTCTTTACATTTAAAAATTTCTTGGTAAAATTCACCTGACACAGATTCTGCTGTGCTACAAGAGTGGAGACCACTGTAAAGCTGAAGAGATCAACCAATGCAGAGTGGCATCTGGGAGAAAAAGAAAACAGACCAATGAACACAAAGCAGAAACAAGAAAAAGGCCCAATGACAGACCAACCACCTTTGGCAAAGACAAAAAGGCAAGTTAATGGGGAGAAGACAGTCTTTTTTTTTTTTCAGAAATGGTGCTGAACAACTCAATATCTCTTGAAAAGGAGGAGGAGGAAGAGGAGGAGGAGGAGGAGGAGGAGGAGGAGGAGGAGGAGGAGGAGGAGGAGGAGGAGAATGTAAACAGAGACCTCACACCCTCACAAAAATCAAATCAGAATTGATCACAGACCTAAACATAAAATATAAAACTTGCAAAAGAAAACATCACAGAAAACCTTCATGGCCCTGGATTTGGTGTTGACCTTTCAGATACAACAACTAAGATATAATCTACATAAAAAAATGACAAGCTGGACTTAGTTAAATTAAAAACCAATTCTGCAACAGACATAGTAAAGAGAATGAGAATATAAGCCAAGGAAAAGAAGAAAATATTTGAAAAAACATATCTGTTATCAAAACCAGGCAAAGAAGTTTCAAGACTCAGTAGTGAAGAACAATATAACTAAAAATGGGCAAAAGGCCTGGACTGTCATTTGCCAGAGATGACACACAGACAGTCCTCAGGCATAAGGAAAGATGCCCAACAGCACACACCACAAGGGCATTGGCAATTTAAATACCTGTGAGATGCCACCACCCTTTAGCCTGGCCCAAATCCAGACCCCGACGCCAGACCCTGGATCTGTGTGCAGCAGCAGGCTGCCTCGCCCTCTGGGGTGTGCAGAACACACAGCCACTCTGGAACAGTTTCTCACAACATCCTCTTGCCATGTAATGCAGCAGGCATTCCACAGGAATTGAAAATTTATGTGCACACAAAAACCTGTACCTGGAGATACAGGAGCAGCTTTACTCATAATTGCCCAAACTCGGAAGCAATGAAGATGCCTCTTGGTAGGTGAACAGACGGGGAGACGTGGTACTAGCACATCTGGACAGTGGAGGATTATTTAGCAATCAAAACCCAAGACGGGCTGTAATGCCACGTAAGACGGAGGAAATGTGAATGTCCATTGCTAAGCCAAAGAAGACAATCTCCCAGCCACATGACGTTCCAGAACAGCCCAAACCCTGGAGAAGTGAAAGACCAGGACTCCAGGCAGCAAGGGAAGAAGAGGCAGAGCAGAGACTTCAGGACATTGAAGCAACTCTGTAGGACACTGTGATGGTGGACGCAGGTCAGCACACATTCGTCCAAAGCCACAGAATGTGTGAGACCCAAAGTGAATCCTAATACAAAGTGTAGACTTGGACCATGAGGATGTGTTAATGAAGGTTCATCAGCTGTGGCAAAGGTACTGCTTAGGTGGGCGCGTTGGCTGTGGGTAGGTGGTGTGCACTAGAGGAGGCGTGCCTTCCGGAACTCCCTGCACTCTCCACTCTCCACACTGTGAGCTTAAAACTACTCTTGAAATAAAGTTCATTAATTAAATAAATGAAGAACACGGGTCAGGGGAGCAAAACTAAAAGAACGCAAGCAGAAACCATTTACCTTATAGACACAGGGAAGTCTGTAGTCCTGAAACATGAGCAAGGGTATTCATCCAATTAAAACTGTGGTGCTCTCATGAAGAATTTGCAAATTGATGTCTTTAACCAAAAATACTTAACTTCCCTTAAGAAATGCTGAATAACAAAAAATAAAAGGAATTGCTCAAATTTTCCTGTACGCTAAGCCTCACTTTAATAAATTGCACTCCAATTAATCCTCTCCCTAGATTGAATATTAATGCAAAAATCATGAGAAGTACAAGCCTAGTTTTATCTTAAAATAATTAGGTTTATCACAGATACAGAAGAGAATGAACATAGAATATTTGTTCACTGGTTTTCAAGCAGATAAAAGAAAATTATTATTTTGATGAATGAAAGTACTCAAGAAATTTTTTCATATACTTTACAAAGATCATCAAGAGAAGAGATTTTAGTTTGTCATTTGCATTGCAAAGGGGAGTAAAAATAGAAATGGGAGTGTTCATTGAACAGCACTTAGTTTAAACATATGATTGTAAAGTAAGGAACATGTATTGCAAAGTAAAGTTAGGTCAAAAATGAATAGATAATTTTCTGATGCATGCCAGTAAATTGTGGCTAAAACTAAGACAAATGGCAGTTTGGTTGATGATAGCCAAACCCCTTTCTGCATGTATTCAACACATAATACACTGGATTTAGGTGAGAGATTGATCAGCAAACACTTCTTTGACTTACAATGGTACTTTTTGTAACTTTGTAAAAATTACTTATATAATTTTTATCCAATATATATTCACGTAGTGCATTTAGTATCTTTTAATTATTTTCAATAATTTAAAAAATTAAGCACAAATTAGCTCTTCCAAAAAAGTGTAATTAAAAATCCAAGATCATTGTTCCCAATGGCAGAGGACGACAGAGAATTGCGCAAGACCTGACCTGCGTCCCTTTGGGTGAACAAGCTGTGAGGATTTCTCAGTGGGGATGTAACATGTTACTCAACTTGAATTTTTAAAGCTATGATTTTCCAAGATATACAATGAAAGTATCTTATTTGAATATCATACAGTTATGTTATTTTATGTGCTTTTCAAATTGACAGTTCAATCTATGAAATAGGCATTTTAAACAAGAAAATTGAACTCCTTAGAAGAATTCTAATAATTGTAATGTGTAGTGCTTGTAAAGCCTGGTATTTTCCATCTCCAAAGCTCCTCACTAATTATTCAATGTGCTAATCTTAGCTGATCTCCTTGACTTGCCACATAATTTCACATATTGTAGAAGAAGACTTGTTTTTCTTCTACCACTGAGTGCTTCTATTTGTTTTTTTTTCTTTGTGAAAATCACGTAAATGCATTGAACTCCAGGGATATGAGCAAACAAAATAAATAATCACTGTAACTAAATGATCTAGTTTAATCCAATTAGTATGATAACTAATTTGAACAGAATGTTAAAAAAAGTGAGCACTTTTAAAAATTAAAATCATCATTATATATCCATGATGACTTTTATTAGGACTGTTCCATTTTGCAGATAAAACAACAAAGTCAGTAAGGGAAAGTGAGCTGTCTGCCTTAGTCCCCAAGTACAGGACCAAACTAGAAATTAAAGATCAAGGATACTGAAAAATATGAGTAGGAATGTGTAAAAGATCTTTCCTTTGCTCCTCATCATCCGAGTTACACTTCATGGTTACAGTTCAAATCCTCTTGTTTCTGGATTAACACCTTTTACTTCAACTCCATGAAAACAGACTGACTTAGTCTCAGCAGCCCTATCCACTGCAGCATTGGGGCTGTGAGTGGAAACAACTGCTGTCCCGTAGGCCTGGGTCCTGGCCCTGTGGCCACGCTCTTCTTCCATCCATCCCTTCTGATGCCATGTGTGACTGTGGGCCCTGTGTTGGTAAGTCCTGCTCCTACTAAGAGAAGCCAGAAGCTGTGTGTGTGTGTGTGTGTGTGTGTGTGTGTGTTTTAAGATTGAAATCTATCAATTAAATAAGAGGTTCTTTCTTCAAAAGACCCTTCATAGAATGTGCACAGACAATCTGCAATTTGAGAGAAAAGATCTGCACACCACACATCTGAGAAAGGGTTTATATCTAGATTATACAAAGAATGTTCAAAAGATCAACAAGAAAAAAATAAAAACAGAAAGTGCTCAAAATATGTGAATGAACCTTTCACAGCTGCAGATAAACACACACACAGACACCAAGTACAAATCTTAAAAGTGAGTATAGACCTTAGAAATCTGTGCAGATGGTTCCAATGTCAACTTTCCAACTTTGATTTGTTTTGTCATTATGCAAGTTAGCACATGAGGTGCTCTTTCCTCATGAGTTATTAAGAAAATCCAGATTAAGACCATCACCTACTACCCACCTATCAATACAACCAAAATGGAAAAACAGCGGTGATAACACCAACTGCTGGTGAGGATGTGGAGAAACTGGATTATGCCTACCTTACTGGTTGAAATGTAAAACGGTACATCCTCTTAGAAACCAGTTTGGTAATTACTTACAAAATTAAACATGCAATTATCATATGAACCAGCAATGAAACTCCTAGGCATCTATCTAGGAGAAATGAAGACACAAAATCTTGTACATAAATGTTTATAGCAGATTTATTCATAATCACCCCCAAACTGCGGCCAATCCCAACACCAGCCAGTGGTTCAATGATGAAACAGACCATGGTCCATGGCATCAGCCCAGCCAAAGGAGGGAGGTTTGGATGCATGGAATGCTCAGATGGACCTCAAAGGAGTCACACTGAGTGACAGAGCCAATCCCCAAAATCACAGACTACATGATTCTATTTATATGTCATCCTTGAAGTCATAAAAAAATACAGATGGAGAATGGACTAGTGGTCACCTCTGGTGGAGGAGGAATTGTCTACAAAGAGGACTGCATCAGGGGGCCCGGTGGAAGGAGCCCAGGGTCTTGTCTGCAGCGAAGGACACAAGAGTCTGTGCATACGGCGCAGCTGCAGCTAAACACACACACACACACACACACACACACACACACACACAGCGAGTACAAATCTTAAAAGTGAGTATAGACTTAGAAATCTGTGCAGATGGTTCCAATGTCAACTTTCCAACTTTGATTTGTTTTGTCATTATACAAGTTGGGGCCACCAGGGAAACTGGGTGAAAGTCACAAGAGTTCCCTGTAACTGTTTTGCAAATCCCTGTGAACCAGTAACAATTTCAAAATGAAAAGTGAAACCAAGAGTTTGGTCATCATTTAAAATGTTTTGAATTCACAGTTCGTCTCACATGTGGGGCACAGGACAGGTCACTGTCTTTGAGCGGGTCACCCGGGTTGGCGGGTGCTGGTTCTCCAGCCCAGCACCTGAAGGCTGGCTTAGTCCCAGCAGGACCTGGACGGCAAGAACTTCCCGAGGCTCATGTCCTCCATCTAAGCCTACCCTGTGTTTTCCATATCATGGGACACACTCTGTCCTTAAAATCAACTGCAGATAATCTGCCTGATCACCTTTGGTCAAACGTTTCGGTTTCCTCTTTACAACTTTATAATATGCTCTAAGTATATGATGGGGCTTAAGAAATGTGCGTTTTTTTCTCAAGTTTCCTTGATCAGTATTTCTTGATTCTTTAAATCCAATGCTTTTATCTACATTAATATTCAGGCTAATTAATTTATCTTAGTTTCTTTGTGTATAAAATGAAAAGATTTAATTTAATTGATAGAGGGGCTCAATGATTAATTATATTAGTCTTTACTGCTTCGGATTGAAGTTACTCACTAATAAAAATGTGAGCATATAAGATGATTTAATTACCAAAACAGAGCAGTTCCCTCCTCTGAGGGCTTCTGGAAGGCTTGGATGGCATTGACACCCCAAGACCCTCATCCTCGGTCCTCCAGAGCTTCCCAGTGTTTCCCACTGAATATGTGGGAGATTAGATTACATTATTTTATAGTACCTAATGAAAACTCAGATGGCACATCAAGCTTCGAACAAGTAAGTCCTGGAAATGCGAGATCCACCAAGCTCTTCCAGGTCTGCACGATCCCTAGGTTCTTCCCCGCCCATGACTTGAAACCAAAGAGTGCACAGTGAGTTGTTCCCCTTGGTCAACTCTGTCCCGGACTGCACGCTGAAGACATTTAAAGAGCAATACACTTCTACCAGGGTTGCAAGTCAATCTAACCATCTGGGACCAATTGGGCTGTATCTTGTTTGACGTATCTTAACAGATCCTTTTCTCCTGCTTGTTTTTAGAATCATTTAGTCAATGGCGTGCTGGACCCTGGATGGACCCTCAGCTCTGCTTCAGTTCAGAGGGAGGCTGCTCTCTCCCCAGTGTGTCCTGACAGCAGCTCTCTCCTCAGCAAGATCTTCCCGCAGTGGCAGAAGCCTCTTTAGCAACTGCATAATTCTCCTCCTGATTTATGAAGCAACAGACCCAATCTAGCACGCCAGCACTGCATGGGCATGGATCTTTGTGAAGAAAACAAGGGTCTGTAACAACTGCAAAGCTCCCTGTTATTATATTTTGCAGAGCAAAGGAGATTGGATAATTATCCCTCTTGTTTTATTGAACTTTTGTACAACTGTTAGAGGGTAGTGTAACAATTATTTTCCTTGCTGTGGAAATCTGCTACACAATGGTTCTGGGGCACTCAGTGCTGGGAATCTGGCCCAAGCAATGGCAGGCAAGTCTTTCTCTGAAGCAGGGTGACAAATCATGCTAATCTACTACCATTCGAATAAGTCACTCAGGATGAAGATAGCAGTAATGTCCTTTAAAAAGGAACCCTGATGATTAGAGGCATCCCTGACCACGTAATAACAAGCCTAGGATCTTTAACAATATCATTATGAAACAAAATGTGATTTGTTTTAGATGGGCGAAGCAAATCGTGTTAATTATTGGAGATTGCTCATGTGAGGAATAACAGAACAACAATACATCAGGTTACCTGGGAAATTATGGCCTGATGAAAACATCAGTGGGGAATGATTTCCCGAATGAAGTCTCAGAGCCTAAACTCCACACAGCTAAGATCAGGGGATGTGGAATGACTCCCACTCCCCGGTAGCGGGACATGGAAGCCCTATCTAGCCAGTCATCGGGGCTGTGAACAGCTGCACTCCAGCCCCTTCTGCATCCTCCAGCCCTCAGGCCCATTGTCCACGGGCACCACTGGGGAAGCACTGAGGAGTGGCCAGCCACCTGGGGTTCTGCAAGGGACCTTCGTAAGCACAGGCAGGCCCCGGTATTGACTCAGTGCCGGGCAGACTCCACAGTGAGCTTCCTATGGATGTCTTCTGACCCACAAGAGCACAGGATGCGGCTGGCAATGAGCTGTATGACCGACTGTCAGCACGGGTGAGGAAACCCACACAGAGCAGTTCATTTCCTGGGTCCTGGGGTGCCTCCCAGGAGGAGGGCACGGTGACTCCACCACTGTACCTACTGCCCTGTGAACTGTGCAATCACCATGTCCTTCACAGAATCTCATGATGCCCACAGCAGGCACAAGACCCGCAACCCAGGGCTCGGCACGTGTCTAGCAGGTGCCCCCATGTGCTCCGGCTTCAGGGGTGCCCGTGAGGCCTGGCAACTCTGACTGCTTGGCATCCGGTCTCTGTGGATTCCTACGTTTGGTTTTCCCCCTGAAAATCTGAAAGAATGAATTTCCAGTTTGACTCAACCTTCAACAAATGCTGCTCTCTGAAGAAAGCAGTCCTCAGGAACAAACACCTACATGCCTCCCACACGGACTTCTAGGGCTCCGAGGCCCAACAGACCGTCCTTCCCTCCAGCACAACCTGAGCATCCTCATCACCCCACCGCCATAGGAGGACAGCACCCCATCTCCAAAAATTCACTTACTCAACACCTGCTGTGCACCCTGTCGGCCAGCAGAGGGCAGAACAGGGTGGACTTACAGGGCAGTGGAGAGGTCCACGTGTGTGCCATGCCCCAAGACACAGGCCAGACAGGGTCCCTGAGATCAGGACATGGAGCACAGCGGGAGGCGGAAGCCCTGGGCAGGTGGCAGTGAGATTCAGGGAAGATGCCCAGAGAGGCCCACAGGGCACAGGAGGCCAAGGGGGCACGCTCTGAGAGGCCCTCTGAGGGAATCAGGGTGTGGCTCCCAGGGGAGCAGCCTGTGGGCAGAGGAGGGCAACAGGAGAGGCTGTGGGAGGCGGGGAGGCTCTCGCCATGTCAGGCAGCCTCAGGTCTGCAGCAGCGGGATGAGGAGGCTCCCTGGCAGTCTACCCAGACCCCTCTGGCTTCCGGGTGCAGACAGTCTGCAGAGGGGTGGTCGCTGCAACAGCAAGTAAGGTTTGGTGGTGAAACGGGTAGAGGCAGTGGCTGGCTTTGGACACACCTGGGAGAGGGCAGGCCTGCGGTATGCTAGAGAGAGCCCTGGGCACTGAACCGTGGGGAGCAGCAGCCTTTCTTCAAGACCCGTCAGAGTGCCAGAGATCCCTGCTAAAAAATCCCTGGGCAGGCAGGCGAACAGGAGAGGACAGAGGCCGGCTGTGAAGCCCAGGACGGTAAACCCACTCTGCCCATCCACTCTGGAAGTGGACCCCGTGCACACTGCTTTCCAAAGGGTAAGCACCACGGGGGTCTTCTGCAGTGCGCCCACTGTAAGCAGTTGAGAGTGCACGGCTCTTTCCCCGTCCTCTTAGCTTCTACAGATCCCTGTCCGTGAAGAGGGGAGGAAGCTGCCCTGGCCAGAAGTCAGGAGCTAAGCGTGAGCATGCAGGCAGCCAGGGGGCCAGGAACACTGCCAGGTGGAGGGGAAGCCCTAGTTTTTGAAGCACATTATAATTTCCGTAAAAAGAGAGTACTGCCCACTAGTATTTTACCTGTTCTTCAGTGACTCCAAAATATAAGAAAACTAAGACAAGAAACAGTGATCGGTGGAAACACGCAGCACGACCCAGGTGCACTTTAGAAGTGGGCGAGCCCGTGAAGCCACCTTAAGAGGATAACCAGACACTGCACAGTGCGATCACGTCCTTAAGTGCATGAGCTAGTGGAGACTTCACTTTGAAGCAGGTTCTAAAAACAGCTACAGGTTTTAAAATTTGTCCTTCCACATAATTATGTCTGAGCCAGGGAAAAGCCAGAGGCCAATGGAACCACCGAGTGCCGTTATGAAAGACAGTGTATGATGGATGGCCCTTCATTAACAGGAGGTCTGTGTGGAAACTCAGAGCGAATATTATTATGCCTCAGGTATTGTTTTCAAGGTAGAAAACATTGACAGCCCTCAGAAACAAAGGGTAGATACATAAACTGCTAGTCATGGAACATAAGAGAATGCTGGGGCATTTATTCCATAAGGTCCTGTTGTTATTGTCCCCAGGAGCATATGGGACATCGCCTCTTATTGCTAAACTTCCCCAGCTTTAAATGCAGCTTTACATTAATGAGCAGAATAGCCATCCTGTGCTGCTTAACGTGAACAGTGGTGACCAAGCTGCATCCCGACTCAGGCTGCCGGCTCACCTGAGCCGAGGACCCAGGTCCATCCTGACCCTGGGAAGGCGTCTGTCTTCGGCTGTACAGGGGAGAGACCTCGGGCTCAGGAGCGTCAGCTGGTGTTCTTGTCCATCCTCCCACCTCCCGAGTGTGCTATGTCCTAAGTTAGGAGGATCGGCCTGGCCATTCGTGGTGAGGGCTGCGGGCAGGGCACTGTGCCCAGGAGAAGGCTGAAGAACCACACCGCCATGTCACAGGAGAGCCCCGAGCAGCCCGTCCCATCCACAGCTCTGCTTCCCGAGCTGGTCATCTGTGGTCCAGCCATGCCAGGGGTCCGTCAGGTGAGCCCTGGGTGGCTCATCCTGAGGCACAGACTCACACTCCACAGGGGGAGAGCCATGGCTGGCCTCGCTCTGAGGAGGCCCCTAAGAGGGACAGGGCCACACGCGCAGACCAAAGACGTCATGCCAAGGGAATGAAAAATGCTAGGAGAGAAGAGCAGAGGGAGATGGGACGGAAGCCCACAGTGGCCCGAGACCTGCGCCAGGCGTCCTTAGCAATGTCTGGCCCTGTCCTCACCAAACCCGCAGCTGGTGGAACCAACCTGCAACTTGTGCAAGAAGTATGTGTGCTCAGACCTCAACTCCAGAGGGTGAAGGCCAGAGAGTGAGGCTCACTGAAGGACATGACCAAGGACACGGCCCACGCTGAAGGCAGAGACACTGCACCGCCTGTGGGTAAGTGACCAGATCATGAGATCCGCCAGGGAAATCGACGCAGGCTGTGCCACTACGAGTAAGAGCCTTCGGAAGATGCCAAGGAATTCACAGGAGCTGAGGGCAGAGGGGCCCCTCAGGTCTGACTGAGGCTCACCCCTGCAGGGACACATCCTGACAGGGCCCCTCCCACAGTCAGCTGAGGGACACGGGACAGTGAGGCCAAGTGTCCGCATTCCTTCTCTGCCTTTCCACCTGGGTTGACCTACACGGACAGTCTTCTCTCTACACCGGGGTGGAGAGGCTCCTCAAGGGTAGGATTTGCAGGGAGCCCAGCACTTCACAGATCAGAACAGTCACAAGTACGTTGGTCCATCTGCATGACCACCCTCGCAAAACGGATACCATTTCAATGTTATTAGGGGTGAACTTGGACGTGAAATAGATGGGAGCTTCCACAGCTACTGCCCCCTGGTTCTCTGGTTCAGAACTTTCATCCTTTCCTCTAAGAAACAGAAGTAACATGTTCCCACTGATTCCATTGCTGGTCTTAGATGGCTTGCCATTTACTTACTGATTAATGCTAATGTCTGACAAAAATACTTCAGTGCTGTCTGGAGACGGCACGGAGCACTTTCTAATACCACATGTGTGATTTATGTATTTGCCAATGCACGTCCAGATAAGGACAGAAGAGTTATTCCCATAAATAAACTCCCTAAATGTCATGCCAACAGATCACTCTGATGGCCAGTTGACCTGATATAGGACCTGGTATTGATTTAATAGAAGGGCTTCATTTGATATGTGACTTACATTGAACTGAGATCATTTCTGCAGGGCTTTCAATCATAAAAGGGATTTTCATAGTTATTATAAATACTCTGTCTCCCACTCCACAGAGCATCCTGGAGAAGACAGAAAGGGCTACAGAGGGTGGGTCTGCAGCCACCATGGGAGATGGTGGCACCCCGAGAAAGGAGCAAATGCACAGCAGCAACAGAGGCGGTCCCCAGGACGGCTGGGCAAGGGGGACGGTGGAGGAGGCTCCACCACGTGCCTGCTGGCATGGGCATGTGCTCCTGGACGGGCAGGAGGCCATCTTCAGCTCTGGTTTGCTCTTTGGAAGGAAAAAGCACTGCCCCCAAATTCTTCAACTCTCCAGGCAGTGGATGGTCAAGAGCATCTCAGTAGGAAAGGGATGAGTCCCAACTCCCATTTGCCAAAGAGCAGTCCAGGGCGTGGGGTTGCTGGAAGAGGATGGGCAGCAGCACCCCTGCCAGGGCGAAGCTCAGGAGACTCTGGGAGACCAGCCTCAGAGGGTGGCCATGTGCGTGGGGTGTAGGGAGGACACTTCTGAGGTGCCTTTAGGAAGGGGAACCATTGGTCATTCTTCCCCAACAAGACCAAGTACTATTCCGTCTCCCAGAACAATGCTGAAGGTGGAAGAGTTGGAGGAGATGGAGTGGGGAAAGCATTTGCAAGTTACTTATTACCAGCTCCATTCTCGCCTCCATGCCCCCTTTAACTGATGCCCCCATCCTCATAGAGAAAGAAAGGGAACTTACACACAGAGTTTTTATGGCTGCTGTCCTTGCTGGGTAGCATCTTGACTCCTCTTGACTTCAATTCAATTGCTTTTTTCACTGGAAAAGAGAAAATAAAACCATTAGCAGGTGAGACTTGGGGATCACACACATGCTTTGTCCTCAGGACATTAACAGCCACAGCCTTCCTACTCGCCCCTAAAAATGGGACACAGAGCAAGAAAGGAAACCCGAGAGCCTGGGAATTCAATGCCAGGCCAAAGATGCCGCCAGGTCGCATCTCCCAGGAGCTGCGGCGGAGGTAAAGCAGGAAGGGCACAGCTCACCTCATGCCACCACACCTCTGTTCCACAGGGATGGCAGATTCCACACATCATTACCATTCACAGCGTGTCTGGGCAGATTGCTCTCAATTTAGGTAGGCTGATTGCAGAGTTTTCTATATTTGCTATGTCGTAAAAATTTTAGATAAAAATAGAAGTTGCTCACTCCTTTATTCACATGTTCATTCAGTGACTTAAAGTTTAGCAAGTGCGTGTGTGTGGATGGGCAGCTGTGCGGGATACACCCTTGAGCGCTGCAGAGGAAGCGGCCCCGTGCTCCTTCCAGACCCTTCCAGTCTGCAGGCGACGAGCACATGCAGCCTGGTCCCTGGAGTCGTTCTCAAGTTTAAACAAGCATCTTGATGTCCCAGGTTTTGTACCAAACACATCTAGACATGTGCAGAAGAGTGGCGGGGGGAGACTTGTTTTAAAAGAGGAAGGGGAAAGGAGGGAGGAGAGCCCTGGGGAGAGGGATGCCTCCTCCTCTTCCCTCTGCACTGCCTCCTGGGCTCCTGCCAGCTCCTCTCCCTTCCCTCTGACCATGTCCATCTCTGAGACCAGGTTTTTGTTGATTGGTTTTTCAGAAGGAGGCCAGTGCGCTGGGAGGGCCGAGTGTGTCTGTGGACCTGGGCACCCTCTGGATTGCGCTGGGGCCTCAGTGCAGTCAGTTACTTGAGTCAACGAAAACGAGCAGAGCTGGAGCCCAAGCGGCTCCTACTGCTGCCCCCCGATTCTGGAGGCCACTCCCTCCTCCCCACTGCTCCACGGTCCCCAGCGTGAACCGCGCATGCTCACACCCATGCCAGCAGAGCCCAGGGCCTCCTCCTCCTCCTGCAGGGGCTGCCCAGCAGAGGAAGAGCCTGGGGTCCTAAGTCAGCACATCAACACACCTAACAGGAAATGCCGTTTATAGCAATGATCTGATGAAATTTATGGACCACAGTTACAGAAGACTGAGGTGGTGCACAGACTTCTGATCCTCACTACAGTTACAGATGTTCTATTGACACTTTTATTTTTTTCTTTCTGACTCAATAGAGTAAAAGCTGATTACCTGCCATTTCTTTCCTCTCTCCTGAAAAGTGAGATTTTTAAAGTCAAAGATAAAAAAGCAATTGACCGTATTAATGTTGATGGCTATTTTTCTGTTTTCAAAGTCCCGCTGGAGAAAAACTCCAGAAAGGAGGAAATTCACAGAAAGGATCTCGAGAAGAAGATGGCAGTTGAACAGATGAGGGAGTGGCCCAGAGAGAGCGGCCATCAGTGAGGAGCAGGGTGACAGGTGCCTGCAGCTGTGGCAGTAGAGCATGGCACCCTCAGCCCAGACTAGCGCCAGCAGGGCCAGGGCCAGGTCTGAGCCGGCCCTCCACTCCTCTGCCCGCTGACCAGGATGGAGGGGGACCAGGATGGAGGGGGACCAGGATGGAGGGGGACCAGGATGGAGGGGACTAGGGTGGAGGGGGACCAGGATGGAGGGGGACCAGGATGGAGGAGACCAGGATGGAGGGGACTAGGGTGGAGGGGACAAGGATGGAGGGGGACCAGGGTGGAGGGGAACCAGGATGGAGAGGGACCAGAATGGAGGGGGACCAGGATGGAGGAGACCAGGATGGAGGGGACTAGGGTGGAGGGGACCAGGATGGAAAGGGACCAGGATGGAGGGGGACCAGGATGGAAAGGGACCAGGATGGAGGGGGACCAGGATGGAGAGGGACCAGAATGGAGGGGGACCAGGATGGAGGAGACCAGGATGGAGGGGACTAGGGTGGAGGGGACAAGGATGGAGGGGGACCAGGATGGAGGGGGACCAGGATGGAGGGGGACCAGGATGGAGGAGACCAGGATGGAGGGGACTAGGGTGGAGGGGACAAGGATGGAGGGGGACCATTGTGGAGGGGAACCAGGATGGAAAGGGACCAGAATGGAGGGGGACCAGGATGGAGGAGGACCAGAGTGGAGGGGGACCAGGATGGAGGGAGACCAGGATGGATGGGGACCAGGATGGAGGGGGACCAGGATGGAGG
Source organism: Urocitellus parryii (assembly GCF_045843805.1). Taxonomy (NCBI): domain Eukaryota; kingdom Metazoa; phylum Chordata; class Mammalia; order Rodentia; family Sciuridae; genus Urocitellus; species Urocitellus parryii. Next base: position 279,621 of record NW_027551778.1, on the reverse strand, counting down.
GGGACCAGGATGGAGGGGACCAGGATGGAGGGAGACCAGGATGGATAGTACCAAGATGGAGGGGGACCAGGATGGAGGGGGACCAGGATGGAGGGGGACCAGGATGGAGGGGACCAGGATTAAGGGGGACCAGGATGGAGGGGGACCAGGATGGAGGGGACGATGATGAAGGGGGACCAGGGTGGAGGGGAACCAGGATGGAGGAGGACCAGGATGGACGGGACCAGGATGAAGGGGGACCAGGATGGAGGGGGACCAGGATGGAGGGGGACAAGGATGGAGGGGACCAGGATGGAGGGAGACCAGGATGGATGGGGACCAGGATGGAGGGGGACCAGGATGGAGGGAGACCAGGATGGAGGGGACAAGGATGGAGGGGGACCAGGATGGAGGGGACCAGGATGGAGGGGGACCAGGATGAAGGGGGACCAGGATGGAGGGGGACCAGGATGGAGGGGGACCAGGATGGAGGGGACCAGGATGAAAGGGGACCAGGATGGAGGGGGACGAGGATGGAGGGGACCAGGATGGAGGGGGAGCAGGATGGAGGGGACCAGGATGGATGGGGGCCAGGTTGGAGGGGGACCAGGATGGAGGGGGACGAGGATGAAGGGGGACCAGGATGGAGGAGACTAGGATGGAGGGGAACCAGGATGGAGGAGACCAGGATGGAGGGGGACCAGGATGGAGGGGGACCAGGATAGAGGGGGACCAGGATGGAGAGGGACCAGGATGGAGGGGACTAGGGTGGAGGGGGACCAGGATGGAGGAGGACCAGGATGGAGAGGGACCAGGATGGAGGGGACTAGGATGGAGGGGGACCAGGATGGAGGAGGACCAGGATGGAGAGGGACCAGGATGGAGGGGGACCGGAGCACATTCTCTTCTGAAAGTGATCATCCGGAGGCAGCAGGAGATGGACCAGGATGGAGGGGGACTAGGATGGAGGGGATCAGGATGGAGGGGGACCAGGATGAAGGGGAACCAGGATGGAGGGGGACCAAAATGGAGAGGGTCCAATATGGAGAGGGACCAGGATGGAGGGGGACCAATATGGAGAGGGACCAGGATGGAGGGGGACCAGGGTGGAGGGACCAGGATGGAGGGGGACCAGGATGAAGGGGAACCAGGATGGAGGGGACCAGTATGGAGGGGGACCAAGATGGAGGGGACCAGGATGGAGGGGGACCAGGATGGAGGGGGACCAGAATGGAGATGGACCAGGATGGAGGGGGACCAGGATGGAGGGGGACCAGGATGGAGGGGACCAGTATGGAGGGGGACCAGGATGGAGGGGACCAGGATGGAGGGGACCAGGATGGAGAGAGACCAGGATGGAGAAGGTCCAGGATGGAGGGGGACCAGGGTGGAGGGGGACCAGGATGGAAGGGGACCAGGATGGAGGGGACCAGGGTGGAGGGGGACCAGGATAGAGATGGACCAGGATGGAGATGGGCCAAGATGGAGGGGGACCAGGATGGAGGGGGACAAGGATGGAGGGGGACCAGAATGGAGATGGACCAGGATGGAGGGGACCAGGATGGAGATGGACCAGGATAGAGGGGGACCAGGATGGAGGGGGACCAGGATGGAGATGGACCAATATGGAGGGGGACCAGGATGAAGGGGGACCAGGTTAGAGGGGACCAGGATGTAGATGGACCAGGATGGAGGGGACCAGGATGGAGGGGGACCGGGTGGAGGTGGACCAGGATGGAGGAGACCAGGATAGAGATGGACCAGAGCACATTCTATTCTGAAAGTGATCATTGGGAGTCAGCAGGAGATGGACCAGGATGGAGGGGACCAGGGTGGAGGGGGACCAGGATGGAGAGGGACCAGGATGGAGGGGGACCAGGATGGAGAGTGACCAGGATGGAGGGGTCCAGGATAGAGCGGGACCAGGATAAAGGGGGACGAGGATGAAGGGGGACCAGGATGGAGGGGGACCAGGATGGCGGGGACCAGGATAGAGGGGGACCAGGATGGAGAGGAACCAGGATGAAGAGGATCAGGGAGGGGGACCAGGATGGAGGGTGACCAGGATGGAGAGGGACCAGGATGGAGACGGATCAGGATGGAGGGGACCAGGGTGGAGACAGATCAGGATGGAGGGGGACCAGGATGGAGGGGGACCAGGATGGAGGGGACCAGGGTGGAGATGGACTAGGATAGAGATGGACCAGGATGGAGATGGGCCACGATGAATGGGGACCAGGATGGAGGGGGACAAGGATGGAGGGGGACCAGGATGGAGGGGGACCAGGATGGAGGGAGACCAGGATGGAGGGGACAAGGATGGAGGGGGACCAGGATGGAGGGGGACCAGGATGGAGGGAGACCAGGATGGAGGGGACAAGGATGGAGGGGGACCAGGATGGAGGGGGACCAGGATGGAGGGGACCAGGGTGGAGATGGACTAGGATAGAGATGGACCAGGATGGAGATGGGCCACGATGAATGGGGACCAGGATGGAGGGGGACAAGGATGGAGGGGGACCAGAATGGAGATGGACCAGGATGGAGGGGGACCAGGATGGAGGGGGACCAGGATGGAGGGGGACCAGGATGGAGGGGACCAGGGTGGAGATGGACTAGGATAGAGATGGACCAGGATGGAGATGGGCCACGATGAATGGGGACCAGGATGGAGGGGGACAAGGATGGAGGGGGACCAGAATGGAGATGGACCAGGATGGAGGGGGACCAGGATGGAGGGGGACCAGGATGGAGGGGGACCAGGATGGAGATGGACCAGGATGGAGGGGGACCAGGATGGAGGGGGGCTAGGATGAAGGGGGACCAGGATGGAGGGGACCAGGATGGAGGGGGACCAGGATGGAGACGGATCAGGATAGAGATGGACCAGGATGGAGATGGGCCAAGATGGAGGGGGATGAGGATTGAGGGGGACAAGGATGGAGGGGGACAAGAATGGAGATGGACCAGGATGGAGATGGACCAGGATGGAGGGGGACCAGGATGGAGGAGACTAGGATGGAGAGGGACCAGGATAGAGGGGGACAAGGATGGATGGGGATCAGGATGTAGGAGACCAGGATGGAGATGGACCAGGATGGAGGGGTCCAGGATGGAGGGGGACCAGGGTGGAGGTGGACCAGGATGGAGGGGGACCAGGATGGAGGAGACCAGGATAGAGATGGACCAGGGCACATTCTCTTTTGAAAGTGATCATTGGGAGTCAGTAGGAGATGGACCAGGATGGAGGGGACCAGGGTGGAGGGGGACCAGGATAGAGGGGGGCCAGGATGGAGAGGGACCAGGATGAAGGGGGACCAGGATGGAGGGGGACCAGGATGGAGGGGTCCAGGATAGAGCGGGACCAGGATAAAGGGGGACCTGGATGAAGGGGGACCAGGATGGAGGGAGACCACGATGGAGGCAGCTGCCAGAGTTAAGCATCATGTCAGGTCTTGGGGACCTGTTGAGGGCTGATACTGGTGGAACGGCTGGTGGAGCCTGGCTGGAGCTGGGTTCAGGGGCTTCTCTGCCAGTCCCTCTCTGTGTGCAGAGGCCAGTGCACCTGGTTCTCTCCTGTCCAGCACTCCCTTGCCTTCCCCTCAGCAGCTCTCTTGCTTCCTGTTTCTGCTGACTCCTGCCTTCCCACTCAGGCTGGGAAGAGAGCCTGTGCCTCTGCGGGGGGTCCTGACCTTTAGGGGTGTCTGCTGTGACTGGCGGGGGCACGTACCAAGCTGTATTTAATCATTGCTTTAAGCAGAAAAGCAGAGGAAAGTCACCCAGGGATGTTTGCAGCATTCACAGTGGACACTGGGCACAACGTGGAGCAGAGTGGAGTAGAGTTCAGATAAAGCTGGCTGATGGCTGACGGGAGATCACAGCTCAGTCATCCACACGCTCAGGGGTCCTACACGCCCTGCATTTTGAACAAACCTGCAAATATTTGGGAAATTTGGGGAAAGGAAACTTCTGAGACTGGCTTCTCTCTCAGTCTTCTTACCCCCATCGTTATGTTTTTAGAAGATGAAATACTAATGTTCTTCAGGAAAAGAGCATCAGGGAAGCCCACAAATTATAACTCATCTCAGCTGTTCATTCCGAAGTGCTGAGCACACACCATCTGATCCGAGCTGATGGCAGGGTGTGGATGTGTTCTCCACCCCTCCCTGGGCTGGCACGGAGCTCCCCTCTGCCCAGGATGACATTTGCTCCTATGAATAGTCTTTGGCTACTGCAGCTGAATTTTTAAAGTGCCAAAGCAGCTCACCCTTTGGTACTCTCCGGATCTGAACTTGTGATTGACACTGTTTTATGTGCTCGTCAGTGTTCTCTAAGGACCCACACTGGCTTGAACGGAGACCCATTTCTTCACAGGGCACATGTGGGTGTTTAGGAGAACCTGCCTTTCCATTAGCCACGCCACCATTGCCCACTCCTAGAAGAATGATTTTAGAACTGAAATTTTCTTGTATTTGATTTTTGGACTTTGGCATTTAGATTGTGATTTGAGTTAAATTTTAAGTCCAGTGTCTGCCTCTTAACACCTGAGGGCACTGGGCCTTGTCTACCCACAAGGGATTTACTGCCCATCTGGAAACATGAAGTAGCCTTAGTTTCTTAATTGCTGTTGTGTTGGGGACGCTTGAACTGAGACCCTGGGAGGCAAAGTGCCCTGTGAAAGTTTCTAAAATTTGAGACCAAAGAAAACTCTCTCTATTCTGGGACTCTGTCCAAGTAGAAAATAAAACCCTTGCAAGTTCCTGCATCATGAAGTCAGGGCTGGAATTAGACCCCAGGCTTGCTGAGCACTGTCTCTGGTGTGGCCTGGACAGGAGCAGAAGGCTGGGTCCTGCTGAGGTAATGGGTGGGATCAGCTCTTGCCTCTTCAGTTTAGCTGCAGACAGAGTCTGGCTGGACACCTCCCCCTCCTGGCCTCCCGGCCTCCCTGCTGCCTCCCGCCTCTGCCCCAGGCACTGTGCTTCCGCAGCCCTGAACAGTACCAGCCGTGGACAGACCCCTTTGTGCCCTCTCCTCGTACGTGTGTGCTTGTCTGGGACATGTCCACTTCTACTGCAGCATGTTTTCCGCTCTGTGAAACATTCACTAGAGAGACCTGTGGAAAGAGTGAGAGGAACAGGAGCAGGTGGAGGTCCTCGCCTATGGGGCCCTTCCCCGGAGTCCCCAGCTCTGGGGACCACTGCCATAAGTCAGTGGGTCTCGGTCACTTTACAGCCCTCAGGCTCTCCTAAAAACCAGATGGAAGCCCGTGGACCTGTCCTGGGCGCGCCCAGCCTGGAAGGTGCAAGCTCTGGGCACACGGCTCTGTCCGCTTCCTGTGTCCTGCCCTGGGTGTGAGCACGAAGTGCTAATGGGTTACTTGACAGCTAATTGGTGCTAATGCGCTAGGTGGCTCTGGCCACCCTGTGCCCCAGTCTGTCTGCGAGGACAAACCAGGAGCCCAAGGACAGGCTGCTGCCTCGGCCTCTTGGGCTCAGCCTGCTGCTCCCCTCCTTCCCTCAGCCTCCGCTGGACTCCGTGTGTTCCATGTCCCTCCTGTTCCTCGAGCTCCTCCCTGCTCAGGAAAGGGAGGCAGCCATCATCCAGATTCAGAACACGGAAGAGCTGTGCGTTCTGTAGGAAGGTGAGGGCCAGCAGGGCCCGAGTGGTGCAGAGCGTGCAGGGGACCTCTCCTGAGCCTCCGGTCCTGCTCCTGGAGTTCAGCTAAGACATCTTAATGGAGGACATGTAGGCAATGTTGATCCTAAATCACAAGGTTTTCCAAGTACGTTGTTTATCCAGTCATCAGAGTTCCCCTCGGAGGCGTAGGTGCTGGATACACACGTTCTAAGGGTTTATAGTAGGCACGGTTTTTCATGATAAAGTGAACCAACGAGAATCACCAGTCAGGGTCATTACCCTTCCATTAAGCACAGAGTTGAAGCCCAACTTGTGGCTGATGAACTCAAGTCTCATCCTCCACCTCCCTGTGGGATCTGATGGCCCAACAGAGAATAAAACCCTGATTCACAAGGATAGATGGTTGCAAAAGGAAGCAAGATTTACCCGGAAGTCTCAGGACATGATTCAGGTAGTAGGAACTCTCCCCAAGGCCCAAGCACAGCAGATTTGACTGTCATGCAAAATCCTTGTGATTGCCCTTTGTCAGGTACTGAGCATATGATGGGCCTGAGCACAGGCTTTCACTACAGGCTTAAGAATCGCTAAAATACATAATGAACAGGATGTTTTCAGCACAGGATTCAATTTGAAAACCCTGGAGTACAATTTGGAAACCACCTTACTGACCGTTGCCCCCGGGTGTCGACAGGTAGACAGGCTGGTGAGATTTCTGGTGACTGTTCCAGTCTCTGGGCCATCATCTGCCTGCTCCCTGAGGTCCAGACAGATCCTCTCTTCCCTTGGCAGTCGGGAGCCAGGGTTTGCCCTGTTGACTGGCCACTCCTGGACATCTTGCGTGGGGCTGCCCCGTTGGCTCCGCTATGTGCTGGGTGGTTGCATTGGGCTTCTGGTTCCCCCTTTCCAAGGCTTGGCCTGTCCCTGTGTGACCCCCACATGGGCTCCAGGTTAGGGGGTTTTGAGTGGGCCCTTGGCGCAGGACGCTTTGCCTCTTGGCCAGGTGCTGTGACCTGAACACTTCCAGCCAGGTCTGTGGATGGGTCTGTGCTTTTCCTCTGTCTGTCAAGTTATTGCTAGCAGGGGTGGGGTTGGAGAAAGGCTTAGGGCTTATCCCAGCAGGGCGTATTTCTATTTGGAGAATGCACTTAGGAAATTACAATGCTGTTTGAAAGAAGTACACAAACAGTGAGTGAATATGGACAAGGAGAGTAGTGACCCCCAGCCCAGCCCAGGTGTGCTCGGGCGGTCCTGGTGGGCGTGAGCACGTGTGCTCCCCAGGCAGAGCCACCTAGGACGTGGGAAAGGCATCCACACAAGGACAGGACTTGTGTGCTGGCACCACCCTGTAGCTGTGTGTCGGGCAGCACATGAGGAGGTGCAAGGGAGCGTGGTTCCTAAGGAGCAGACACCAGAACCCTGGTTGAGCATGGCTCTGCAGTGGGCCGTGGCTACAGGGGGAGCCAGAAACATGCACTCAGTCTCAGCTTGATTTCTCCCTGAGCCGTGGCTCTTAAGGGAGCCAGGGGGCACAGCAGACTGCACTGAACCTCAGGAGGAAGGGAGGGAGTACCGGCAGGGCCCAGGCCTCCGAACCATCCCTCCCCTTCATGGGAGGTGGTGTATTGTCTGTTCAAAGAAAATATTTCTAGCTCCGAGATGAAGAGAGAAGAAAATAAAATTATTAATGACCCAGGGATGGGTTGTCATGGGGGCATCGCTTCTTAATGCACTTTAAAATCAGACTCTGGTAAACTCTTCTTTTTTCAACAGTGTGATTTTTGGGGTGTGTTTTCTTTTCTAGGTGAAGATCTTACCACGGGTCTGGCAGGGAAACTGTTCCAAGAGTGCAATGTTTGGGGTCTGTGGACTCCTTTCCCAAGTCTTCCAAAGATTTGGGGGAAGATTCCTTCTCCCACAGGAATGGGAGAGCAGCACCTGTTTTCCAGGGTCCCTGAGGGGGCCACTGTGACGTCACTGGCAGAGAGCCTGGACAGGGAAACCCCAGGAGGAACGGCTACTCACAGCCCCTGCCGAGCCTCGGGTGGGGGGCGGCCTCAGTAGGACTGAGCTGGGCCTCTGCAGGACTGAGCTGGGCCTCTGCAGGACTGAGCTGGGCCTCTGCAGGACTGAGCTGGGCCTCTGCAGGACTGAGCTGGGTCTCAGTAGGACTGAGCTGGGCCTCTGCAGGACTGAGCTGGGCCTCTGCAGGACTGAGCTGGGCCTCTGCAGGACTGAGCTGGGCCTCTGCAGGACAGCTGGGCCTCTGCAGGACTGAGCTGGGCCTCTGCAGGACTGAGCTGGGCCTCTGCAGGACAGCTGGGCCTCTGCAGGACTGAGCTGGGCCTCTGCAGGACTGAGCTGGGCCTCTGCAGGACTGAGCTGGGCCTCTGCAGGACAGCTGGGCCTCTGCAGGACTGAGCTGGGCCTCTGCAGGACAGCTGGGCCTCTGCAGGACAGCTGGGCCTCTGCAGGACTGAGCTGGGCCTCAGTAGGACTGAGCTGGGCCTCTGCAGGACTGAGCTGGGCCTCTGCAGGACTGAGCTGGGCCTCTGCAGGACAGCTGGGGTGGTGTGGAAGTGCCGGCCGAGGCCTGGGGCTCTGCTACCTTCAGGTCATGGTCTTCCCAGGTCCCCAGGGATGGACCTGCACCCCTGCCTCAGGTTGGGTCCAGCGCAGGCTTTTTGTTTTAGTTGTTGATGGACCTTGATTCTATTTATTTATGAGGTGCTGAGGATCAACCCCAGGGCCTTGCACATGCCAGGGGGGCGCTCCACCACTGAGCCCCAGCCCAGCCCTCCAGCGCAGGCTTTTTAATATGTCCTGATGAGGAATTTGCATTTGGGGGACCGTTTTGTTCGAGGTCCTGGGCATGACTCCTAGGAACTGGAAATCCTGTTGAGGGGCGGGGTTGGGTTACAGAGTGTGTTTTGCTGTCTAGCAGGGCGTGGCTCACTTGGGAGGTTAGTGGGTCTCTGCACATGTCTGGAACCCCCTTGCTTGTGCCGGACAAAACTCTGGTCCCTGCTGGGCCTCCCTGAGTTCTCGTGCACCTCTGCTGGCTGTCATCCTGGAGGGTTGGGGACGGTGCCAAGTGCACGCGCTGTCTGTCATGGTGGAGGTCATCAGGACCTGGAGATGGGGCTCCCTGTGCAAGTTCCTAGGCTGCCTGGACCCTCTTGTCATGGCTCCCGGGCAGGTGGCCCCGGGCCATGCTGACCAGGGGCCTGGCTTTCCCTGCCAGAGTCCTTGCTCTCGGCAGAGCAGGTGCAGGCCCCTGTCTTGCCCCTGTACGTTCCCCGCCCAGTGATTCTGCTGGAGGTGGAGGTCCAGGAGCCTGCATGCCGTGGAGGAGAGTCCTAGGCCCAGGTGGAAGAGGCTTCCCAGGATGAAACGGAGGCTGTCAACACCTGCGTCTTTTCCCTCTCAGTCAAAGCCCAGCTGTGGTCTGGGATCGGATGTTCTTCTGTCTATAATTAATTCCGCTGCCGTCCGCCGCTCCACGGCAGCGCTGGCATTGTTCTTGAACACACGCTCAGGAGCAGCCCATCCAGGTCACGGGGTTTGCTTTCGAGGGATGTCTTTGTTCAAGTTCAGGTCGCGGGCTTTTCCAGAGCCGCTCCACAGACCCGCTTTTTCTATTCAAGGGCGGACTTTGATGACACTGCGACCTACTCGGCAGTGGCCACCAATGGGCACGGACAGGTGTCAACCAACGCTGCTGTGGTGGTGAGAAGTGCGTGCCCACCCGGGGGGCGGCCAGCCTGGGCCCGGCTGGTCTCTCTCTTTGCCTTGTTCACCTGATTGTCCTGCAGGGTTCCGAGGCGACGAGGAGCCACTCTACTCCGTGGGACTCCCAATCGGACGTGAGTGGGGCCGGGGCTGGGAACACGTGTGCAGACAGCATCCGAGGGAGAGCCTGTGGCTAAGTCAGGTCCACTCTTAGTTTTGACGTTACATTTTGTTAGACTCCCAGGTCTAAAACATATACAGCTGGTTTTCCTCTGACACGCACCCCTCACACCCCTGCCCAGCGTACCTTTGAGATCGGGTCTGCCGACACTGCTGGGTCTAGTTAATTCGTTTGATGCACTAAAAATGACACTATTGATGAATGGCCACTGTTCATTTTGAAACTGACTTCTGAGGCCTCAGTTGGGTATGAGGTGGGGAGTTGGCCTTTGCTTAAGCCCAAGGCTCGGTCCGAGCTGTGCCTGAGTGACCGGACCTGACTCTGGGATGCCCGTCTGCCTCCCACCTGGCTCAGCTCGGCTGCTCTAACAGTCCTGTGGCTTATGTGACTGAACAACAGGTGCTAATTTCTCAGGGTTTTGGAGGCAGCAAGCCCAAGACCAGGGCACCGGCAGGATGGATTCTGGCAAGGTCCACCCCTGGTTTGCAGATGGCATGTCCTTGCTGTGCCCACACCTGCAGGGACCAGTCCTCAGGACCTCACTCAGCCCTGCTCTCCTCCAGGGCCACTGCCTGCTAGCCTGTGGGGCTGGGCTGCAGCCTACGAATGTGGTGGACACACGTTTGGGCCGGCAGGGCTCCCGAGAGGGGGCGCAGTTTGAGGTGGAGCATTCTGCTGTGGTCAGGGCACCTCTGGGCAGAAGCCACCACGGTGCTGACTGCCCCACTTGCTCCTGCAGTGCCCCTGTCCTCGGTGATCCCGTACACACACTTCGATGTTCAGTTCTTGGAGAAATTTGGAGTTACCTTCCGAAGAGAGGGTGAGACGCTCACGCTCAAGTGCACACTGCTGGTGACCCCAGACCTGAAGAGGGTGCAGCCACGGGCCGAGTGGTACAGGGACGGTGAGTGTCTGGCCGCCCGCCCGCGCTGAGTGCTGGGCAGCAATGGTCCTTGATGCTGGCATGGGTTGGCCTTCCCCCTGCCCCTGGGCTTGCTGTGGTGGCAAAGCCACACCAGGGACTGGGGGCGGGGGGCTTGGCAGCCGACACTGACCTTGAACTCCATCTGGGAGGACCCTGGAGAGGTAGTGAGGAGCTTCCTGAATCCAGACGTGTCAGTGTGGTGTCCACAGCCCCATGCCAGGGTGCCCACACTGACCCCAGAGGAGTCGTCCACACCTGCCCCGCCCAGCCGTGGCTGGCCGCTGTCAGGGCGAACCGTGAGCCGGCATGGCTCTCTGTGTGTTGAGGGACAGCCAGGTGGCTCTGTTTGTAGAGGAGGGGCTACCGTGACACCTGGCCAGCTTCCTCACTGGTGAGACACCCAAGACCATCCAGTGTGACCAGCCTGGGGGCTGCGGCCATCCATGGAGACACTCAGGCTGTTCCAAGGTGGAACAGCCCTGTTCAAGGCCCGGGTCCAGCCAGGTCTGCTGAGGTCCTGTCCAGTGTCTCTTCATTTTACTTATTTATATGTGGTACTGAGAATCGAGCCCAGCGCTCACTCCTGCCAGGCCAGCTCTACCCCTGAGCCCAGCCAGCCTGGTCACTGCCTTTTGATGCGTGGGTTGGTTGGCATCTTGTCCCTTCCCAGCCACAGTGGTGAGGACCTTCCCAAGGCCAGCCCTGGGGCGGGCTCTGGCCCACGGGAGCACCATCCAGTAGGCGCTCCTGAGTACCTGCTGGGTGCCGGAGGATGCGGGTGGGAGCAGGCTGTGTGCGAGAAGCAGGACCCACAGGGAGCCTGGCTGGAGAGGGCTCGGCGGTGGGGGCCTCTGCTCCCCCCGGCAGCTCTTCCCACTGCGCTTCTCTGCGCATGTGCTGTGCGTGTGACGGGACTGTCCTGCCTCTGGGAGCTGTCCCAGCAGCCACCTGGTGTTCCTGTGCGTCGCTGGGAGGCTTCTGAGCCAACCTGAACTGGTGCTCTTTCAGATGTGCTGCTGAAAGAGTCAAAGTGGACCAAGATGTTCTTTGGAGAAGGCCAGGCGTCGCTGTCCTTCAGCCACCTGAACAAGGACGACGAGGGCCTGTACACCCTGAGAATTGTGTCCCGAGGCGGAGTCAGCGACCACAGTGCCTTCCTGTTTGTCAGAGGTGGGGCTGGGGCACGGCCTGAGCCTGCAGAGAAGGTGGGCCCACAGCGAGAGGGTCCGAGCAGGGGGGCGGGAGGGGCCAGGAGGCCGCTGTCCTTGCAGACCTCCCTGATGCAAGGCAGGCACTGCCCGGGCCCGCTGGTCAGCTGCCCTGAGAGAGGAGCCACGTAAGTCAGAAGAGAGGGCATTAAATGTACCTTCATTCTCTTGCCTTCTTCTGGAAAGATATTTCACCCCATTACAGTGTGATGATGCGACCCAGCTGGGACTGCCTTGCTTATCCCACAGGAGGGGACCGTGCCCACGTGGGCACTTCACCCGCTGATGACTTGTGGGGACAAATGTGAGGGAAAGTATGGGCCCATGTCCAGAAGCCCCAGCTCTTCAGGTGCTGGGGAGACTGTGAGGGAAGCCGTGAGCTTACACTGCGGCACGTGCTCCAGCCAGGCCTGCCTTAAGCCCACCTCCAGACAAGGAGACGAGGTGCTCAGAGTGTGAGCTGCAGACACCTCTGCTCCCTCCGCTCAGCCAGAGTTAAGACCTGAACACACGACCTGACTGTGTTACGGCGGTCATGAGTCTGTAAAAAGAACAGGTCGAGTAGTGACCCAAACTTTTGCTTACGACTTCCAGAAAAAAAAAAATCCCTCCCAATTTTAGGGATTTTGAAATATGAACGTGTCTAAGGCAATATTTCTCAGGCATTAAAGTGCCGACCCATCAATCTTTGACACCGTGCCATCACGTGACCACATGAAACTAAGAAAAGGTGGACCTGAATCTCAGATCCAATTAAAAAGTCACACACTTGAGAGTCTTGCAGAGGGCTCGGTGTTCCGAGTTTTAAAACAACTCCTAGGTGTGTCCAGAGGGTGGACGGGTCTGAGTGAGCGAGGCGGACATGGCGGTGGTCTAGCCCAGCAGGCAGATCTGAGTTTGCAGGGGCAGGACCAGGCTTGCAGTGACCCTCACTTTAAGTGACAATGATCATGTCTTCCCACTCAGATGCTGACCCGCTGGTCACAGGGGCTCCAGGAGCACCCATGGACCTGCAGTGTCATGATGCAAACCGAGACTATGTCATCGTCACGTGGAAGCCACCCAACACCACCACCGAGAGCCCTGTCCTCGGCTACTTCATTGACCGGTGAGTGGCTCGGCTTTCCTCCTGTGACGGAAGCTCCTGAAATCAACGTCAGCACAGACAGCAAATTCGGGTACATTTGCAGATGCAACCCTCTGTTGCTCTTCCTGACTGGCTCGGGAACATCACTCCTTGGGTGTCTCACGCTCTTGACTAAGTGGTTGGGAAATATCGCCTCCTGGTCTGAGCCCAGGGTAAGCCCGAGGCTACTTTGTGTTGGTATTGGAGCCTTGTTGGCCGGTGGCACCCAGTAACAAATCCGGGCAGGCTCCACCCCGGCAGCCCATGTGCTGAGTGTCCCCTGGGCCTAGAGCAGAAGGGGCGCCCATGTGGCCGGCGATGCTCGGCCCCCACCCTGAGTGTCAGCGCGGCAGGAGCCTCGCCAGGTCACAGTCCTCACAGCTCTGGTCTCTTGTTCTATTGAGTAAGAAGGTTTCTCTGCTTTCCAGGTTTAGCTCAAAGGATAAATACTGGATTTGTCTTTGTATTAATAACTTAAATTTAGGCCATCGTTAGATCCCCTGGTTTAGCTCTTTGATTTTCCTTTATTGGTTTAATCCTCAGAGCCTGGGAGGAGTACTGAGCTGGCCCAGTGTGTTTGTTAGATGTGGAGACCTTGGTCAGACGTTTCAGCCATGGGAAGAGATGGCTGTTACAGAAAGTGAATTTAGAAGGGGGGCAGAAGGGGCAAACTCTTGGGTTACGAGGGGGGTTCTGGCAGGGATTTAAGATACTATGGATATGACAGTAGAGTTGGTGGTTATTTCGGGAAAGAAATCAGTCGGTGTGACTTTTTGGCTTAGGCAGATGGGCTTCTCTTCTCCAGCCCAGTGGAGCCCCCTGTTTAGCTAGGCATCCGCCATCCAGAGACCTGGGAGCAGGCAGCAGGCCTGAAGAGTGCCGTGTTCAGGGCTTCCCTGAATCAACAGGCCTGCCACCCCTGGGACGCCTGTGTGTCCACCCGTGCCGTCACATTCCTCCACGCACCTTTCAGTCAACAATCCTCGTTCCTCCCCCCACTGACACCTATCCAGAGCCACAGAAGGCACGTCCTTCCGCGGCCCCCACCGTGGACCTGCTGGCTGTGCTGAGTCAGTCTCCTCAGACCCCAGGGCTGACCATGCAGGACTCTGGCTGGCACAGGCCAGGTGCATGGATCGGAGGACCTTCTGTCTGACCTGGGGAAGGGAGTTGGTTTCTCCTGACATGATTGCACCCTCAGGCTGACGTTCTCGTGGGCACTGAACACGAAGCCTTTATACTTAGATTTCTTGACCACTGAGAAATGGGGGCTGATCTTTCCTGCATTCCAGGCTCTGGTCAGAACTTATTTCCAGGTATTTCTGGACAAAAATATCTTAATGTTATTCAGTGTACTGCAAGTCAGCGTCCTAGGAGAATCTGTCCCCTGGCTCAGCAGGAGAAGGTGCATGTGGGGGCACTGAGGGAAAGGGGCTGCTTTGGCACACAAATTGGGGAAAGAACTCTGGAGGTTAGAGCTGCAATAACTGCTTGCGGCTATTGTATCCAAATGTGTTGGAAGGCAGGATGATCTGAAGCTGTAAAGTATGAAGACTCAGTAACTTTTCTACCTTCTGTCTATCTGGATATGATACCTATCTGCTGTAGGAGGTATTTATAAAGAGGTAGAGAAAGATACTGCATTTCCTGAGTAGCACTGTCTTCCAGTTTGTTATTCTTCTGTTTGTGGAAATCCGTATTTTCACGGCCTGGATTTTGCCCTGTGGGAATCTCCAGGAACAACTGAAATGTGAAGATTCGCCTGTGAATATCTGGTGGTTGTCTGTGAGTGTTGTTTTCTACTTTCCCCCTGTTTTCATTTGAAGATGTGAAGTGGGAACTGACAACTGGGTTCAGTGCAACGATGCCCCAGTGAAGATCTGCAAGTACCCTGTGACGGGACTTTTCGAAGGACGGTCTTATGTGTTCCGCGTGAGGGCCGTCAACAGTGCCGGCGTCAGCAGACCTTCCCGGGTCTCCGACGCTGTGGCTGCCCTTGACCCTGCTGACCTCAGAAGGTTACAAGGTAGGCTGGGGACATTTAAGTGAAAGGACGACTGGGTGATTTGTCCTTTCCCTTGGACCCTCCATGTGTGAGCCTCAGGAATGCTGCTAAGAGCCGAGCCTTCCGGGATGTACTCCCGACCCCAGGTCTCTGTCAGGGTCCTGCAGGATGCGGGCGGCCAGGCTGGCATCTACACTTTCCAACCAGTGCTTCCTGTCCTGGAGCTCTGCCCTGGAGTCCCTTCTCAGTCCACAGATGACATATCACAGCACATAATGGGGCGCGGGGCCTTGAAGCCAAACTGCCCTGAATCTGAGTCTTCGCTTCATGTGATACAGGTTCCTCTCCTTAACGGCATGGGACCCTTAATTGTGGCTTTAATCAAGCCAGGGTACTTTCCTTACCTGCCAGGGTCTTTGGGTCCACTGTGAGGAGCTGAGAGGTGCTAAAATGGCCAGGAACCTTCCAGAACGCCGTCTCCGCCTGCTCCCGGGGACTGGCTGTGTGGCAGGCAGATGCAGAGTGGCTGCCAACTCTTTTAGGCACCCTTGGGTGCCAGCTCAGCACCACCCTTTCTCTCGGCAGCAATTCACCTGGAGGGAGAGAAAGAGATCGTGATCTACAAGGACGACCTTGAAGGTGAGCCACTCCGGGGCACTTGGTTTCGGCTGTGCTGCTCCGTGGTTAGGATGCTGCTTAGAGACATGGAGGTCAAGACGTTCGCACGATGGGCACAGTCTTCCCAAGTGGGAAGGAGGCTGCAGGTTGAGTCTGCAGGCTTAAGAACCACAGGTGTTAAAGCAGGCAAGTGAGGCAGTCTGAGGAGCAAGAGGTGAGGGCTGCGGTGGCCTGTCCAGCTGGCCTCTCCGAGCATGCTTCTGGGGACCACGAAGGGAGAGCAAACTGAGCCTGAGATTCGGTGGCACTGGCCTGGGTCAGTCTTAGAACTGGGTCCTGTCTTAGAACTCTGTTAATAGAAGGGTTTTATTTACCTTTTTTTAAAGCAAAAATTTCACTCCTGACATTTAAACTCAATGGACTGAGTCTTTTCTGTGGAATGATGTTCGGTTGGAAAGCTCCCGTCTTTCCTTATATTTAATATTGTGAGCACTTCTCATTGATATCCTTCTCAGAGGCAGCTAGAAAGAGTAGCTAAGGAGATTCCAGTGTTGGTGATCACCTCACAGAGTGCAGGAGGTGAGATTCCGGCCCAGAGAGGTACTTCTTGTCTCTTCTTTATCAACTCCCACAGGGCCATGTTGGAAGAGCTTCTTCCCTGAGACAGCCGCACACCTGGGTTTTGCTGACTTGCTTCCGTGTTTGACGTGTGCACCCTCCACAGTGTGCCTGCTTTGTTTCTTCTGCCCGGGAAAGATTCCTTTCTAGGGCCCAGGGTGAAGGTGTGTCTCGGCTGCCCACAGGGAAGTCAGGTGCTGAGGAAGGCCCTCGAGGGCTGTGCACAGGGGCCGAGGCAGCACCGAGCCCTGGGACACCTCCGCTCCAGGACCTTAGACAGCAGCAGGGGTGCTCCATACATAGGAACAGAAGGCAGTGTCCTGCGCAGGCTGACTCCCGACTCCCAGTCTCCTTCCCCCAGCCAGCGCCGTGCCCAGTGCACAGTCACGCTCTACCTTGCTTTGGTGGTTAGAATATAGAGGCTCGCACGATGGAGAAACGACTCCGGGCTACACTGGGGAGATTTCCTTGCCGCAGGCCAGCCCTGTAGGACAAGGGGTTCTGGTGTGCCCAAGGAAGGGCAGTTCCACCTCAGGGGAGATGGGTCAGGGGAGAGATGCAGTCTGCCCACCAGGGCGACACCTAGGCATTCAGACAGCACAGCACAGGGAGCAGGTGTGACTGGCTTCACACACGTCACTAATGGACGAGACCCTCTCTGCGTCAAGGTCCTTGGGATGAGCAGTGGGGACAGGAAGTGACACAGACTGACAAGTCTTGGGGGCAGGGACCTTTCTAGCTATGCCTCTTGGTGGAGCAACTCTTACCTGTGGACGCCAAGTGCTGGTGTGCAAGGCGGGGCCAGCCCTCAGAGGCCCGAGTGCCTGGAGCAAAGCTTCACGGACAGCTTCTCCTGTGCGGTGGGTGGGCAGCTCCTGGGCTGCCCTCCTCCTCTGCCAACTCCTGGGTGGGGTGGTGCTTTGTCCATGCCCTGGGGACATTTCCAAGGCTCTGTTTACACAGCTGGCCATGGAGGCAGAGGCCAGGACCCTTAGATGAGGGCTGACCTCCTGGGACATTGACAGGGAAGGGGCTTTGCCAGGTTGAAGGCTCTGGCTTGGCCACAGGAGCTGGAACACTTGTCTGCTCCCCGTGGTCACCTAACACTCATCTGCTCCCCGTGGTCATCTAAACAAGGGGACCTCCCCTAACTAAAAGGTCCTCAGCGAGGAGGAAGCTCTACAGTGTTTCTAAGCAACTCACCTGGGCCGAGCATTTGCTGCCTGGGAGCTCCTTTTTCTACTCTGTCTGTCCTTCACATAAGCCGATTTAAAACATGGCGGTAGCCATTCCCTTTAGTGAGGTCCCTCTGCTCGCGGAAAACGGCTGCCTGGCTGCTGTGGGCTGCTCCCTGATCATTTTGGTCTCCGTTGGAGGGTATCTCCTTCAGGCCCGAGGTTGGAATGAACACTCCTTCCTTGATGTCGTCCACCTTGTCCAGTATGTCTTCCACCACCCTTTGGGAAGGCCAGGGCTGGCTCCTGCAGAAGGATGTGAGGTTGTCTGTGTTCTGATAATGGGCTTCCCAGCGTCCAGTGAACTGCCCTGGACTCGGCTGTGAGAAGCTCAAGTGCCTGGCAGCAGTCCACTCTGGGTTCTGCCATGGGCCTTCCTGGCTGGGCGTCCTCTTGAATTCTGGGTTCTCCAGATTCCAGCTCAACCTCAGGTTTCTGTGGCTGAGAAATGTCTCCTGGGTGGTCATGGTGTGCTCAGGTTGATGGAACCAAACTTGGGATTTGGACTCCGAAGACCCAGGCTTGGAGTTCAGTTCAGCTATGATGGTGGTGGGCTCTGGAAAGGTCCGGGCTCCATTTCTGCATTCTGACGCTGAGCACGCTGACTCCTGTCTGAAATCCACTGTCATCTTGCTCCATGTCTAAGATGATGGCTGTGGAGGCTTTTCTAAGCAGCACCTGGATGAAACCTACACGCATACACACACGTATAATGTATGCAGTGCGTATACACACACGTGTAGTAATGCACACATAGTGGTAGATATGTATGTGTGTAAATAAGTGTTTATATATGTATGTGTATACATAATTTTTTTTTTTTTTAGTTTGCAAAACCACTTTTTCCTGAAAGCACAATCCCAGCGTGTGGGAGGAGCTAAGCGATCTGTCTTCTCCCACTGTCTCCTGTGCTGCCCTGGTGCGCTGGACGGGGCTCCAGGGAGGCCTTCTGATAGGAAGCAGAGGCCAAGGGCAGCGTCACCGACTAGCTGCTGGGAGGCATGTGCTTTTGCCTCCTGGGTGACACAGAACGTCTTCCTGACTCAGGAGTCTCACCCCACGGGGGCCTCCTCTCACCAGGACCCGGTTCTTTTTCCTTGCCTTGGAGTCAGACAAGGCATTTCTCATTCCACTTTCTCTGGCTCTGCCTCTGCTTCTGCCCCCACACCTGCTGGTCATCTTTGTCTTCCCCTCTCTTCTTGGGAGCTACTAAAATTTCTAAGATTCATCTTTGGGAGCTCAGCGTGGGGTTCCCGTGTCTCCTCGCTAGCTGGGATCTCTGAGTGTGGACCTGTGTGGGTTTAGGGAGGCCAGCCAGGGTCCCCCACTCCACTCCTCTGCCTCTGCTGCTGCACTCCCCTGGGACACGCTGACTCCTATTTGAAATTCAACCCACTCACCAGAATGATCCTAGATCAGGCCTGCGCTCCGTCTAAAGTGCACTGTGCTCATGAAATGAAACCCAACCTTGTTTTGTGCTGTTTCCATGTGGCTGTTCAATTCCTCGCCTGCAGCCGGGTCCCAGGGGAGCAATTGGATATTGTGAAGGGCACAGAGAGGTCCTGGGGACAGTTCAACCATTCTAATTATGTGCTAATCTAATTGGAAGCTCACAAGATTTTATTTCACAATTAAAGGGGCCACAAGTCTGGAAAGCCTCCACCCTTCAAGAATCTCTTATAAATTCCAGTATAGATCTCTAACACCTCACCTCGTTTTTAAAAAGATGAGATCAGAAGGGAGGCGTGCCGGATGTCTCTGGTTGCAAATACTCTGTCCTGGTCATCTGCTTGCTAATGTCCCTGCAGAAGCTCAAGCACACAGGCGTAGCTCAGGGTCCTTGTGAATGTGCACAGACCCCCTGGGTGAGGGGAGAAGCGGATGTGTCAGGAGCTGACTTGCGAGTCGAGTGCTTGGAGGGCACAGGGGAGGAAAGCATCGGGGAGGGTTGTTGGCTCCAGCACGGTGTCCACAGCTGCCCGGGGCAGATGCAGGTGGCGGTCTTCCTGCACACATTCCCAGTGGGGTGGGAACTCGTGCTGGGGAAACACTGATTCCTTTCTCGCAAATCCTTTCCCCTTCCAGCTTTTGGATGACACTCTTGTAAATCAGAGAGAAAAGTAGCTGGACTATCTCTAAGGTGCCTCATGCTCTGGCTCTGAAACCGTAGCCTGGGTTGTTGGCCTTCCCAAAGGCTCTGTGACAGCAGCAGGGCCCAGGCTGCACCACCGGGCTGCACCCAGGAAGCCTGGGGTTGGTGTTCACACGGTTCATGCAGTTCCTTTCTCCTGCAGGTGATGTTCAGATCCCAGGCCCTCCCTCCAATGTGCACGCCTCCGAGATCAGCAGAACTTACGTGGTCCTCAGCTGGGACCCGCCCACGCCCCGGGGCAAGGAGCCCTTAATGTATTTCATTGAGAAGGTAATCTCTTCAGACCCTGGCCAGCAGACCTCATGCTGTCCCTTTGCTGTGCTTGACAGAAGGGCTGGGTCCCACTGGTCTCCACAGACACTCACAGGGATAATGGGGGGGCAGAGTTGTGACTGTGTGGAGTGTCTTGGAGTGGGACCTGGCTCCAGGGGAAGGGGTCCTACCTGGGCTTTGCCACCCAGTGCAAGCAGAGCTGCGGCTCTCCTCTCTGGTTTCCGTGCCCAGCTGAGCCCAAGGGATCTGCAGACTTCCTCCAGCCCCCAGTGCTGCAGGTCCTGAGAAATGCAGCCTGTGCCCACTGGGTGGTGGTCTTAGAGGGAACCACCTGGTGGAGCAGGCTTAGGCTAAGGATCAGGCCAGTGCCTGAGGCCTCGATGACGGGGACACACTTAGAGAAGGCAGAGTGCACTGCAGCCCAGGATGCCCACACGCGGGTGCCGCGGGTACACAGGCACAGGTGCCCTGGATGCAGTAGGCCTTCTCAATCAGCCTCTTCTGTTGCATTGGCAATGCAGGCTGCGGCACTCGACTGATCTGGAGACCCACTGTTGGGTTGTGGGCTATGGTGGAACAACACTGTCAAGTCTTAGAAACCCTGCAGCTAAGGTTTTGTAATTTGCTCAACGTAGAGCTCAGTGCATGGTGTGCACAAGCAGTGTGGGCGTAACTCTCAGTGTGAGCATGTGGCACACCACACAGCTCCGTGAGGAGGTGGATGGAGAGGAGCGAAGTATCAGACTGTGCCTGGCGACACCCGGCCCCCACTGGCCAGCAGGCCAGCCGCCCAGGCAGTGCTACTTACTCTGCATGAGCAGGTGCTGTGGGCACCACAGAAGCACACAGGGCACCCACTCGCGGCCTATCCCTGGTGGAGGCACCTCCTCCCCACACGGCCCTGCTCTCCTTCTGCCCATGCCGTACCAAGAACCTGCGGACACGTTTTAGGAGGAGGGTCCACCTTTGGGCCAGGGAGTCGGGGCCTTGGTTCTTACTGGCAGAGGCCAGGACGGGCAGACTGGGAGTGATGGGTGGGAGCTCCCAGGCTCCTGCCTCGCTGTGTTCACCTCCTCCGACAGGAGACGTGCCTCCCTCCGCCATCCGGCTAGAGCCATGGGGCAGTCCTCAGGGCATCAGGGGGCCCTCCCTCAGCAGCTGGCTCCACAAAGCCTTCCTGAAAGCTGTGGCAGTGCCCACCTGTAATCCCAGGGACTCGAAGGCTGAGGCAGGCAGACGGCAGGTTCAAGGCCACCTGTGCGATTTAGGGAGACCCTGACTCAAAATACAAAAGGACTGGAGATGAGTAAGTGGTAGAGCATGCCCGGGTTCCACCCCAGGACGGCAAGATTTCAAAAGATGACTTTTACTTCTGCCAAACCGAGAGGCGATCTCCCCTTTCCAGGTGAATGTCACTCCCAGGGCTGTGGCTGCTCCCCAAACACCTGCTCCTCCTGCAGGCTTCAGCAGGCTCACAGGCACCCCGTCCCGGGCACCCTGCCTTCAGAAGGCAGTCTCCCTCTGGAGGGAAAAGTCGAGGGACATTTAATAGAGATTTGGAAGCCGTGACCAAGGAGACACATTACCTATGCAGTACAGAAACGTGGAGACTCGGGAGCCCTGGTGAAGTCCGACTCACCATGGTTCCAAGAGGTGAAACAGTGCTGTCACCCCGAGGGTCGTGTTGGCAGCCTGCCTCATGGCCTTTTATGTGTGGCACGTCACCCACAGGCCTCTTGTGCTATACAAGATGGCAGGACCCTGTCATCGGTTAGAGACCTCCACACCACCATGCAGGTGGCCACAGGCTCTTCGTACACACACACCTGGCTGTGCTCGCAGCTCGGGTCACAGGCCCATCACACCAGCACCCTCTAGGCAGCTGCATCAGGGTAAGCCACCAAGCGACAGTGGGGTTCTGTGAATATTCTCCTAACGTACCTTTAATTGTATATAGGCCCTTCCGTTTTATGGAAATTGCAACCTGCGTATTGATTCCTTTATGCTGCTAAAATGCCTTCACTTTAACAGAATCATGTTTATTAATAAAATTTCCAACCTGGGCAATTTCTTACCCACTTCTCCAAATCCCTTTCATATAATTAGCAAACGAGTCCTGTTGTCCCCTGTGTGGGACAGAGGCTCCCAATGTCCTCTGTGCAGGACAGGGGTGTCTTACCGTCCACGGTGCAGGACGGGCACATCTCGTGGTCCTCTGTGCGGGATGCCATGGTGTGGCAGCTGGATGCTGTCTTCCTCTGCCCTCCCGGGGTCTCTGGTTTAATTCTGCCCTTCCCTCTGCAGTCTGTGGTTGGGAGTGGCAGCTGGCAGCGTGTCAATGCCCAGACGGCCGTGAGGTCCCCTCGGTACGCGGTCTTTGACCTTGCAGAGGGGAAGTCGTATGTGTTCCGCGTTCTGTCAGCCAACAAGCATGGCCTGAGCGATCCGTCGGAAATAACGCCCCCCATCCAAGCTCAGGATGCCATTGGTAAGTGGTCATGGTGAGCAGCCAGGCTCGGGGACAGGCCAGCAGCAAGGTGACCTTGGAGACCAGTGGAAGAAGTCCCTAGTGTCGTGTGCACCACAGGGCACGTTGGTGTGGGACCCCATTTTACCAGCAGGGCAGGGACTGAACCCAGTGGCACTTAACCACTGAGCTGAGTCCTCAGCTCAACTCACCAGGTTCTGGTCAGTTCTCCACAGTCCTCCAAAGTTCTGTCTCGTCTCCATGAAGTCAGCAAAGGGGCCGACAGTGGGTTCAGGCCAGGGTCCAGCCCTCAGCATGGTTCAGCCTCTTGACCGTGTGGCTTGGAAGACCCTCTTGGAAGCTTTCGAATGTGAACCTTGGGATGTTTGACTCGAAGTCCACGCTGAAGCCCAGCAGCTAGCAGGAGGCCTCCCTCCCCCTGGGCCTCCCACGAGAGCTGGCTTAGGATTCCCACTCTGGCCCAGGTGTCTCCTCCCCACTCCAAGCCATATTTCATGGGAAGGCAGATACTAAATGAACCAGGTGGGGAGGCTGTATGGGGAGTGGGGTCGCAGCTGCCCCAGGTCTTGGATGCCCTGGTTCAGTTACTCAGGCTTCTGGGGCTCAAGTCTAGACCCACAGGCTGGACACTGCCGCCACCTTGCAGAAGCAGCCTGTTTGGCTGATTGGCACACACAGAAAGTGACAGTAAGTGGCAACAGGGGGCGTGTGGCTGAGGTGGTGAGCTAACTGGTTCTAGGGATGTTGGTGACACCAAGGGCTGAAATGCTAGTGGCCACGGCCCACGGGGGCCTGGCAGGGGGGAAAGGTCAGAGGGTCAGACTGATTTGATTCTGGCTCCCCTTCCTCCAGGCACCCTATTTGCTTAGACGGTGTGACTTGCGTTTGGAAAGCAGCCTGGCCCAGCCAGGAGAATCTGTCCTTCCCGTGATCTATCTGTGGACTTGTGATGACAGTTCCTTTTGGGGGGTCGTGTGGGGTGTGGGGAGAGCACCCTGCAACCCCATCTCCCTTGCTCCTTGTCCACGTTCCACTTGCAGCTCCCACCAGCTCCCCATTCCCTGGGGAAAAGCCCAGCTCTCTGCGGCAACACCTGTGTGCTGACCCTCTGTCCCCCTGCAGTGGCCCCTTCAACACCTGTGTGCTGACCCTCTGTCCCCCTACAGTGGCCCCTTCAACTCCTGTGTGCTGACCCTCTGTCCCCCCGCAGTGGCCCCTTCTGCCCCTGGCCGAGTCCTTGCTTCGCGGAACACCAAGACATCCGTGGTGGTGCAGTGGGACAGGCCGAAGCACGAGGAGGCCCTGCTGGGCTACTACGTGGACTGCTGCGTGGCTGGGACTAACCAGTGGGAGCCGTGCAACCACAAGCCCATCGGATACAACAGGTGCCCCACCTGCTGCCCCCGAGCAACACACTGCCTCGGTGGGCAGGCAGAGCACACACCCCAGCTCCAGAGCAGGGCCGACGTCTGGGACACCCCTAGACACCGTCTGTTAGGCTGGTCACAGAAAGGGGTGGGTAACTTAAAGCTCTGCCCACATGGTGAGCTGGCACTGTGCCAGCTGCTCTCCATGGAGTTGATGTCTGTCCATCAGACAGACTGCCCCCGTCTGAGCTCTTCTTACTGCCACGGAGGACTTTGCAGGAAGCAGGAGGGTTAAGACGGTGACTACGACGTGCCAGGAGCTTTGTTTTTCCATACTGACATTTTGAACTTTGCCTCTATTTTTTCAGTTATTATTGTAGTTGTACAAATTTATGGGGTTCAGTGGGACAATTGGGTTCACACCCCTAGTGTGCAATGACCCTACGTAGGCAGTGTTGCGTGTTTCTGGGGTCTGCTGCGGCTTCTGTGCATGCAGACCTCAGGCAGCCCTGCTTCACTCAGCCCCGACTGGGAAAGTGGGGCTGCCATGTCAGTCTGTGGCAGGCAGCACAGGGCCGAAGCTAGCACCGCGACTCCTGGAACTCACTACACCCAGGTCGGGCCGAGTGCAGGGAGGGCCCGCGGTGGGTGGGCCTCTATGCAGGAAAATACAGGCAGCCAAACAATGGCCCTGTGGGTGGTTAGCAATGATGGGGTGGCAGTTTTCAATTTAAAATCTTTTTAAAAAGCATGCTATAAAAAGCTATGGTTAGCAAAGGCAGGAGGAATTGAGGAGAGCAAAGCTGGATGGTCCAAGAGTCCTTGGCCCCAAATGGAGAAAGACCGAGCAGAACAAGAGCATCAGCAGTGTTCTCACATGAATGTCCACTACATGAGCTAGATGGCCATCGCTGGGGTTCACTGGATGCTCGCCACACGCAGGCTGGCTGGCTGTGTGCTTTCTTGTCGTTTCCCCTTGAAAGCTCATAGTGCCACCCCAAGCAGGTCTCATCACACCCGCCGTACAGATAGGAGCACAGAGCCCTGTGGGGCCGGGTCTGGTGAGGACACACTGTCTGCCAAGGGCACCGTCAGCCTGTCCTGTCTGCAGTTTGGTGGCTTCTCTTTCAGTTCTAGATGCATGTGGTTCCCGAGTGCCAGGAGCTGGATATTTATTTTCAAAAGGCCTTTGATTTGGACAAGACCCAGAAAATCACAAGTAAAGGCAGAGGCTCAGAATCAGTGACTCTGGTGCGAGGTTGGCCGCTCCTGGTGTGTCTGATGCTGTGCTGCCAGATGCTGAATCAGTTAACGGAGACTGAAAATGAAGGCCGTGTGGTGCTCCTGTAGGAAAGCTGGCTGGGTCTTAGTCCAAGGGAGCGTTTTGTCTGAAGAGCTGCAGGAGAAGGACCTAGATGAGCCTGTGCCATGACGCTGTTGTCTTCCCAGGTTTGTGGTGCACGGTTTGACCACGGGCGAGCAGTACATCTTCCGTGTTAAAGCCGTCAACGCTGTGGGCATGAGCGAGAACTCGCAGGAGTCGGAAGTCATCAAGGTCCAGGCGGCCCTGAGTGCGTAACCTGTGGGTGTCCTCGAGGGTGCCATGGGTTCTGCATGAAGAAGCTCTCAGGGTGCACTGCAGAGGACCGGAGGACAGGGGTGGACTCTGGCTGGGGGAGCACAGGCCTTCTGCTGAGGCCTCTGGTCAGCTGGCTGCTGTGTGGAAATGACAGTGTGGGGGGAAGCAAGGGGGTGCCCCTAAATCCCCAAGGGAGACAGACACCACTGCAGGCAGCTTGATTCCCAAGGCCCCCTTCACACTAAAAGGCAGGCCGCACGCAGGGCAGGACTTTCTCTTTTCAAAGTGTGTGGAAACAGAACCACCAATGGCCTGTAACTATTATTTTATTCATTTTTTTGGTTCCAGGGACTGAACCCAGTGGCACTTAACCACTGAGCTGCATCCTCAACCCATTTTATTTTTTATTTTGAGCCAGGGTCTTGCTAAGTTGCTGAGGCTGCCTTTGAACCTTTGAACTGAGGCTGATCTGTGAGCTCAGTGTCTGTGAGGGCTGCTGTGGATCTTTCCTATGGAACACACCATATCTTTGGTCACATTCAGCGATGTTTCAAAACACAGTTGTCACACATTTTGAATCAAGTATTTTCCTTTCACTTCTGAGAGACAGT
The DNA here is from genome assembly GCF_045843805.1 of Urocitellus parryii. Classification (NCBI taxonomy): domain Eukaryota; kingdom Metazoa; phylum Chordata; class Mammalia; order Rodentia; family Sciuridae; genus Urocitellus; species Urocitellus parryii. The sequence goes on along the minus strand of NW_027551778.1, from coordinate 253,890 downwards.
GGTGGCTGTTTTATTGTTTTTCATCTGCAATTAAATTTACAAACATTTTTGGAAGTTCAGGTTTCCCTGCTGGGATCTCCAAGGAACGTCAGGTCTGACCAGGTGCAGGGCTCCAGGGCGAGGAGTTAGCCCCATTTTTGCTCAAGGTCTGGTCCTTCCCAGCTCTCCCAGGAGGGACGTCCAAGCGCCTGTCTGCCTTCTCAGCCCACCCTAGGGAAGGTGGGCCAGTGCTCCCAGTCAGCCGCTGGCCCTCAGTACTGGGGGCAGAGGCTGCAGGTGGCTCAGTCAGGGAAGCTGTTGGATTCTTGCTAACTTCCTAGGACGAGGTGGCCCTTTCCCAACGTGGGAAATGTGCTCTCATGAGCATCTGCTTCGATCCAAGCCTCCACGGTTGCAGGAAGCCAAAAGGCACGGGGATCGATGCTGGTCCCCCCGGGCCACGCCCCGTGGTGGCTCTTCCTTCTGAGTTCTCCTTAGTGGGCCACGAAGGGAACCTTCTGTGGTCCACTGTCCAGACCAGATTGAGACGGTGCGGTGCCTTGCATCCTGCAAACACTGGTAGATGCATTTAGAAAGAGCAGCGCTGTCCATGAGAGAAGCTGTCTACCCATCCACTCATCACCTTTAAAGGGCCAGGGTCAGAGGCAGGAGGGAGAGCTGGAGGGGCATGGGTCCATCCCTGCCCCACACCCATGGGGTGAGATGAGGGCACGGTGCCAGGCGGGTCACTTGTACACTGTGCTTTCCTGCAGCCGTCCCATCCCACCCATATGGGATCACACTTCTGAACTGTGATGGTCACACCATGACCCTGGGCTGGAAGGTGCCCAAGTTCAGCGGCGGCTCAGCCATCCTGGGTTATTATATAGACAAGCGTGAAGCTCACCACAAGAACTGGCATGAGGTCAACTCCTCTCCTGTGCAGCAGAGGATCTTAACGGTGGGTTTCCCTTTTCTTTTGGCCTGGGAATGTTGGCACTCTCTGTTCAGTGTTCCAGAGCTTGATGACCTTAGGTGGTTTGATAAGGAAATAAGTGAGTGTAAAAATCCTAGCATCGTGAGGCCATGGAGTTTTGGATCTGGAAAGATCTTAGGCAACATTTTTTTTTTCCTGAGAAGAAGTAAAGGAGTAATTGAGGCAGTAATGAGTAATTGAGGGATCTGCAAACAGTGGGTGACCAGCTGGGTCCCTGTTGGAGCTCTAGCATCTGGAAGGCAGGCGCCCTGTCACGTGCTCAGCTGGTGCAGAGCCCAGTGCTGGGCCAGTGGTGCTGAGCAGGTGCTTGTACAGCAATGTGCTGCACCTTTCCTATGAAATCCTGAGTGGTCCCTTGCCACGGTGCACGTTGTCCGCAGCGTGGAGAGAGGGGGACTGAGGGAGGGCCACAGGCAAAGCCAGGCAAACCCAGGCAGCCCTGGGCTTCACAGTCCACTTGCCCGAGCCTCTGGCTCCTCATGGGCATGGGAAGAGCCACCGGAGCTGTCATTAGCTTCTGGTAATGATGCATCTCACAGGGGCCACATATGCTGGGAGACAAGGGCTTTGGGGCAAAGTCTACTCTCTGTCTTACAGAAAATTCTGCTTTGTGATGTTTTATCTTTATGGTCTGTGCTTCATATGGAGCAGGTCATGATACATGCATGTTATAATACATGTGGCCAAAACCCAGGTTTGATGTGACCCTGTTTATATTTGCTGTGTTCAGCCACAACCTCTAGATGTTCTCTATTGGGTTCTCTGTTCCTGAGAAAAATACCCTCCTCTTTTTTAGGTGCAAGTAGCCTAAATGAGGATGGGCTCTGCTTTCCAGGGAGTGGGAACCTTTAACTGCCACGTCTTGTTCTGGGAGCTCTTCTCTAGGGTTCTAGAGAACATGTGCTAGACGTGGCTGAAGCCCGTGTCCTGGCTGAGGCCTTCCCCAGGTCTCACCCATAGCTGGCAAGTCTGCAGGCCCCACGTAGACAAGGGCTGTACTGCCCCGGGAGCTGCCAGCGAGGCCCTCACCTTGCAGAGCAGGTGGCCTGGTGGGGCGGGGGTGGGCTGCCTGTGGCACTCAGCCAGGCCTGAGGTGGGCTTCCTGCGGGTGCTGCAGCTCCGTCCCACAATGCCAGGACTAGGTCTGGGGTCTGCAGGGACCGGCAGGGTTCAGGGGCCCCTGCTCTGCTCACCTGTGTGTGCTCTTTGTGGGACCCCTCTCTCAGCCTCAGTTTCCGTACCACCCCAGGGCATGTCCTGTCATCCTGTGGAGTGTCAAGGGGTGAATGGTCTGACCTGGGCCTGCAGCTTGCTGGGCCTGTCAACAGCTCTCTTTAGGGGATCTAGTTTTCCCACAAGGACCCTTCCCTGGGACTCATTGACAGACCACCGTAATGCCCCCTCCTCAGTGGACCGAGATGCGCGTTATTTCCTGTAGTAACTGAGGCAAATCTGCGCAGGTGGAGGGCTTGGTGGAGGGCTCATTATATGAGTTCAAAATCGCTGCCGTCAACCTGGCGGGGATCGGACAGCCATCGGACCCCAGTGAGCTCTTCAAGTGCGAGGCATGGACAGCACCAGAACCCGGTGAGACGCGCCCCTGAACACACCACCCAGACCTGGGCTGGCCAGAGGGCTTTCCAGGAGGCGTGTGGTGGGCAGCTGAGGTGGATGCCCTCCCCTCCCAGTGAGCAGACCTGGCGACGATGGCAGAGCCCACGAGCCGAGCCTGGGAGTGGCCGAGCAGCCACAGGGTCGCAGTGCAGGCAGGGTGCTCAGGGGCAGGCAGTAGGCAGAGGAAGGGCCAGCCAGTGGGAGGGACGGATGGCTGACCAAGCCACTGGAGGGTCCATGTTCCCAGGGTGTGGCCCCAGCCACTGCTTCCTGGGAACAGAGAGGAGCCCAAGGCAGGAGAAGAGGGCAGGCAGGGGGAAGCCGCCAGGGCCCCGGGAGTGGACACAGCAGACATCTCTCCTCCCTCCTCCTCTTTCTAGCTCCCTCCCCTGCCCTCCTTCCTTCTCTCTGCCCTGCCTGTTCTAGTGAAGCCGACTGTGGGCCCTGAGGGAAGTCCGGAGGAGAAGACCCTCTTGTTTCCAGGGCTGTCACGGGGCACCTTGCCGACTTGCTTAGACCCTGGTGTTCTAGTTAAGATGGCACCTGCTGGGCAGCTTTCCCTTCTTGTCCACAGCCCGTCTGGGGCTGGGAATCAGCAGCAGACAGCTTGAGGCCTACCTGGTGTTGTAGAGAGCAGAGGGGCCATGCGCTAGCTGGCCTCGGGTTTCCATGCCAGTGGCTGCAGCACGCACCTGCCCATTTCTGCACTCCTCTCTCTGATGCCACCTGCTGGCCTGGGCCGTGGCTGCACACCCACTATCTCCCTGAGGCCAGGGGAGCTGCAGAACAGAGCTGGGCTCTCCCCAGCCCCAGCCCAGCATCAGGACAGTCCTTCCAGGAAGGGCGAGCCCTCAGTGTCATGAGGAGGACGTGGGGAGGTCCCGGCCTGTTTGCCGGTGGCAGAGATCAGGGTGTGCGAGCTGGCTGAGCACAGGTCCAATTGGCTCTGCAGGTCCTGCCTATGACTTGACGTTCTGTGAGGTCCGGGACACCTCTCTGGTCATGCTGTGGAAGGCCCCCGTGTATGCAGGAAGCAGTCCTGTGTCTGGGTACTTGGTGGATTTTAAGGAAGAAGATTCTGGGGAATGGAAGACGGTGAATGAGGTGGCAACTCCAAATCGTTATTTGAAGGTGATTCGTTCATGGTTTCCTTTTACCTGAAGGTGTTTTTGCTCAAGCCCCTGAGGAACTTGTTCAGTTCCTTGGATCTGACCCTCCTGGGCTCTGCACAGTGAGGGCAGGAGCCTGGCCGGGCAGGAAGAGCCCGGGAGTGGGTGGCAGGGGCTGTGTGGCCTGCCCTTGACCTGGCCATGCCGCAGTCTAACAGAGTCCAGCACTGCCACCGTCCATGTTGACATCTGGACCCAGGAGCTCTCAGCAGGGGTGACCTGTAGGCTGTGTCATGCCCCTTCCACCCACAGCTCTCTACATAGCTCAGGTGACACGGATAGACGTCACTTGATGTGAGTGCACACAGTGAACGTGGCTCAGTCCTCTCTCCAAACATTCCTGTTTTAGCACTTGGGACGTATGTTCCTGGGTGGCTATGACAGCTGTCCTCGGTCCTGCAGGCCCCTGTGCCTGGAGGCTTGCCAGCTGCCCCGTGATCCCTCCTGGTATGGGCCTGGGGTATGGTTAGATGCCACGCCTGCATCAGGCTCTGGGTGCTCACTCTCGGCGCCCTCTGCACCCTGGGAAGCGCTGCTGGTGAGTGAAGAGATGGGCTCTGAGAACCCCACTCTCCACCCAGGACGGCCCGCATGTCTGTGTATGGGAAGTAGCTGACTTCGTTTTGATGTGTCCAAGTGACCGTTTTGCAGTCACAGATCACACCTAAGAGAATATTTCGCCTCATGGCTCTGTGTCAAACATAGTTTAACATAGTTAAATCTGAACAGCAGATTGCAATCTAGTCAAAATGATTTAGTTGTGCTTTAAAATGTGCAGAAGAGAACGCTAGATACCCTAACGTGTTTCTTCCTGAAGCGAGATGGGCCTGGTGTGCATCTCTTTCCCTCTCTGCTGCTCGGTCAGTGCAGCTTTTCCAACCAGAAAAGCGTTTTAAAGGAAGGAAGGTGTGCTCACCTTAAGACGTGAACATGGCAAAGTCGGTGTTTCCTACCTACACTGACACTCCCCTGTCTTCTCAAGGTCTGTGACCTGCATCGAGGTAGGACGTACGTGTTCCGAGTGAGGGCAGTGAACGCCAGTGGGCCGGGGAAGGCCTCCGACACGTCAGAGCCGGTGCTGGTGGAGGCCAGGCCAGGTGAGAGCCGCCAAGGCCGCGGAGCAGCCGTAGGGGCACGTGCAGGGGGCTGCTCGGGTGGCTGGGTGAGGGAAAGGGCGCCCCTGCAGAAAGCACAAGAAATAAAGTCGCACTCCACCTCTGCTCGTGCTCTGAGACCCAGGGCAGGAGGACAGTGCTTTTGGTCATCATGACGTTCGGGAAGGAAGGTGGCTTCTTGTGTAGCTGCTGAGTTTAGATCAGAAATTTATAAAGCTGTCTGGTATTTTCTTGGTTGCAATGAATTAAAACCCCAGGAGTTATAAAAGGAGACCCCTGGGGCAGGACAGCTCCTGGGATCTGTGTACAGGTGTGTGGCTTGTTGCTGCAGTCCGGCTGCAGCAAAATAGCCGGGGGGTGGAGAGGAACTTGTGTAGATTGCTACAGCAGGAGTGGGAGCCGTTTATTGTAGGACAGGAGGGGTATATATACATTCCACACAGCTTATCTTAATTAACATAAACTAGATACAGCAGTCAACCAATCAGGAATCTCCACACTTAATGGCTCGCTGGCGTGACTTCATAAACCACTCCCTCTGCAAAATGCCAGGCGCCATCCAGACTTGTTTACAGACTCTAACAGCTTGTATTGTGGGAGGTGATGGAGCCACTCGCAGAGACCCTGCTGTGTCCTCTGGGGCCTTCACTGTCCTGTGGACTCTTGTTCATTTAGTTCTGCTGTCTCTTTGTGACTTCTCCATCCTCTGGAAGCTTGAGAGCATCTGTATCCTGTGGCCTCAGTTCTGCTCTCCGGCAGAGGTCGAGCTGTGCCCCTCCCGTCCAGTTTCTTTCCTTCTTTTTTGTTTTGGTACCAGGGATTGAACCCAGGGAAGCTTAATCACTGTATTTTTGTATTTTGTATTTTATTTAGAGACAGGGTCTCACTGAGTTGCTTAGGGCCTTGCTAAATTGCGGAGGCTGGCTTTGAACTCATGATCCTCCTGCCTCAGCCTCCGGAGCCACTGGGATAACAGATGTGCACCACTGTGCCCTGGACAGTATCCCATCCTGATTTCTAAGAGCTGAATTCTGGCTGGCCACATGTTGGCCATGGCTCCACCCCTGGGTGGACTCAGCAAACAAGCAGTACTCCCCAGAACCAAGATAATCACCTGTGTGGGTGAAGTTGGCCAGCATAGGTGAGGGCAGGTTAGGCCTCAGGGAGAAAGGGATCAGGCCTGAGAGGCAGCCCCTGGCCTTCTAGGTAGTACTGGACACGGAAAGGAAGTGGACAGAAATGTGGTGACCTAAGCGGCCAGTCCAGAGCTCCCTTGAGTGCCCTGCTCCCCCTCGGCCATCTGGGTCAGTGGACATGAAGTGAAAGTGCTGATTAGACATAGATACGCTCTTCACCTGTGCCACCACCTCAGAAGACAGGACACTTGTTGCCAGGCTCAGTCACCCTTGCTCTGCAGGCACGAAGGAAATCAGCGCTGGCGTGGACGAGGAAGGCAACATCTACCTGAGCTTTGACTGCCAGGAAATGACGGACGCCTCTCAGTTCACCTGGTGCAAGTCCTACGAGGAGATAGCCGATGAGGAGCGGTTCAGCGTGCACACGGAAGGCGACCAGTGAGCCCCCGGGGGCGGGTGCTGGGAACCCTGGACATCCCAGACAGCAGCAGGAGCTCACCCAGCTCTGTCTCTGTTTCCAGCTCGAAGCTGTACTTTAAGAATCCAGATAAAGTGGACGTGGGGACCTATTCGGTGTCCGTGAGTGACACGGATGGCGTGTCCTCCAGTTTTGTTCTGGATGAGGAAGGTAATATCTAAATGACGCAGGCTTGCTGTTTTGTTTTTATTCATGCTTTCAAAGAGCGATTCTGGTACCGACTTCTGTATCCCCCTGTTTGACTAGAGAAGGGGTGTTTGTTGGAGGTAAAAGGCGGCGTATTCAAAGGAGTCAAAATTTACAATCCAGCAAATCCAGAGTGGGTGGTCTCTGCCACACAGAGCCGTGGGGGCTCAGGTTTCACAGTGTTCTTGGTGAGAGTACAGACGTGGAGGAGGGCTGGGGTGGGGGAGAAGTCGGCCTGTGCACCGTCCACTGAGTTCATAGGCAAAGGCCTGAGGCAGGGGGCTGTCTTATCCCCACCCCGGGGGCGGGCGGCTCTGCGCTCCTGTCCAGCCCTGCCCTCCCCTGCTCCCTCAGCCCTGAGTGTTGTGAAGAGGTCAGCCGTGGGGCGGGCGCTCTGCAGCACCCACAGTAGCGTCACAGGACCTCTGAGGGCCTTGGAGGCCAAGGCGGCTCAGCTAGTTCTGCAGGGTGCAGGCTCCCCCGGGGACTGTAAGGCACACCGGCAAGTCTTTGAGTGGTCGGTGGCTTCCTGGTCATGGCAGACACCACAGACTGGTGATTCGTAGGGAACAGAGCCTTGTTTTCTTATGGTCTTGGAGATTGGAAGCCCAAGATCGGGGGCTGTGTCTGTCTGTGAGGACCTTCCTGCCTCTCATCCCCTGATGGGGGTATCACCCGGGAAGCCCAGGTCCTCCTTACTTCAGCCCCCACTCTCTTGGTATCAAGCCCACGCCTGGGAACATGGCTTTAACACAGTCCCACCTCTCAGCACCACTGCAGTGGGACTAAATCCCCAGCACATGAACCTTGGGGGCACATTCAAGTCACAGCCGCGGGTAGGGAGGACAGGGAAGACCATGATGGAGACACGTCAGGTGTGGCTCTGGCTGAATCCAGGAGAACTTATGCAGTGAGCCAGATGCAGCAAGAGCCGTGGGGGAGAGGGCGCCGGCCTCGCGCTCTGGGTCCTAGTGTGCTGCACATACACGGGCTGACTGTGCCGGCCCTGGCTCAAACAATTCTGTCTGCAGAAAACACCCTTAAATCATTCTGAAAAGTGGACGTATTCCTCTGCACTTGTGAGTTTTCATATGACATTTTCCATTTTAATTTTAAATCACAGCAAAGGGTGAAATTCCCACCTTGTTTTATACTATATGTAGACTTCAACTACACTTGAGGAGAGACCTTGGAGTTGCAGGTGTACCTCATTCAGTCTGTGGAACATTCTCCCAGGAAATCTGAATGGGAAAGCCAGTCAGTCCTACAGTCAGACCAACAGCCAGATGGAGTTTGCTCTCCGTCAGGAAAAGTCTGACGGCATTTTCCAGTTCAAATACACGTGCTCAGACATTGGTGGCCGTCATCTCATTTCTGATTCCGGATCTAGGAAGGAAGGGGGTAGAGGGGAAGAGAGAAATGGCTCCGTGCTCTGGTGGCCCCGACTCTGCTCGGGTCTTTCTGAGAGCCGTGTGTCTGTCTGCTCTCTTATGCTCATGGTAAAGCACAGGTCAGGGCTGGAAGGCTGATCACGTACACGCTTTCTTGTTAATAGATCCAAGAAGGAAGTTTTGAAGGGGAGGAAAGAGCATATTCCCAGCCAGGTTAGGTCAGGGAGAGAGTTCCCTTGGAGTTAGGCCTCCGTCTTCTCCCGAGGGCTCCTCTAGCTCCCCGGGAGCTGCCTGCCTGCCCAGCTCCTCCTTCCCAAGATGCAGCTCGACCTTGCCCTCTGCTTCCCCTGAGCAAGTGCGTTCTTTTTTTTATCTTATTTTAATTTTTTGGTGGTGCTGGGGATTGAACCCAGGGCCTTGTGCATGGGAGGCAAGCCCTCTGCCAACTGAGCTCTATCCAGCCCAGCCTGCGAGCCATCTTCTCACTGTCAGTTCACATTTCTTCCGTATCCTCACAGTGGATCGTGGTGACACAGTCTCTGCTCTTGTTTAGCTATTGTTTACAGGCTTCTGAATGCACAGGTCAAAATTAATTAAAATGTTTTCTTCATTCTAGAGCTTGAGCGTTTGATGGCGCTGAGCAATGAGATAAAGAATCCCAGTAAGTAATCTGCTGCCCTGCTGCATACTTGTAAGCCCACGGGGCAGCTCCCCAGGGCAGGGCAGACCCACCTGGGTCCCAGCCTGTGGACTCTAACTACAGTTGCAAGTGCCTCTTGATACTCTGGAGAGCTACAACAATGTGTCTATCAAATGCTGTCTTCAGTCCCGAGTCGCACTGAGCACGGAGGAACACAGGCAGCTGCAGTGGCAGACGGCACCCTGAAGGGGCCCCCAGGACAGGGTGCGAGGCGTCAGTGACGCATAGGCTCCTCACCGACTCACCCTGAGTTCTGGTTCCAGTGCTCAGTGCAGCTCTCCAGGGCTGTGCTGTCCCGTGTTTCAGGCTGATGTTTTTCTGCGATCGGCTGCGCTCCTCCCCACGAGGACAGGGCATTGACTTCAGGTTTCCTTCCTCCTGCAGCCATTCCTCTGAAATCAGAATTAGCTTATGAGATTTTCGACAAGGGCCAGGTCCGCTTCTGGCTCCAGGCTGAGCAATTATCGCCAGACGCCAGCTTCCTATTCGTCATTAATGACAGAGAGGTCTCAGACAGCGAGGTGAGTTCCTGGAGCATGCTGTGGCCCTGGTGGAGCCGGGTTTGGTGGCCATCTATGGCTCTGGATCAGTATTCTGTGTGTCCGCCTTCCTTTTGAGCTTTGGAAACTGGGGGTAGGCGGTTGACAAGACAGTGAAGATGGCGGGTCCTCGAGGTGCTCAGAGATTGCTCTGGGTTGGATGAGACTCAGTAGTCTTTGAAATCCAAGCCTGTTGGAATCCAAAAATGACAAATTAGGTTCTAGGGACTCGGAGCTCAGCCTTATGAAGAGGTTCTGGACCTGGGGAAATGTCCCCACTGAGCAGCTCCTCTGGGGGTGGCCTGGAGGGCTTGAATTCTGTCTCTGTCCTGAGAACCTTCCTGCATCCTGTCCCCGATGCCTTCCCATGGGAGAAGCAGCACACTGGAGCTTCACACTGCTGCCTTCTTGTGGAACATCTGATCTGGCCAGGGGCGGCTAAGCCACCCTGTGGACCTCTGCCCTGTTCTGCCTTAATTGTAAGACAAGCCTCACCATGACCATAGGCCCCTCAGGAGTCCTCCTGTGCTCTCTGAGGTGTGGGTCCTGTGGGATCTGTTCCCTCTTGCTGATACAGCATGCCAGCGCACCCCGTCAGGGGTCCACCTATTTGAAGGGGTCTGTATTATTTGGTGGTGGGGTTGGTGCCTCTCGGATCCTTGTGAGCTCTTCTGACCCCTCTTCTCTTGACACTGAGTGAGTGTCATTGATGCACTCAGCTGGCCTGTCACGTCCTGATGCCCTGGTCATGCTCGAGGTGCACGGGTCACCAGGCCATGTGGGCAGCCCAGTTCTCTTCTCCCGAGTGGCCGCCTCATCTTCAGTCCTGCTATTCTGCAAAGCCAAGAGGGGTCAACTGCAGTCCTTCAGATAGAAATCTCACATGGACGAGGATCGCATACTCATCACCTGATCTGCTCAGTCTGTCCTGAGGGAATCACAGCATGCTTTAGGACTTGTCCGGGTGGCAGAGTTGGCTAGTGGAGAGCACGTAGATTCTTTGGGCTGCAGAAGAGCCAGCTGTCCAGGTGCCATCATCGGGAGGCACTGCCTGATAGGGTGGCCGGAGAGGTGTCTCTCTGAGCAGAGATCACGCCAAGAGATGAAGCGGAATTCAGTGTAATTGCGCTTCATTTGCAGAACATCTTTTAATTAGCTTTTCCTACCTGCTTTTCCTACAATCTTTAGAGATTGTATCCTGGCTGCCCGGCTACACTTTGGAATGTGGTGCACTATTTCACTTCTTAATTAGCAACCCACAGGAAGCCTTTACACTTGAAGACTGATGCTGCTTTGTGAAGGTCACATAAAATCCTGTGTTTTTGGCACTCACAGAATCATTGAACTTTATCTGCTGCATAATGGCAGTAGCAGGAAACCTAATTATTTTTCTGAAATCTGCCCAGATACTGCAGTGCAGAAAAGACTGTGGCACTGCTGAGGGTCTGGTGGGTGAGAATCCTGCCTTCACGCTCATCAGAGCTGAGGAGAGTCTGCTAGGCTGGAGACTGCAGGCCTGGGTGGGCCTCTCGCAGGGTCAGGGGTCCTCCTCCGGCTCAGGTGTGGTCTCACACTGCTTCAGCTCCAAGGTCGAGGGTCAGTGTTGCTGCTGTGCCTCTGTCATTCATTCCCTCCCCAAACAGGTGGGACCACGCCTTCCCCTTTGCCCCACCCTCTGTCATGTAGATTCCCCTTGCAGGTCACCTTGGAACACATGTCCTGCTCTCTCCCACATGTTGTGGTTTTCAACAGTGAGTATTGGAAACTCTCATTGTACAGGTGATTTGAGGTTTCATGAAGACGAAGCGTGGGGTGGGGGAGCAGGCTCTATTCTCTTAAAACCTGAAGTCGCACTGCAGATATTCACAACAGCTGCATTGCAGTTAGCCCGGAGGACAGTATGCACCCAGGGGTGGCTGGAAGTGTTCTGCTCCTCACCTGGTGGCTTTCTGCTGTGGCGTCTCTCTTCTGCCACTGGAGTTTGGGTATAAAAACCAGAAGCAACCTTAATGAGAAAGGGACATTGTGGGAATAGATGGGCAGGTAGGAATTCCCTGTGGAGCCCCGAGGGGAGGGTGCGGAGGCCTGGGCTCACACAGGTGGCTGGGCTTTCATTCTGTCATGCTTCCTGAGGGCCCTCACTTTCATGCCTAAAACCAGGACATCCTTGACAAATACGGCCTGTTTTTAGCTCAGGCCCCGGGGTGCGGGGAGGTCAGGCAGAGGAGTCAGTCCTGCTGTGATTTACAGGAGGTGCCCTGGGCCCTGCCCTTTGAGTCTGGGCTCCCCCAGGTTCCTGCTGCATTTGGGACGAGCTGTTCATTCACGTGGGTGTGGCTCTTCCTCCACCACCCCTGCTTAATTTCAGATGGTGCATTATCTGGGGGTGAATCAAACACAGCACCTGAGCAACCATAAAACCTTCCCGTGTCTGTGGCTCATCACACAGCGAGAGGGCAGAGTCTCAGGGCATGTGAGGTGTGGCTAGGCTGGAGGCATTGAAGGTCACCAACCAGGGCCACCCAGATGGGCTGTGTGCTCAGGGCATGCTGGTGTGGTTGGGGAGTGGGTGGCTGTTGAAGGAAGGGAAGTGTCAAGGACAGGGAGGGACTGAGAAGGGAGGTCCTGGTGCAACCTCCCAGTTGACTCTGATCCAGGAGACTCGCCTGGTCTCCGACAGCCCCGTGGCCCTCACCTACCGTGCCCCTTCTGTCCCTGTTCCCTCCATGCAGCATGACTTTGCATCTGTTAGTCTCCCTGTTAGTGCTTATCCCTGAGGCCCGTGTCCTGCCTGGCTCATCTTCAGGTGCGTGGTTGTCCCAGCCAGGCACTTAGAGGGAGCTGCTTCCTTCTGCAGGGCCGCAGGCAGCTCAGAACTCACAGGTGGAGAGAGAGGAAGGCTCAAGGACTAGGATGCCCCCAAGGAAACCCCAGTGCCAGGCCACAGCTGCAGGAGGCCACAGGGAGAGCCCGCTGCCTCTCCACGGGGCTGACTTATTATGTTACTTTTATTGGTGATTTTTGCTGGCTAGGTGCAGTGCTGGGTGCTGGGAGAGGTTGCAGATAAGAGATGCCGGCTTCTCCAGGACCCATTGCTAGTGAGCCAGCAAGGAGACATTTGGATGGGGGATACAGAGACCCACAGGAGGGCATCCAGCCTCACCCAAAGGTGACTGGAGAGTCTCTCCTGGGGACTATCACAAGAAGTGGGGCTCGAGCGGGTCAAGGGCAAGAGGGCCACCAGATTGTCATTGGGATACAGACACTGAGGCTCGGGAGCTGGGGGACAGGCTGCACTGAAAAATGTGAGGTGAGGCCTCCCTCCAGCTCTCCCACACAGAGCAAAGGAGGCAGGGAGGCCAGACCTCCCTGAGGAGGTCCTCCCCTACCTGTATCCTGAGTGCGCTGGATGGCATTGGGGGCAAGGTCTCAAGCCTGCTGTGCTGCATCTGTGCTCAGCAGAGCCTGCTGCACCCACGTGGGCCGCACTGCAGAGGCTGTGGCTGTGCACCCCAGGGACTGAGGACCACCGTGATGAGGGCCGCACAGTCGTAGCTCTGTGCATGGGGTCTCTTCTTTCTTCTTTCTCTGTTGGATTTTAACTGTTTGCACAGATGCTTGTTTTGGGTACAAGGCTTCCATGCTGGGCATGAGTGTGTGGGGTGGCACTTCCAGGGATGTCCCCAGGGAACCTGGGCTTTGTCAGGATGCGGGCTCCTGCTCTTTGGTCCGTGGTCCACCAGAGGCTGAGTTGATGACATTTCACTGTGTTACTCTGCAGCACCAGCCCCTAAGTCACAATAGTCAATGCAACTTCTAAGTGCAGGGAGGGAGGGAGCCAAGGGATTCCGTGGGGTGACTCCCTGTCCCTTTACTTGCAGACACACAGAATCAAGTGTGACAAATCAACTGGCGTCATTGAGATGGTGATGGATCGGTTCACCATTGAGAATGAAGGCACCTACACTGTGCAGATTCAGGATGGAAAAGCCAAGAGTCAGTCTTCCCTGGTTCTCATTGGAGATGGTACGCTGTATTGCATACTTTCAGTGTCAAAGAAAATTCTTCAGTAGGGGAAAGCCAACCTGCTTATGTCTCTCTCTTGGATGTTGACCGTAGCCTTCAGGACCGTCCTAGAAGAGGCTGAGTTTCAAAGGAAGGAGTTTCTCAGGAAGCAAGGTAAGCTGCCTCCCCGAGGCGCAGCAGGGAGCCAGGACCGGGGTCTGAGCCCTCGCACCCTCTCAGGACTCTGCGTCTTCAGTGGCAAAGCCACGCTCTTCCGTGGCCGAGGGAACCTGGATGCTTCTCTGTCCTCTGCTTTGTGCGCACCCTGCCTGTTGGTCTAACTTGAAACCCCAGGACTCTCTTGTTCCTGTGTCCTGTCACAGCCCATGGGGAAAGTGTCCATCTGGCCAGTCTCTGTGCCAACTTGCTGACTAACTGGTGTTCTGCACGCTGTCCTTCCCAACCACTCCCTGGCTTTATAACACACGTTGGCAACTCCACACAGCGTGAGACACGTGGGCGCACTCCCACTCCGTGACCCCCGGTGTGACCACATCGTGTCTCCCACCTCACCCAGTGCAACCTCTACCAGTCAGCAGTCAGATGGACGTCTGCAACGGCCTTCACGGTCCAGGGGCCTGTCATTTTCTGGCTCTGCTTCTCCTTCTTACTCTGTCTCCATCTGAACCAGGGGCCTGTCATTTTCTGGCTCTTAGCCCGTCTCCATCTGAGCCAAGTGTGTCGAATGTGATTTTATGAAAGGAGTTGACACTTTCTAACCCTGCTTTGCATTTTTGTGTTGATGGGACAGTCGTATTGTTAATATATTGCTTCTACATTTATTTTAAATAAAAGTGATTGAGATTTTAAACAAATGTACATAATCTATCCTTGATTTTAAGAGCCGCACAAACATGCTGTTAGCCAGGTCGGCTTTAGGGCCGTGAAAGCACTCAGTTTCATAGTGAACGGAAGTGCTGTATGTAAGCAGTACACACATGTGTATATCCACACACAGCTAGAAGCACACACCACACATATGTGTATTCAACATCTGTACAATACACACTTACTCATGGGTATAAGCTCTTTCCCTTTTCCCCCCAGGTCCTCACTTTGCTGAGTATCTGCACTGGGATGTCACGGAAGAATGTGAGGTTCGGCTGATGTGTAAGGTGAGGACCTGGTTCCAAGGTGGAGCAGACAGGGGCCACTCTTGGTCTCGGCAGAGGTTGAGGGTTGGGCCCTGTGGTCTGGCTCAGGTGTGTGCAGAGGGACGGCTTGGTTCTGGTGGCCTTGAGGACTCGGCATTCAGGGCTTGCCCTTCCTTCTTTGTGAGAAGACGGCAGGATGGTGACCTGCAAGAGAAGGCTCAAGTGGGTCTTGTTTAAGTTTTGGCAGGAGAGTTTGTGAGAGAGCCCCTGATGGAGTCCACCCATTGTGCACTGCTCTTGGCACTTCACTGGGCACATTGGGAACGTGATGTTTTTCAAGTTTCAATAACTCAGCAGTTAATCAGCTTTCATTTTGGTTAGATTCATTTTCCCCAGGAGACCTGTGACGTGTTCGCCCACTCAGTGACTGCCACTGGGCTGGGTGGGGGTAAGAGGTCCGTTATGCACGGTCTCTCTCCTCAACGTAATCGCAGTCTGAGGGGACGGGAGACACAAGCAAGCAGGGAGTTTTAGCAAGGGGAGGACTCCAGAGCCGAGTAGGGCAGCCCAGGACCCAGGTCAGTAGGTGAAGGGCGGCCCGCAAGCCCAGGAGCAGGAGCTGCCAGGTACCCCAAGCCCCCGGAGGGGAGCACGTACAGTACCAGTGTCCTGTACAACATCCAGAATGAGGCTGGGGCCAGGAGGGCTGGACACGAGCAGAGCAGGAGGGTGGCCCCTGGAGGCTTGTCCAGGAGGGAGGAGAGTGGGGGGAGAGTGGGGGAGAGCTGGATGCACCCGGGACCCACGCGCTCCCTGAAATCTGTGGGACAATTTAACTGTCTATTTCCTGACCATCACTAGTGTTGGTGATTGATTTTCAGTGTCCTATTGACACATCTCTTCTTAGTGAAAACTAGGGCTAAAGCTTTGGCGTTTAATATGCTTAAGGTTATCCTACATTTATTATAAAAAAATTACTTAGTATTTTTGTAGTGAATTTCTTGCCCTAATATGTTTAATAGGAATATTCAAAGACAAATCATTTCTTTTTCTTTTTGTGTTTAGGATTGAACTCGGGGTGTCTTACCACTGAGCCACATCCCTAGAGAGTTTTACTTTTTATTTTGAGACAGGGTCTCACTAAGTTGCCCAGGGCCTTGCCTCCCCAGCCTCTGGGATTGCAGAAACACTTATGAAAGACGTTTACTTGCCAAGAGGTGGCAGGAGAGCTGCCTCAGCCGGGCTCCCTCAACAAGTGAGAGCGTTTCAGGTAGTTAAAGGAAGATGCCCCTGGATGGCCAAGGGTAGCTATCCACTAAGCTGTTCACGCTGGTAAACAGCAGTTTCCTCAATGGTCACCATGTGTGGGGAGGTGTGCGTCTTCTGGACATCAGTCCACGAGGTGGTCAGCACTTAGCACACACGGGGGCAGGTGCTTGTATGCTGGCTCTTCTCTTTCTTCTGACCACTGGGAACCCGGGGACATGCACAGCCATGGGCAGCAGCAAAAATAAGAGTTCTTCCCTGGGGACTCTGATGTCACCTCAGTGGTGGATTACTCTCTGCAGGTGTTTCAAACTACCCTGTGTCCTCGACTAAAGGCTTTACCAACCTTTAAACTCAGGTGTCGGAGAAACCAAATAAATATTGCTTGAGATCTGAGTATTTTTGCAATTTAATGCACCGACTTTACATGAGTAAAGTCAATTCTGAAATTCTGTGGACCAGTCTTCCACTGAGTTTTCATCTAACGATACTGTGGCCGATGGCTATTTTAAACTCTATGTATGTGACAAAATATGGGGAAGGTGGTCTATGACTTAGAGGAAGGTCCTGCCTCCCAGCCCCTGTGTACTTGTCCCCAGGTGATCCTCAGACACTGTGCCAGGCAGACTCCCAAACTGGGGGCAAGTGTGACTGGGCAGGCGGAACCCCTGCTTTATGGGGACTGTATTTTGGCATTGCTGCTGCTGATGATGACAGCAGTGCACACAGCTGCTGTGGGAAGCCTTCAGCGTGCTGCGTGGTCGCTCGGTCACCCCGAGTATGTTTCCTAAGCATCTGTGCTTCCCAACCCTGCTATTGTCTCCTGGTCCGAGTGGGTTAGGGATGCAGACTGCCAGGCTGGAGTGGGGGAGCACAGCTCCCCTGTGCAGAGAGCGATCTTCACCGCCCGCAGCCTGGGGCCTGTGTGCAGAGCACCTGCCTGGGCTCCCCCAGCCCAGCTTCTCAGCCAGAGACAGGCCGGCGGGCGGGGCGTTCAGGAGAGGGAGAGTCCTCTTTCTGCCTCCCCCTCTGCACGGCAGCACCTGGAGTCACACTGTACGGGAGCAGCCACTGGGTAGTTTCACATGCTCCAAGGACAGTCTAGCTGTTTATAAATAAGATGCACCGCTGATGACTTGTCCTGATTAGAGGCACTTCACATAAACCAAAAGATCTGATTTCATGGTCCAAAATGACTTCCCACCTGTGAAGTGGGAATCTAGGAAAGTATTGTCATTAGAAGTGATAAGGGCCGGGGTATAGCTCAGTGGTAGAGCACTTGCCTCACACCTGAGGGTCCTGAGAGGAGGGAAGGCTTATCCATGGGCCTCTGTCTGAGAGTACAGTGTGTGTGTGTGTGTGTGTGTGTGTGTGTGTGTGTGTTTAAGATCTTTAATTTACAGTCCTAAAGTCTTTCGACAAGCCAGAGTGATTCATGTGCTACACTAAAGATTTCTGTTTTGTAGGTTGCAAACACCAAGAGAGAAACGGTTTTCAAGTGGCTCAAGGATGATGTTCTGTATGAGACTGAGACCATGCCTGACCTGGAGAAGGGGATCTGTGAGCTGCTCATACCAAAGGTACTGATGCTCAGTAAAATCAGAGAACCCAAGCAAGTTAGGTTTTCTGGTAACTCCTGAATTCTGCATTGTCTTCCAGTGTGTGTTCTGAAATTCCATAGTTTGCAAGGAAATGGATTAGCATTTGCTACATTTTGTGCCCCAAACATATTGATCGTACATAAATATGGGGTGTGCTCTATTTGTAGTTGTCCAAGAAGGACCACGGTGAATACAAGGCGACCTTGAAAGATGACAGAGGTCAAGACGTGTCCACCCTTGACATAGCTGGCAAAGGTAAAAGGAACCCTTCATCCTGCCGGGAATCGCCCTGTCCCAGGACGAGCTGGCTGAGACGTGCGTGCTCCTGTGTCCTCAGCGGGTACACACACTGTTTCTGGAGCAGAAACTCATAGAAGGAAACATTCATTGCATTCAGAGCTGCTGAAGTGTTTTAGAGAAATGTATGATTCTACTGCAGCTTAGGGGAAATGTCATCTGGACCCTTCACGGGAAGCCAGCTCATCCCACACCAACAGAGCTGAAATGCTGGCAGCTGTGATGGAGAGGTTCATTAAACCTACAGCTGGATTTGTGCTGAATGAAATGTTCTTGCCCATACTTTGAAAGAGACTAGATTAGAAGGATTTATCGCCCACTTGGGCCTTTTACGGATGAATATTACCTTTTTCATGCTTCATTTTTCAAATGAACATCCTGGTTTCTGGCGTCTAATGCAATGTTGGAAAGGCTGCTTTCTGTGAGAGGACATGTGGTCACGGTGCATTCCCTTCTCCCTTCCAGTGTACGAGGACATGATTCTGGCGATGAGTCAGGTCTGTGGTAAGCAAGTGCCCTCTACTTCTCCAGTCACTTTGCATGCTAAAGTCTATTGCCTGAGGTGGCATGCGCCCCTCCAGGGACGGAGCCTGTGGGCCACAGTGCACGCAGCTCCATGGTGCTCCCTAAGTGCTTTTCCACGTTGGCTCTGGAGTCTGTGTTTTGCTTTAAAATCAGAATTCATCACCTCTTCCAACATGCCTTGGTTAAGCTGGACAGTTGCTTTATCCAAATTTGTTATCAGCATCTTTATTTCGAATGATAAATAGCAATAATAAAATTTTAAAACTCTGGCTTTGTGTCACAGGCATTAGATTAATTTTAAATCTGCAAATAAATTCTCTCTCTTGATTTGCCTTCCCGTGGAAACTGTGAGAGAAAAATATGGGTTAATAACTCAATAATAATATATGTACACAGTGGTTTATGCTGACAATCATGTGATTTCACTATGTAGGCTCTTTAGAGAGGTCATAATCTGCATCTTCTGATGCAGTAACCGAGACCTGGGGGTCAGGAGGTCTGACTGCATGGGCAGCCAGCTGCGGTCAGGACCCCAGCAGAAGCCCTCGGCTGAGCACAGGGTCCACTGCAGTCTCACACTCCGTCTCTGGCATTCCTGTGAGATTGCCTGTCCCCACTGCTTTCCCCAGGCAGTGGGTAAGGAGACTCTCCAGCTTTGCCAGCAAGCCTGCCTGGTTGTGCTGGACCGGTGTTCTTCTCTCTGGGAAGGTAGACCGGGCCCGTGGAAGGCAGCCTCTCCTCGCCCTCTCAGGAAGCCTCTCGTGCACGTAGGGCATGCAGCTGGGGGCCACCAGGGGTGAGGCTTAGATTTTTCTTCTGTCCTCTCACCCAGGAACTCCTGGTGCTGGAGGACTGACCCCAGGCCCCCATCTCCTTGACCCGCGCCACTCCTGCCGAGTGTCACTCCTTGGCTGACCTTCCATGACACCTAAGATGCAGGCCAATGAATGAGTGTTTTCCATGCTGCACGTTTATGCCCTTCTGGCTCGTCCTCTGAAGCGAAGCAGCTAGGGGCAGATGCCGATCCTCTTCCAAAGCCTTGAGTCTCTAATGTGTTTAGCAAAGGGCTTTCCAAATCATCCTGGCCTGGCCAATGCTCATGTAGAGAATGAATATTACACGGGAATGTGGAGCAAAAGTCTTTGGCTGCATAGTTCACCACCCTCCAACGAGAGGATGGGGGTGTGGGTGGACACACTGGAGTGTCAGGATCAGAATGGACACGGCCGAGTGCAGTGGGTGTGCCTGGGGAGGTGTGTGTTTGAAGTAGAGAGTGTCACTGAGAATAGGACCTGGGGGCTGGCACACACTTAGGGCATCCCTCACCAGAAAAGTGTGCTGTGTGGTCAGCAAAGATAAAGAGTGTGGTTACAACAGCGTGTGACAGCCTATGGCTCTCTCACCACTGCCAAGCAGAGAGACTTTATATGTGGAATCTTTAAGACATCCACAGTATTCCACACACAATATCCAGTGTGCCGCTGTAGATGGCTCACGCTGCTCCCCGACACCTGCGTGGCTCTGTGTCTGCAGGGGCGTCTGCCTCTCCACTGAAGGTCCTGTGCACCCCGGAGGGCATCCGGCTCCAGTGCTTCATGAAGTACTTCACAGAGGAAATGAAGGTCAACTGGTACCACAAGTGAGTACTAGGCAGCAGCCGTAGCCCAGCACAGGGCCGGGACGGGGCTGGGTGCCACGGCGTGGCCGGGACCTTCCCGATTTCAGTTCTGAGCCGTCGGGAGCCCTGGGCTGGGGTGGGGGCCGTCTGGCTGTGGGGAGGACCTGCAAAGGAGAAGGAGTGACTCCTGTGGTTGTGAGATTTTCCCCCTGCACCGGGCTGCTCCTGGTGCGCCTCACTGGGAGCGAGCAGGGAGGGAAGAGGGAGCAGCCCCTGGAGGCCAGGGTGCACATCCCCAGCAGCTCCATTAGGAACCCGGGGCCCAACATGCCAAACTGAAATCATGCAGAGGCCGCTCTCCTGCCATGCGAGCAGCATGGCCTCTGTCCCGCTTACCTGGGAGGGCCCCGGCACCGATAGAGCAACTGCGTGGAGCTGTCCCTCAGCCACCGGGGTCTGGCCCTTCAGATCTGAGCTGCAGGCTCCTACCTGAGACCAGGCAGGTGGCATCTAAGTCCCAGGGTTTCTGTGTTGGGATCACCATCCCGGACCCCACAGCTGCTGATGTGGGGACCTGAGGAGGGGCAGATGGAGCCAGTGCTGCTTTGCTGTCCCTCGTGACCCGAGAGAGGCCAGAGGGCAATGTCCATGGGCTGTGCTTCCAGGGTGTCCCATCTCTGTCCTGGGTGTCCATACTGTGCCTTTGGACATTGCATTTGCCAGAAGGCAAACATGGTCATAAACAGTATGATTAATTTTAAACAGTATCATTCTGTCCAGGTGGGTCTAGCTATGAGCAACTCCTAGTTTTAAAGCGCTACGTGTTCCTGTGTTTTTCTGTTGAGAGTTGGCATACTACAGCCTTGTCTCGGATGCTGGGCTTAGAAACGGAATAGTATGGCCCTCAGAGCTTGGTGCCTCGTGCTTGGAACTGGCGCTGCTGTGCTCTGGAGTGTGAGAGCCAGCACCGGCAGACTCCTTACAGACCCGTGCGGAGGAGCTTGGTGGAAAAGTGTATTGGAGGCAGGGGACTAACACTCGGGTACGCTTTGTGGTTTGTTTATAGGACTTATTTGTTAAGATGATGAATCTCTCTCCAGCTGAATCAAACCCCCGGAACCCAGGATCTATTTATTACCTCTTCTCTGTTTCCTTCTGGTTTTTTTTAAATCAGAAATTGAACCCAGAGGTGCTTGACCACTGAGCTGCATTCCCAGCCTTTTTTTTTTAAATTTGTTTATTCTGAGACAGGGTCTTGCTGAGTTTCTTAGGGCTTTGCTAAGTTGCTGAGGCTGGCTTTGCACTTGCAATCCTCCTGCCTCGGCCTCCCAGGCCTCCTCTTTTATGGCAGCGTGATTCATGGAAAGCTGTACACAGGTGCAGCTGTGCCCTGCATCTGGCCCTGGTGGGGCTGGTCATGGTGTCCATGCCTGGACAGGCTGCGCCCCTTCAGCTTGTCTGGCTTGTCCGAGGGGTGTGCTCTGTGCTGGGTCTGGGGGTTTGGAGACCACACTCGCCCATACACACCTGCACGGGCACACACAGTTGTGTGGATGTGCGATGTCAGCCCTAGCTTGTGGCACTTGTGCCCAACACCTGACACATGGTTTCATGTGGTGCCCACAGATGCCCGGTGACTTGGGTATTGATGCCCCATTTTAGAGATGAGGAAGTTCAGGCCTAATGAGAGAAATGTCCCTTGTTCAAGGCCACACAATTAGTAAGTGAGGAGCAGGGAACTGAATGGAGTCTGCAGTTCCTACCAGGCATTCGTGAGTGACAGGGAGCCTCATGAGGGTGTTCGTCCCAGACAGTCAGGGCACAGTGCACAGGTCTGACCACCACCATGCAGCATGCAGGGAAGAGTCACTAGAGACACAGAGAGGCAGAAACACTGCAAATTCCCGACTTGTTAAAGGGGCATTATTTCTGCTTGCTCTTCTCCAAACAGGGTTTGTTAGACAATAAAACTGGCACTTCTTTAGCAGTTTTATAACCCAAGTATAACCTTTGGGCCTCAAGGTGTTATATAAACTGGAAAGGATGTACTTTTGGCTACATTTTACCATTGACTATTAAACAGCATTGAGCTGTGTGTTCATCTGCTCTGTGGTTGTAGTCCATCACTGAGATGCAAGGCTTGGCCATTAAAAGTAGATGCTCTACTTGGCTATTAAAAGAGCTATCAGGTGGCAACTGCAGACAGAGAGCACTGAGCAGGGCTAAGGGGCCTGGGCTGTCCTTAGGAAGGCTTTGGTGGACCACCTGCAGACCCTGCCATCTGCAGAGAGATCGCCCAGGGGTCGTCTCGTGAGATTTTCCCACCCTTCCTGGCATGGGGCACTAATGAAAGAAAGGGAGATGTCTACTGTGCCTTGAATGACCACTCTGTGCCCGACGGTGGACCTGGTCCACTGCGCTCCTCCCTGTGAGGCTGGTGCTACCTCATCCCTGTTACTCCTGCAAGTGACAGGTCAGAGGCCTCCTCCTTGTCTGGAGCCATTCCCTGAGATCAGTGTGTGGGCCCAGGAGCTGCCTCCTGGCCTGGCCCCTGCAGCCCCCTGAACCCCATCCTGGGCTGCCGCCAGGGTGATAAGACACACCGTGAGTTCCAGGGCTGGCTCTCTGCAGAACCCCTACTTGGCCAAAGTTACTGCGGCCTCTGCTTGAAGCTGGTGGGTGGAGAGAGACCTGCGTCCTAGTGTGTGTCGCCCTGGAGTCTGCTTCCCTGTGCCCAGGACTGTGACTTCTGTGAATCTTTCCCTCACCCCCTAACTCCCAGTGACTGGGAGGTGGTCTCTGCAGGCCTGTCAAACAGGCTGGCCTCACAGTGTGGCCTAGGGGTCAAGCTGGAAGGCAGGGCTGGCACCTAGTCCTTGGTCAAGCTTGAAACCCCCTGTAGGTCCACAAAGCGGGGGCTCAGCGCCTCGGCCGTCTGTAAGCTGACAGCACGATGACACGGAGCGCAGCTGGCCCGGCTGTCCTCCTCGGAGCTCCTTCACCTTGTGGACTGAAGCTCTGTCCCCACGGAACACCGGCTCCCTGGCCCTCCCCCAGCCCCTGGCAGGCACCAGCCTACCTCTGTCCCAGGGCCTCCTCTGAGTGGGCCCCATGTGGCTGTCCCTGTGTCTGCCGTTTCACCCAGCTGGCGTCCTCGGGGTTCACTCAGGCTGTGCTGGGGTCGGAAGCTCCTTATCCATTTAGGGCTGAGTGAATCCCGCCATCTGTAGAGACCACCTCGGCTCATCCTTCTCTCAGGGGACATGGGTTGCACACATCTGGCTGTGTGTGCGGTGCTGCTGTGAGCTTGGTGCAGGTCTTTGGAGTGTACTCCCATAAGTGCAATTGCTGCGGCATATCAGAGTTTCATTTGCAGCTTTCTGAGGAGCTCATGCTGTATGAAGTATTTTGAAGTTGATCATGTGACAGGTGTATATTATATACTCATGCACCTTTAAAATTAAGTACAGTATAATTTCAGGAAGCCTCAGGTTTGAGTTACTGATGTTCTGGGTGAAACTGTAGTAGCCAGAACATCTCCAGGCCATTGGCATCAATGAGCAAGACCCCACCCCAGCGTACATAGTGTTGCCCCCAGCACTCTGCGTCGGACATGGAAACTGAATCGAAGTGTTGCTGTGGCTTCTTTAAAGAGATGCCAAGATCTCGTCCAGCGAGCACATGCGGATAGGAGGCAGTGAGGAGATGGCCTGGCTGCAGATCTGTGAGCCCACCGAGAAGGACAAAGGCAAATACACTTTTGAGATTTTTGATGGCAAAGACAACCATCATCGCTCACTTGATCTCTCTGGACAAGGTAAGAGACCTGTGCATTATCTACCCGTGCCTGGTGCCCAGTGATCCCTTCAGATCCCACACACGGGAGATGTCCTGACCCTTCACCGAGTGTGTGACTTCATTCAGAGAAGATCTCTTCTGGGCAGTGCATTGCTCATTTGGTCATTGATCATTTCTGCTGCTCAAATCTGTAGTGGAACATCTGCAGATAGGAGGTGAGCTCTTCCACAGTTAGTAACGTGTGCACTGTTTCCTTGCAGCCTTCGATGAAGCCTTTGCGGAGTTCCAGCAACTCAAGTAAGACCCTCATACATGATTATTTTTATATCAGAGCGTGGTCTGGCTGGCTCAGGGCATTTTGCTATGTGAGGGAAGGTCTATGAACGCCCAGGTGATCCCGGGAATGTGCTGTTCAGGTGGTTCACTCTGTAGCGGGCAGCATTCTTCTAAACCAGAAACACATTTATGAGTCAGCTTTTCAGAGTTGTCACGACCCTGCTTACTTTACATGATAAAATTTCTGAAGTCATTGAAATCATGGTGACACATCAAACAGAACAACCTTTAAACAAATGATTGGGGGTTTCCGCATGCCTGTCTGAGTCTTAGAGATTCAAATGAGCGCTTGCTAGTCATGTGTCACATCTGCACAAGTAAGATAAACCCAAACCCACCAATTCAGAATCACTTTAAAAGTCTTCAATGTGATCTGGTGAATTTGGTGAAAGAAAGTAAGTTTCTCCACCTGGTGGGTCTGCCTGCGGCCTTACCTCTGCGACCCAGCGTCTGCTGGTGCTCCCCATCACAGAAAAGGCAGAGGAAGAGATCAGAAAAGTCACCTTTGGCCTTCGTGAGCAGAGGGTCCATATCCCTGGGTTCAGCCAACCGCGGTAAAAAGTACTTGGAAAGAGATTGCATGTGTGCCGACCACGCACAGACTTTTCTCATCATGATCCCTAAAACAATTCAGTGTAAGTGCGCCTACCAAGGGTCCACATGCATTAGGAGTTACAGGCAGTCTAGGGATGACTTAAAGGAAACCAGGTGCACTAGGTTCTATGCAGACACCAGTCCTCTTCATCTGAAGGGCTTGCGCACAGTGGGGTTTGGTGTCTTTGGGGACTGAGGGAGACTGCACAGAGGAGCAGGGGCATTCCCCTCCTGTGCTTGTGTGTGGTGCGTTTTGACAGCAGCATGTCTGTTCTCTCTCTCCTCCCCGTGGTGTTAGGGCTGCGGCTTTTGCAGAGAAGAGTAAGTACAAGTGGGATGATAACAGGACGGCACGTGACCTGGGTGCAAAGGGTGCACGTTTCCCGTGACTGACTTGGTGTGCAGACAATAAGCGGCCAGCGTTCCTGCCCCCATTCAAACATGTCCAGCCTCCATCTAGATTCGCTTTTCTTAACCTGGACCTTTCTCCTTCCTGTCTTCCACCTGCCTTTGCAAATCCTGCTCCCCATGCCACAACCCCTCTCCTCCTCCCGGGTATGGGTTGGCACTCTTCTGTCACCCTCGGACACACATCCCACATTTCCTCTGGAGCCTGTCGCCTGCCCCTCAGCAGGGTCTGCTATTCTGGCCTGCCTGCCCGTGGCCTGTGGTTCCTCTCCACCGTGCATGTATCCTTCTCTTCCCTGTCCCCTCCCACTTCCACCTTGGTGCCACGTGGTGCCAGGGAACGTGCTGTCAGTGCCTTCCCAACACAGTGGCTTCCTGTTGCAGATCGTGGCAAGGTGATCGGAGGCCTGCCTGATGTGGTGACCATAATGGAAGGCAAGGTGAGAGCAGGCTGCAGCGTGCAGAGCTGGGCCAGAGGGCCGCTACGCAGGGGTGTGCAACCCCATCCTCAGGGCAGAGGGCAGCCAAGCAGGGGTGTGCAACCCCATCCTCAGGGCAGGTGCTGCCTCCAGCTTGCTAGCTGTCGGAACACGCGTTCTCTGGGTGTGAAGAGGAACTGGTAAAGGATTCATTTCTGACATAGAGGAACGGTTGGGGCACCTGCTAGGAGATGCAGAGCTCGATGCCCACACGTTCTTGACCCCCCCAGGCCCCCTCCCAGCTGGCGCTCAGCCAACCACGCCTTTGGTTTCTGGTGAGCTGCCATGAAGCGGGCCCTCCTCTACCTGCTCTCCCAGGACTGTGAACAGGAAGGGCTGTCAGAGCGTGCAGCAGGGGTCCCAGGGCGTGCAGGGAGGGCTCTCTGAGCTGTGGGAAGGGAGAGGTCTCTGAGGTGAGCAGGGAGAGGTCTCTGAGGTGATCAGGGAGAGGTCTCTGAGGGTGTCCAGTGGGCTCTCTGAGTGAGCAGGGAGGGCTCTCATGGCTTGTGTGGTTCTCTCTGACGCTGTCTGGGGTGACTTGCTGCCCGGGTGTGGGACAGGCTTGCAGACTGGTCACTGTGGGGAGACGGCCTGACCTCCCTTTTCCCCTCTCCCCCCCTCCCCCCTTGTCCCCCTGAAGACCCTCAATCTGACCTGCACGGTGTTTGGAAACCCGGACCCTGAGGTGGTTTGGTTCAAGAACGACCTGGGCCTGGAGCTCAGCGAGCACTTCTCAGTGAAGGTGGAGCAGGCCAAGTACGTCAGCCTGACCATCAAGGGGGTGACCTCCGAGGACTCCGGGAAGTACAGCATCAACGTCAAGAACAAATACGGGGGAGAGAAGATCGACGTCACCGTCAGCGTGTACAAGCACGGGGAGAAGATCCCGGACGTCCCGCCGCCCCAGCAGGCCAGACCCAAGCTCATCCCAGCGTCCTCCTCTGCGGCAGCGGAATAGGGTCCCAGCCTAGGGTGGGCGGGAGGGGCTAGAGGTCACGGGGTGCCGTGTGCTGTGTGAGCGAGTGCCACCTGAGTGGGCTGCATGTGCGTCCAGAGCGGTCACGCGTTAGTTTCTGGTTTGGGCGTTTGGTGATTGTCCTCATTGGCTTTTCCCAAGGCTGGACGGCTTCTGTGCTCGTGGGGCCAGGACACAGCTCTGTTCTCCTGGTTGTGGGTGGGGCCCAGAGCTCTCACGTCCCACTGTTCCCTGGCCAGCTTTCTCTTGCTCTCAACTAATAAAACTTTAAAAGTCGCCTTGTGTTTCTGAACTGATCTTCCTGACTCCACGTCCCCTCCTGACTTGACCAGGTCAGGATTTCCCTGCAGTGGCACGGCTACGTCCAGAGGAGAGCCAGGGATGTGGGCGCCCCTCCAGGAGGGCTCCACCTCACAGCTCCTCCCCTGGGGCTGGGCAGCCACCGCTGACATGGGCAGAGGGGCCCTGAGCGCCCAGGTCCCCGGGAGTGAGCCTGTGTGTGGGGCTGGAGAAGCTTCCTGGTGGCACCAGGTCCAGATGCCTCCGCGGGAGAGCACAACCCTGGACGGCTGCCTGTCCTGTTTCAGAGCTCATTAAGTGGGAAGGGAGGGCCACCCACAGGCCACTCACTGGAAAGACCCAGGACACCTGAGGGGGCAGAGACCCAGCCGACCTTGGGCCTCCTGAGAGGTTCCAAGGCTTCACGTGTGAGCTCTCCTTCCCTCGAAAACTTCCTTTCTGTTTTGGAAAGAGGCTGATTCCCCTGGCAGAAGTGACCCTACCCAGTGGTTCAGTTCTGTTTGCTTTATTTGGGGTGTTTTTTTTTATGTGGTGCTGGGGGTGGAACCCAGAGCCTCACACGTGCTAGGCAAGTGCTTTTGGCCGCCCCTGCAGGCCAGACCGAAGGTCATCCCAGCATCCACCTCGGCAACCGCTGAATAGGGGTCCCAGCCGGGGGTGGGCGGGAGGGGCTAGAGGTGTGGGGAGCCCTGTGCTGTGCGAGCCCCCGCTGAGCCCCGCCCGACCTTCTGTCTGCTGGATAGCAGGAAAGCGTCAACATGACGAGCCTTTTCTCTCTCGCTGTGTCGGCCAACACAGATCCACCGTTTTGGTTGTCTTTCCCTGAGGTTTTACTAGCCACCCACACGTCCTCAGGAAGCCACAGCCTGCCAGGAGGTCCCATAGCTGCAGAACCAGGGCCAGCAAGAATTTTGGGGTGTCATTTTTGCTTCTCTGTCAGGTGGGTGGCTGTGGCATTGAGTGGTGGCCAGCGGTCCTGGGAGCACCTTTGGTGAGGGTGGGCGTAGGCAGAATGTCCGGCACTTGACCTTTATTTTGTGACCAGCTTCACTTATTTTCCAAGTTGCAGTAGTCTTTTTGTTTAGCAATTGTGGTTTTTAGGAAAGAAGCAAACAAAGAAATGAGTACCTTAAACCACATCTTTAAAATTACAGGAGCAGTTTCAGGTTCAGAGAAAAATTGAGAGGAAAGCACACAGACTCTTCCTACACCCTGCCCCCATTCATGCAGAGCCTCCTGCCAAATTAAACCTCCACAGAGTTGTGCACGTGTGTGGGCTTGCACAGACATGCATGCCACCACAGGCCACCGGGCTCACCAGGGTCCACTCTCCGCCTGGTTCGTTTTCTGTTAATGTCATGCAGTGCCTGAGGCCTGGTGCCTTGGCTGACTTTGGAGGTTCCAGGGCGTCTGCTGATGGCTGTCATCCCGGCTGTGGTGAGGACTCGCGGTAGGTGGCATCACAGCAGCAGAGGTGCACAGAGGGGAGCTCGCGCCACCAAACAGAAACCAGAGCTAGCGAGGGGCTCCTTCCTAATAGCTTGCCTTTGGGGCCCTACGAGGACTGTGCTGTCCCTTTGAGGGCACACCGATGGCCTTGGTGCCTCCTCTAAGCCCCGCCTCTTCAATGCCGCATCCCTGCCACACTGGGCTCAATCTTCCAGTGCTGCACCCTGGGGACCCGTTAACCTACCCAGCCCCCGGGAGCAGGTGGGCAGGTGCCATGGCATGGGAGCCCCGGGGCCTGCACCGTCAGCCCCCACGCCTCCCCGACCACTGATCTCTCCACCAGCACCTTGGCTGATACCTTCAACGTTTCCTGAGGAAACCGCCTTTTGTTCCGAGTGCTCCGAGCCACCCTGAGGCTGTACAGACGAGGCAGAGGCCCGCAGCCCCGGGACAGGCTCCGGTCGCCTCCCGCTTTCCCAGGCTCTGGCACGGCTGAGAGCCGGGAGTGTGGTGGCCCTCTCCTCCCTTCCTCCGAGGAGTGGGCCGGTGTGGCTTGTCCTCTACTCCAGGGTGTGGGGTGTTCTTCCATCGTGTCGGGCGCCCGTCTCTGTCAACCTTCACGACTTGCTGAGGTGGTGTCCTCTGCTCTTGCCCATCTCTACTGTGGCCCGAGCCCAGCCCTCCCCTTCTGCACGTACTAATTGAAATTCTCTCCCAAGTAAGGCTCGCCTCCTCTCCCTCATTTGCTCGTTCATGGGATCTGTGCTGTGCACCGGCTCGGAGTCCACACCGCCCTCTGTCCTGTCCTTCACATTGCTCCAGCTCGGCCACGTGCCCTTTCAGTGTAGCCTGTGTGCTCCCGGCTTGGTTTGCCGAGTGGCCCCAACCTCTGGTACCATGCGACACCAGGGTCATCTTGTGCCGTCTCTGCTCCAGCCTGGAGTCTTCTCCCAGGGCCCGTGGTTGGAGAGTGGGGTTAGAAACCCAGACGGGTGGAGGGTCCTCCGGTGTGTCACACACCTTCACCCCACTGCACTGGAGTAAGGGGAGGACGAGTGAGGGGGAGACTGCTCTGACGGCCAGTCGCCCCTCAGAGGCCGGTGGGAAGAGCCAAGGACCTGGGGAGGATGTCTAGGCCGTCCACTAGCTTCCTGTGTGGCTGGGACCGTGGCCGAGAGCGGTGCTGGAGTCAGGAGGTGGGAGGTCGGGCCACCCGACCTCCCTGGTTTCCCTCTCTGTCGGCCTCACATGGTGGCCAGGAGCTGTGCACGGGCCACCACACCAGGCAAGGAACAGTGGGGAAGTGCAGAGAGCCCTTCTGGGCCGCTGATCTTGGGCGGGACAGAATGGGCTCTCCCAGGACCCCAGGAGAGCCTCTGCCCAGGAGCCGTGCTCTGCCTTCTGGTCGGTAACGCTGTGGCCCACGCTTCCTAAGGGCAGAGGACGTGGGGCGGTCTCCCGTCACCATGGTGCAGCCATGGAATCCAGGGAGCTCAGGCTTGGCACTGTGCACCATGACCACACCCCAGTCTCCCCAGTGGTCACTATCGTCCTTCACCACCCGTCTGCGGGAGTCCAGGCCAGGGGAATCAGCCCTGTGATGTCACCACTTTACTTTGCAAAAAGAAGTTTGTCTTTAATCCACTGATGATTTTGAAGGCAAGAAGACAGTGACTCAAGGCCAGCCTCAGCAACTTAAGAGAGACCCTGTCTCAAAATCAAAATCAAAAGGAGCTGGGGTACAGCTCCGTGGCAGAGTGCCCTGGGCTCCATCCCCTACCCCCGGAAGCCCAGGGTGAACGATGCCACTTGTGATGAGGATGACACCCTCAGAGGGCTCGGTGGTAGCCGGAGTGAACTTGGGTCCTGTGACCTTGAAATGGGGCACCGGGGCTTTGTACCCGAGCAGCTGCCTGCCGAAGCGTCCATCAGTGCCACAGGAGGTGTGGGTCCAGGCAGCTCTGCCGTGGGCCGTCTCACTCCAGGAGCCTGGAAAGGGACTTCTCCCGCTGCTCGATTCTTAGCCGAAATCCCAGATACCAGGCCCCGGGGCCAGGGCCATGTGTGGCCAGCGTCCCCGGTGTTCTCAGGCGAGATGGCCCCACCATGCGGCAGGCTCCAGGCAGCACCCACCACATCAACACAGGCGGCTTCTCTCTTGATTGCTTAGAAAGCTTTTCTTCACCAGCACTTTCTTTCTTTTAATTATTCTTCTTTGTGATTTCATTAAATTTAAGCCATTCTTTATGGAATCTCCCATTTTGTCCACCGAATTTATTTCTTAAATTTCATCTCAATTGACAAAATGGTTGCATATGTGGATGGTGCAATGTTCTCATGCCTGTTTACAACCTGGAGTTGTCACACCGGAGCCACCAACGTATCTGTGGCTTCACATACTTGCTTCTCTTTAGTGGTGAGAAGTGCAGACTCCACTCGGTATCGTGAAGTGCAAGGTGCACTTCTGTGTGGCTGTTGCTCCTCTTGCATGGGTCGTAGCCTCCTGTCTTTGGTCAGCCCCCCCCCTCCCTGCCAGCCCCAGGTGGACACGGTCGCTCTTCCTGGGGCTCGCTGCTCGACACTCCACCGGGGGACGCCCATCCTGGTCCTGCAGCTGCAGGTTCCCCAGGTCACCTCGAAGAGCAGCACCCCCCCTCTGAGGTCGGGCTTCCCATCGCGGGCACCACCTTGTCCTTGAGACGATAGCCTGTCCTCTCAGGGTGGCCACTGCCTGGTGCTGGGTGCCCTGCTACCTGGGCTTCGTGCCCTTGGGAATCATGCTCAGTGGTGGGGCCACGGCATCCTGTGGCGCCCCCGTCAGTGTCCTGAGGAGCCTCTGCAGCTCCCCGCGGCCCCACTGGGCACGTGCCCTCTGCCTGCCCTCTGTGTCTTTGTGACAGTCGCCTGGGGTCGATTGGCCCTTCCCTGACGGTCACAGTGAGCAGCCCTGTGAGGACCTTTGGCCGTCTCTGTTCTCTGACAAGTGTTCATTTGGGCCCTGTGCCCATTTTGGGGCATTTTGAGCTATTGTGCCGTGGAGTTGTGCCCTGGCGTGTCTGTGTCTGGGCATTAGTTCTTGCCCTGCATGGGGGTCACTAGGTTTTCCAACCCCTCTTCTGACTTCATCTGTGTTCACGTTTGCCGCCTGTCTCGGGGTGTGTCCACGGAATCTGTGCAGACCGAGTCCTGGGGCGTTCCCTGCAGCCTCCTGGAGTTTCCAGGTGGGGCCTTCCATCCCACTCCCTGATCCCTGTTGAGAGACTTTTCCCTGCGGTGGAGGTGAGCCTCCAGTTCCACTCCTGGGCTGTGGACTCGCAGTTTCCAGCAGCATTTGGAAGAGACGATTCCAACTTCCTCCTGTGTCTTTGGCAACTTTGTCAGAAGTCAGGGCCGTGACCGCAGGTCCAGGTCTGCCCTCTGCCCTGGGCGGCTGTCCCTGTCTAGCTTGGTGAAGTGTCACATGGTGTCAGGGTCTCTCCCACACCACTTGCACGTGGCCTTAGAGCCACGAGGAAGATTCTCTTTCTGTCTCTGCAGTTCACTGGAAAAGCAGGGCAGTTGGGTGCCCCTCAGTGGTGCAGTGCCGGCCCAGCGTGCACGAGGCCCTGGGTTCTATCCCCAGGGCAGGGGGAAAAAAGAAAAGGCTGTTGGTAAGTTGGGGTTGTGTCTCACTTCTTTCAAAATTGCTTTCCCCCCAGCAGTTCAAAATGGAATTTTGGATACATCAGAGGCCATAATTACAACAAGACTTGTCAAATGTATAAGTACATGACCTCCGTTCAAATCAAATCACAGTTAACCCCAGGGTTCTGCATGAAGAGAGTCGCCAATGCCGGTGACACCCAGCCTGACACTTGGTGCAGGAGCCCCCACAGACACACTCACGGCCATGTGGCTTTGCACAGCCTGGCGCCCTCTGTGCATTGGCCCGCCAGACTCACAAGCTCTGAAATGCCCATGGGCCCCTGGCTGCTGCGCCCTGCACCGTGTGGGCCTTGGTGGGTCAGCGGGATGTCGGCCAGTCACAGGTGGGGGACCCCTGAACTTCTGAGCCGGTCAAGCTGAGAGGAGGGGCTGCCCAGGAAATGTCTTTTCAAGTGTCTGCGTCCCGTGTGCGGCCTCGACGCCCAGCTCGCTTGTTAGAAAAGCTCTCCTTTAAGGCTCCCAGCCTGAGCCTCCCAGCGGTCTGCAGCTAGCACAGTCAGCCTGGTGCACCCCGGGGCGCTCCGGGGCTCAGTGTGCCCCCTACCCAGCCTCAGTCCTTTCCTAGGACCTGTCCTCTTGGTTTCTTTCTGTCCTGGCATGTGACCCATGGAGTTGGAAGTTTCAGCCTTTTAAAGTTTTTAAAGGCCTGGCCTGCGGTCATGGTCCTGGGGGACCACTAGATGGCGCTCATGCAACAGACACGGGGGGGGGGGGCATGCACAGGCCAGCTGGTCCCCTTGTGCAAAGGCGTCACTTAGGGAGTGAAGATGGGCTGAAGG
This sequence comes from Urocitellus parryii, assembly GCF_045843805.1. Lineage (NCBI taxonomy): Eukaryota > Metazoa > Chordata > Mammalia > Rodentia > Sciuridae > Urocitellus > Urocitellus parryii. Next base: position 221,296 of record NW_027551778.1, on the reverse strand, counting down.
CAGAAGGCTCCACCCCAGTGACAAGGGCGGGCTGGCCAATGTCCGTTTCCAGGAACTAGCAGGCCATTTTGAAGGCAGATAGAGCTTCTGAATTGTCCGGTGATTTGCACCTGGAGGAGGAAACACACCTGGTGAGGTGCAGGGCTCTGACTGCCTCAGCGCAGCCATGAAAGCGTGATCTACCTGGACAGCAGGTGTGGGGCGTGGATTCTGCACCCCGTCAGGGAGTGTGTGAAAGGCAGCAGGTTCCCTTGTTTGTCAGAGCCATAAATCAGGGCACTGACATTCCCCCTGGAGCGCAAGACGGCTTCGAGCTGTCACAGCAGGGCCTGACCAGGACCCCGGTCCCTGTCGTCCTCCGACACTTTCTCTGCCCTTGTTCTGCTTCTTGATTTTATAGGACTCTCCTGGGCATCTGGGCGGAGCTGGGCCTGCAGGCGTTGGATTTCACGGTGACTAAACATGATTAACTTTTGTCATCTTTGCTTTTCTGTTTTAATTGACTCTGTGAGGTTTAGTTAGTGATGAACGGGATGAAAGCTTACTCATGATAGTCTCATTTTTCACTGGCTTAACGTGGATTAATGTCTTATTTAGATCTTACCCGTGGAAACATGACCGTATTTTATAAACAAAGGGAGCATCTTACAGAGGCACACTGGAGGAGGACGTTGGAGGAGGGTATGGAAAGAGTAGATGGCACTTGACACCGGGCAGAGAATCGGATCCCTTTGCTCTGGACCCCAGCAGAGTGCGCAGTGGCCTTGGGCTCCCTTTGTGGCTTCACTCCCCCAGCCCTGACTTTCTGCTTTGGCGCTCTTGAGAGTCCGCTGCTTCCCCAGCAGGACTGCGCCTGTGCTTGGCCGAGTTGCTGAGAACTGGGACCTGGAGGAGAGTGGGGGGGATTCCAGATCCACAGCCTTGACACCCGCGTCCTTTCCTGTGCCTCCATTTCCTGTGGCACCAGCATCCTCAGGCTCGGTGGTGTCTGTGTGTGCTCCTGGGTCCCCTGGCCACAGCGGGGCCTCCTCCCGGCCCTCCAGGTTCAGCCTGTCTTGGCCTCGGGCTTTCCCATGATTCCCTCCTGCAGGCTCTCGGATGCTCACTTCTCATTTAGGATCAGGTTCTTTCTCAGGTTCTTCTTGTGAGAGATAGAAAGTCCAGTGGTCCATTTTCAGAATGCACTATTTAGCCTTAAAAAATCGGCTAAAATTGGGATGTAGGAAAGGCAGCACATGGGAAATAGCAGAATGGAAAGCACCTCAGCCTACGGATGTGGCAGATCCAAAGTCCACCACCTGAGCAGCCCCTGGACAAGCAGGTAGGGGAAGGGGTGGTCTGACCAACAAAGAGAATCTCTCTGTTAAGAAAGAGTAACTTAGAAGAGGAAGTAGGAGCTGCATACATGTCAGAATGCATGCACCCCAGGAAGGCTTTCCCGCCACCAGAGAACAGAGGGAGGGGGGCATAACTGAAGGGGTACTTCTTAAATAACCCAATTAGCCAATTGTGTAGATTGTAATCCCGAGTTCTTCCTGTCAGGTCAGGGGCACTCAGGGATAAGAGCCGGTGGACGCCCACCCGGTGTCCTTGCTCTCCAGGCCTTGTTTGGGAGCACACCCTCTGCAGAAGTCCCTGGCCTTGCCTGGCTATTGCAAGCACCTGTCTAATTCCTCATGACACCCGGCACACCCAACAGCCTCAGGTTTGTCTTTTTCTGATGACTGTAAACACAGAACCACAGTTCCTGGCCTCGATGAGCTGAATGTGGCTGTGCTGACCAGAGGTGGGCGCCAGGGAATGGGCACTGCTCCCCTTCCTGCCTTCTGAGCCATGTCCAGGCTCCTGCCCAGGCAGCCTGCAGGAATCTGAGGTCCACTGGGGAAGTCCTGGATCCATGGTGCCCACTGCAACAGCAGACAGCCTGCTCTTTCTTCCTTTGGCATTCTTCACAGGTCCTAGTCAGACTGTTGGGAACTCATCCGTAAAACTGTGAAGGGAGAGGGCAGCTGGTCCCCAAGCTCCCAGGCAGAGGGCAAGCATCTCCAGGGCTCACCCGCAGCCTCAGGAAGCAATCTCAGGCCCGTGTAGCACAGAGGAGCCCAGCAAGGCAGGAAGGGCATCTCCAGCAGGTGCAGAGGGAGGCCAGTTGGGGCATGAGGAAAGCGGGGTCAGCTCATGGGGTATGCACAGGTTAGAATCCAGTAGCAAAGTAAGACTAAGACTTTCCAGGGTTCTGGTGCCAAGGAGCATGCAGCTCCCTGTAGGTGCAGAATCCTGCTGAGGCCCAGGCAGGGCCTGTGGCTTAGAGGGAGCGGGTCCTGGTTGTGCAAGCCCAGGGAGGCTGCTTTGAAGGGTTGGGGGACCTGCCGGATAAGGTGCAGACCCTCCCTGCCACCCAAGGATGGCATCTCCGCCAGAGTGATTGTTTCAAGGTGCTCCACATTTTTTCTTGAACACAGAAGTTCCAGGCATATGTCTCCACATTTCCCCTTCTAAAGATTAAGAGAAAGAAACAGAAAATGAAAAGAGAGACGAGTTCTTCTGTTCATCCCTCTGCTAGGCAACCTGAGTCAGCAATGGAGACCTCCCAATGAAGCCAGATTTAAAGTTAGGTAGTCAGTGCAGTTAGGTAAATCGGGTCTAATACCGAGTGAAATCTAAAATGGAGGCCATGCTGGGAATGACTCAGGGAAACACAGGACAACTCATGGAATGTTAATGAAGTCCTGAAGAGGCCCTAGGCCAAAGTCCACCTGGAAGAAGTATTAATGAATAGCCCCCAGCAGATTTGGAGATAGCCCATCACCAAGAAGTGATAATGAAGTCCTTCCTGCTCAGACCACTTCTTTGGCCCACCTGTGTCCACCCCTCAGGCCTTCCAACCTACATTCCATCACTGAAAGAACTATAAAAAGGGGAGACAACTGCACTTCCACGGATTCCACCTTCTGGGTCCCCTTCTTCCTCCGGGAGAAGTCTTTTCTGCTGTCCTTTAATAAATTTCTAATCTCTACTCTGGCCTTGCCTCGGCGTGCTTCTTTGGTGTTATTCTTCAACATCGGGGAAGCAAGAACTCGTCACCGGTCAACAGCGGTAACACCACCGGGCCCCAGCCACCTGCTTGCAGACTTTAGAAGTGTCCTTTCTCTGGCCAAGTGGTGCAGCCTCTGCTTCATCCCACCGCTGCCCAGGGCAGTGAGACCAGGCAGCATGGCTCTGCTGGCCCACTGAGCCCTCCGGTGCATGCTCAGCTGCTCACAGGGTGTTAGAGGAGAGCAGAGGTCAGGGAGGATGTGTTTCTTTCAGCAGGAATCCGCTTCATCAGCCGGGGAAATGGTGCTTGAACGGGCAACCTGAGATAACGCAGTTCGGTACCCACGTAAGTTTCATTCAGAATTACCCACGAGCAGAGGATTTACCAAGCATGATGACGAGTACGAACGAGGTCACAGGTCTCCTTGTTCATACAAAGCTGTTTTCCTGTCATCTTCAAGCACTATTACATCAGGCAGTGAGCCTGTGGCTTCTTTGTGCCACGGCTCCCCCAGGGCAGAATGCGGTGCTGCTCCCTGCTGCACCTCTGCTCTGAGAGTCATGCAGCAAGAACCAGCAAGGGCATATTCTGTTCACCTCCAACAGAGCTCGCAGCAGGTGCTCCGTGGCTGTCCCGCAACGTGGGACCACCGAGCTAGCCAGGGGAGTCTCTGCTGGGCACTCTGGGCTGGTCCACTTTGCATTGCTAGAGGGAGCTGAGGAAGCACCAGGTCAGAAGCTTTGAAACTCAGCCCTGCACACATCAAAGGGAACATAGTTGTATAAGTTGTAATCTGTCAACCAGACTCAACTGGTTGTCTGTCTGTGCATAACCAATTCAAGGACAATTTAAAAGCTGATGGTGGTGACTTCTGGACGGGTCACCATCCTCTGTGGATTTTCTCCTCTCTCCTTTCCAGGCACTGTGTACTGTGCTGCTTCTGTTTGTAATGTAAAACCTAAGACAGAACGCTTTAGGAAACTGTGGATAAAGGGCACACACACACACGTGTGCACACACCCTTGGATTCTGGATGCAGCTCAACCTCCTTCCCTCCCCTCTCCTTCCTTGCATCCAGAATTGCCACCGAGGGCCCAAGGCTGAGCAGAACTCCCTTAGAGCTCTGGTTCTTAACTACCTGTGTAGTTCCACCTGCTCCTGTTGAGAAACAACTGGCCTATTTCCAATTTTTGATGTCGTAACCAGTATTAAATGAACGTCCTTATTGCTGACTTTTGTGCATTTATGAGCCTTTCCTAGGGTACAGATGCAGAAGCAGGAGGAGCCACATGCCATCGAGAGTCTGGGCACTGCCAGGCTGCTCTCTGCAAGAGCTGTTACACTCATGCTGCAGCTAGCTGAGTGTGGCGTTCCCGTTGCTCTGCGTTCTTGTGCACACCTGTCCGGATGGCGCACGGCCTCGGCTGCAGGATGGTGTGTAGTTGGAGACAGTTCCCTCTGGGGTTGGTTCTGATGGCTTGCAGATCCACTTTGGTTTTTTCAGCTGACAACTGCATGGCTTACAAATGCCCAGTTCCTTTCTTTCTTTACGGTTCTCATGAGCTTTACTTTTCTTATTGGGTCTGCAAGCTCCACCCTGGGGACCCTCTGAGTAGGCACTGGTGTAGGAGGTGGCAAGTGCACTGGGCACTGTTTCTAGGTCCGCAGGTGCTTTTGTGGACACCACGTGAGGGTTAGTGAAGCCCCTTCCCACTCCTCCTTGCTGGCATGGCTGGTGTTTGATTTCACGTCACAGAATTCTTCGGTGTTCATCAGGTCTGTTCGGTGCTCGTTAGCAGGTTGAATCAAACACAACGCCTTCTAGGGTTCAGCTGTCCTTGAAGTCTGGGTCATTTACAAATAACTGTTGCTGGGTTATTTGCAGCTGTGTAATTGGGGACATTGCACTGGTGTTCCTGTGACCAGCCCTGTCACTGCTCCTGGTCTGGGTGTCAACCAAGGTCTGGCAGAAATCTCCTGTGGCGTCCTCTGGATCCGGTGCTCTTTGGGATCTGCCCTACAGTATCACAGGTTGATTGTGCCCTTCTGTGAATTCTGAGGCGACCAGAGCAGTGTAGTCTTACTTTCAGGTTCATTTTGTGCACACATGGCAGGCTCACTACGGCGGAGTCCTGCAGCCTGTCTTGTGACTTAAACCCCCTGTTGTTGCCAGAGTCGGACCCCCACGTCCATTGAGTCTGTGCTGCACTCTTCAGTCGACGGCGAGGGCCTTGGGTTCTGCTGTGCACGGCTCAGGCGCAGCCTGTTTCTGACGGCCTCCTCGAGGTCTCCGCTCACAAGTTCCTGCTCTATTTTGCCGTGGTAACTCTGCTGCCCTCTCCCTCAGGGATGGACGCCTAGTTCATTACTCTCCAATCTGTTTCCCTCACTGAGGCGGGCGTCAGACACACTTTCCACCCACCTGCTGTAGCTCCCTCCTGTGCCCTGGGGCCTGGCCGGTCCCCACCGCGGGCTGGGGCTGTCGCTCCCAGTGGCTGGCAGTTTGCCAGGGCCCAGCATGGCAGCTCAGGTAGGATTCTCACTCCCTGTAGGCCTGAGCCTTAGAGAGTGCCTGTGCACTGGAGCAGCGACACGGAGGGAAGCCCCGCCCGCACCCTGGCTGCTCCCCAGTCCAGACCCCCACCAGAGCATGGCGTCTCTCAGTCAGCCGCGGCCACACGTCTCCCGGGGCCCACAGCTGATGGACCAGGGGCTGCTGCGGGGCTGCGCATGTGCCCACTGTTTCCACAGCTCCCCCTTCCCCCAGGTGGGATGCAGCTGGACTCACGCTGCACCTGCCCCCTCAGATTGGCGGGTCTCACTTCCCCTGCACCCAGGCTCCTCCTGGTCCTCGCCGTTGGCGAGTGGGTCTCTATTGCTGACAGTGCCTCCGTCTGCGTGTGCCACCCCCCGCTGAGGGCACCTGGCAGCGAGTGTGCCTGGCAGTTATGGGAAGCCGCTCTCCACATCAGTGGTTTCCCTTGCTCCTTGTTACCCCTGTCGATAGGCCACTTCTCTGTTGTGACCGCTGCCCTTCCAAGGGCCGCCCGGTTCCCAAGGCCGGGGTGTTCTCTAGGAAGCAGAGCTGGAGTTCTGTAAGGACATGTGATTCCCAGGAGCCTGGAACCCTCTTCACAGGTGATCCACGTGTCTTCTTGCACAGTCCAGGCCAAGCCCTCGAGGGCTTCTGGTCTCCTGCCACCTGACCACCCAGCTCCCCGCTGGCCTTCCTAAAGCAGAGCCTCCATAGGGACCCCTTCCAAAGCCTTCCAGTGACTCCCTGTTGCCTACAGACGGAGTCTAATCCAGTCCACCTTCCCTGAACCACTTCTTTATTTAAAATATTAATTAATTAATACATTTGTTCTAATTTGTTATACATGATAGCAGAATGCATTTCAGTTCACAGTACACATAAGGAGCACACTTTCTCATGTCTCTGGTTGTTCAAAACATAGAGTCCCACCATTCCTGTCTCCAAGCATGTACCTAGGGTAAGGATGTCCATCCCATCCCACCGTCTTTCCCGCCCCGTGCCCCTCCCTCCCCTTTGCCCTATCCATGGAGACATTCCTCCTCCCCCCTCCATTATGGATCAGCATCCACTGGTCAGAGAGAATGCCCAGCCCTTGGTTTTGGGATTGGTAACTTCACTTAGCATGGTATTCTCCAGCTCCATCCACTTACCTGCAAATGTAGAACAGAGGTTGAATCACACAGGTCACTTGCTGAGTGCTTAGATGGATTGAAAACTGAGGTCCTGCAGTGCCTGGTGTCCCAGGAACTGCTGCCACTTGGAGTCATGTGACAGTTTTGGTCATTCAGATGGATTTCTGCAGCTGCCTCCTCAGGATCGAACCCTGTCTTGAACCACCTGCCATCTCTGCCCGTGGCGAGCTTGGTTGCATTGCCACATCTTTTTTGAACATTTAGTGAGTGTGTTTGCCAGACACATTGGTATTTATTATGTACGTGAAAACACCGCTACTCAAAAGGACCCACGTCATAAGAGACTTCTTCGAGTTTCTCATCTTGACTATAGGGGCTTTCAGATTCTCCCCATCTAGGACAGTGACATCTAGGGTCGTGGCATTAGTGAAAGCATCACACAGCGTGCTCCATGACTGAGGTATGCACCTCACCTGTCACGGTCAAGACCCTATCGTCATCCCGTCATGCTGACACTATTCTCTCCGAGATGTGAGTTTGCCCTGTGTCTTCCACCTCACGCCGTCAGAACCCCCGAACAGAGTGATGGAACAAGTTAGAATAAATCGACCTGAGTTGGACACCCATGTGCCTGTGGCAGAGCCTCTGCTTCTGAGCCTGTCTCCCAGAAACAGGAGGACTCCAGAGGCCTGCGTAAACAAGGACGCTCATTCTTAGTGACCAAGAGAGCCCTGGTGGGCGGTGGGTGCTCACGAGGAAGGGTGGAGGTGCTCACTGGGAAGGTCAGAGGTGCTCACGAGGAAGGGCGGAGGTGCGGGGTGATGCCAGGCAGCCCTGGAGCGAGTATTGACCCAGGGCACTGACCTCAGTGGGTTCTGCACAGCGCTGAGAGTGAGACGGATCAAGGATAGAGACATGAGCCTGTTTCTGTAACGCAGACACTCACCATGAAGGTCGTGCAGCGAGGATGGACGTGGGCATGCTCAGGATCACGTTAGTGGGGGAGTCGTGCCTGCCCCTTGCCGGTGGCCTGGGCGTCTGCAGGATAGGGGTGGTGGTGATGGTGAGGAGGCCAGCCGGGGAGCATGCGTAGGAAGGTACTGCACATGTAATGTGAATCCTGAGCAAAAAGCTGCGTGTGGGCCACAGGGATTCAGACCTAGAAAGACAAGATCGTGGCAGTCTGTTAGAGTGAAAGCAAACTTGCTGCACGGTGTCACAGTAGGACTGGGCTGTGTTGACAGGAAAAGGAACAGGACGTGGTTATAGCTCAGTGGTAGAGCGCTTGCCTAGCACGTGTGAGGCACTGGGTTCCATCCTCAGCACCACATTAAAAAACAAAAACAAAACCAAGAAACAAAACAAAAACAACAACAAAACCCACAAAGTGATCCTGTCCATCTACAATTACAAATGTTTTTTAAAAAATTAAAGGAAGAAAACCCCGTGCATGCAGACAGGTGGGAGATGCCCCGTGCCCCAGGTCCCTGCTGCGAGGATAAGCTGCACTTCATTGTCCTTGTTCATCCTGCAGAAATCATCTAGCAAACAAGGAAAGGAGAGCAAACAAGCAGAGGCCAAACGCTGTTGTAAGGAGCACAGTGGGCAGGAGAGGGGTCAAGGTGAGGGACGGGCCTGTGGCTGCAGGAGGAAGGCCGCGGGGCCCTTTCCTGGCCTCTCCCTCTATGAACATGCACCTTTCTGCTCTGACACACCAGCTGGCCTCAGTGTATCCACTCCTGAATTTATGCTCTTTTTGGAGCATGGGGCTGAGCACAGTCTCTAAGCCAGAAATCACGATTCACAGGTGGGACAGATGACAGCCACAAATCACCTCCTGTGACTTGCAAGCCATAATGTCAGCCAGATTTAAACAGAATCACATCTGTTACTTACAGAAATCACCATGAATCAACTCTCGAAAATTTTGAAGACATTCTGAACCATACCACTACTTTTCAGATTTATAGACTAGGTTTGCAATGAAATATTGAAATACAGTGCTGGGGAGCTGGGTTAATGAAGGAAAGGAAGGTTTTTAAAAATCCAGTTGAACACCATGGATTGAGCCCCCACTCTGTGCGAGACACATGCTGTGTGTGCAGGAAACGCGTGAGCCGTTCTCCTCCCAGTCCAGGGCGAGGCGGACCTGAGAGCCGCGTCCTTGTTGCTGGGATTTGGAAGGATGAGCCCACTTTCCCACGGGGAGGGCGACGAGGAGATCAGATCCTTGGCTCTGCCGCAGCCTCAGCCGCACTGGGACCACCTGACCGCCCAGCTCTCCCAGGGTGGCCCTTCCTCAGTGACCCCTTCCCAGGCCGTCTCTGTGCACACGCACTGGGGATCTCCTCACCGTCCCCATCAGTTAGCAAAGTGTGCTGCTGTTACCTGTGGGGTGGAGCCAGGGGCAGTGGAGTCTGGCACTTTCCAGGTGTAGATAAAAGTGAGTGTGGCTCTGACCTGTGTCTCCCGTTGGCCTTCTTCAGGGGCAGATCTCTAGCTCCAAGGGCCCTGCTCTCGGTGCTTCCTCTGCTGACCCTGGAGGAGCAGAGGCAGTCGCCTGGCGCCCCCTCTTACCTCCCACACGTGCCGGACGCTAGGCAGACACAGGCCCCTGGAAACTTCTGGAGCCCTTTTCTTCCTGGTTCCCGTCCTTCCTCCCCTTTCCTCCCGGCCTTTCCCGAGGCCAGGCCTCTGGTCTGCTTCGACTCCTCCCTTGGTCAGAAGGACTTCCTGCACTCGGGACCCTTCCTCCTTGGGATGTGAGTGAGCCTCTGGGAGGAACCCGGAGCAGCCGGGGCTCAGGTCACAGACTGCCGCCCGTCTCCCTGGGTCTAAGACCTGGCTCCGCGGGTCTCAGCCGTAGTCCCACTTCAGGGCAAAGGCAGATCCGGAGCCTTTCGCTCCAGCACGGCCCAAGTGGAAGCCTTCACCCTGCGTTCCTGCATGTCCATGTGAGTGTGACTCTGTGGTAGCTGACCCTGAGTCTCCTCAGATACGCAGGTGCGTCCTCACTGCGGAATAGCCACCTCTGTCCCAACCTGGAGTCCGTCCCTCTTCACCTGTGGCAGGCGTCAAGTCTCAGAGACAGGACGAGCAGCTGCCCTGCCCTCGGCCAGCCCTGCTCAGCTCAGAGGGACGCAGACAGGCCTCTGCAGGCCCTGCAGCAAGCAGCAGCCTCCCAGGTGCCTCCGACACCAAGGCCAACGAGCTTGAAAGTCCCAGATCACATTACCGTCTGGATTCACTTAGGGACAGCCCACCAGGCCCACGGAAACTCACAGCAGGGGCCCTGTGGGCACTGGGTGTGCGGGAAATCCCACCCAGTTCATTCAGACATTCCACATTTACAACCCAAAAGTGCAATCGACTCTCCTAATTTACACCAGTTCTGTTTTTGACATTTCTCACTTGAAATTGTGGACATTTTCCTGCACTGCTCTGCTTTTCAAAGAACCAGAGATGCTGCTGTTGTCTTGGTGCCTTCCAGGTCGTGCACACCTGCTTCTATGGCAGGGCTGTGTTCTCTCTGCATTCTTTATTGTTGTTACTTCTTTTTTGTTTTCTAATGGTGAATGCTGAAAATACCTTGTGTTTCCCATGGTTGGTAGTAAAATGTTCTAGACGACTAGTATTCACAGAATCACAATTTTGTCCAGATAGCCCTCACACCTGCTTCCATGGACCCAGGGTTGCCTTTCTTGAGGACCCTCTCGCTGGCTGCCGTGGTGAGTTAGGTGCTGCTTCTCCAGGGAGCACGCAGGCTGGGCCCAGGCGTGGCCAGGTGTTCAGAGGTGGTGCTGGGAGGAGAGGCAGTTCAGACACAGACGGCCTTCACATGTGCAGATGGTCATTATTATGGTGACTTTCTCCATGACAGTGATTGTAGGACCAATGACAAAAGATTATTCGATTATTTAATGTTCAAAAAGTCCTTCATATTCGGGCTGGGACCTCAGGGGCTGGACTGTTAAAGCGAGTGTCCAAGGAAACTCACAGGTGCTACCTATCACTAATGTCCACTGAGCAGAGCAAAGAGCCAGAAGCCAGAGCAGAGCACACAGCGTCTGTGCTGGTCAGACTCAGTGCAGGACACCAGCACTGATGGCTTGGGCCTGGTGGGCAAAGGGCAGCTGCTGACACAGCGTCCCTTAGCTTTCCTTCCTCTCTGGTGACCTGCTGTGGACTGGCTGCATTCTTCAGAGCAGTTCACAGGTCGCAGCCTGGTTTCAATAACCAATCAGACCACGGAGCTGCTGCCAGGGCACTGCCGAGTCAGTGACCCCCACAGAGCAAGCCGGCAGACAGCCGTGGTCTTGCGATGTGTGCACCACTGGAGAGCCATGCAGGGCCCTAGGCCGGGTGTCCAGGTTCCTATGGGCGCCTGAAGCAGGTGACCTGGTGACACGTCCTGCCCCGTGGGAGTCAGGATCAGTATCAGACACATCCCGAGTTTTGGGTCTTTGAGTGGCAAGTCCCAGCCAGCAAGCATCCTAGCCTACCTTCCCATTCTGGGGTTCAGGGCATTTCAAGATCCTTGTTAAGATAAAAATGGATTCAGATGAATTTAGAAAATGGACCTAGATGTTGGCCTTGGCCTGCCTGTGACCATGACCCTGCCTTCGCCGCTGCAGGTCAGCAGGCCCACTCTGGGCCAGCTCTGCACTGCCGTGCGGCAGCCCTCACTGACATGCGGAGACTTGCTCAGCTCCCAGCTTCCCCTGCTGACCAGCTGAAGTCTTGCATGGGGGACCATCGCTCCTGCAGAGACCTGTCTCCCCCTTAGATTTGGGCTAATGGGGAGCCCTAAACCTCAGCTCTCCTCTGCTTGAAACTGTGGCTTCAGAGCAGTGCAGCACCCCGGGGTGACACGGCAGGCTCCCAGATCCCAGGAGGAAGCCTGAAGTCAGTGCAGCGGCAACGGGCTCCCTCTCCTGTTGGCGGAGGGAGGAAGTGACGTGGATCTGCACACCGTGCTCACTCACGCTCGGACATAGTAGATGAAGCAGTCTGGAAGGTCCAAGTTTAAGGCCGATGCTTCCAAAGCCGGTCGGTCTCACTCTTCACGAGCGGTTGAGCTGCGTTCCAAGGAGTGCGTTTGTGACTTCCAGTTTGCTTCGTGGTCTTCTGGGCCTTCACGTCTTATTGCTCTGCCCCTGGGCTTGGATTTCTCCCAGACTCCAGAATCCCAGCCCAACAGTCACGTGTAGAAAGCAAGGGACAAGTTGGATGTTTGTGATGAAGTATTCAGAGTCCTCCAGGAAGCCTGGCCTCAGCCTCACACTCTGCCACTCTCTGTACATGGCCGGAGGCTGGGCTGTGAAGCCACTGTCCACTAGGTCACCAGTGATCAGAGCTGACCTGCCCTGCGCCAGGACCTGTGCTGCGGGACTGTGGCGCTGACGGTGAAGGCGCCCAGTTCTCCGGCTGGGGAAGGGACCCTCTAGCCCCCCGCCAGGGGCTCACAGGAGGCAGGTAAGATAACAACCACCTCCTCCTGTGTGTTTCCTGACTATAAATCAGACTTTTCTTCACAATAGATCTCATAAAAGTGGAAGTTCATTTTATCTCTTTTAATTTCTATATTTTCTAAATAAAAGAACTTGTGATTTTTAGGATGATTTTACAGAATGGGTGACGATCAAGTAGGGCGCCTGCTCTCACCTGATGTCCCCTGCTCTTCTTCACTTGGGGCTTCCCTGGGGTCCAGAACTCGCTGGCCACAGGAAGCCCACCACCACGTACAAAGACCTAAAGGGACTGCAAAGCAAGTCACAGCCAGGTCTGGGACTTTGGTACGCCCGCCGTGTGCTGGCTCAGGTCTGTCCCCCGCCCTGTAAAGCTGTGAGAGTCCTCGTGGGCCCACCTGACCTCACCACCTCCCCAAGGCCCGGCCTCCAAGTTCAGCCATCTGTGGACTTGGGGTGACCTGTCTGGCACATGAGCTTTGGGGGTCACACACAGGCAGACGTCCTTGGAGCCCCTCGATGCGGCAAGTGATGGCCCAAGAGAAGGCCCTTGGCCTGGGTTCCCGCGGCGATCTCATCATCTGGGGAGTCCTGGTTCACAGGGCGGACGGGGGTCGAAGCCACGCCAGGCAGACTGCTGGGCCACACCACACTACAACATTAGGTGGACCCTGTCCAGAGTCCCGTGGGAAGTGGGACTGCCCATGTGAGTAAATTCCCACCTGGGCTGGCTCCAGGGGAGGTGAGTGCAGGTGAGGGATGTGGTCTCCCACTGCTGACCTGTGGGCCTGACCTGGCGTTAGCAGTGGAGAACAACAGGCTCAGATTGAGCTGTTGTGTTCAGATTCCCCAGAGCACTGAGGGACAGGTGTGAGGGCAGGGCCGGGGGGCGGGGAACTGACTCTTCCAGCAAGGTACTCTGCAGGCATCTGGGTGGAAAGATAGCAGGGCAACGAGCAAGGAGGACCTCCTGTCTTGAGATGCAGGGGTCCTGCAGGAACACCAGGCCCAGTGCCCACCTAGCCATGGCACGGCTTTGGATCTCCTCCAACCCTGAGCCAGATGCGGGTCAGCCACTAATAGTGACATGAGCATGAGAAAGACCTGGAGCTCACACTTCCCGTGTTCCCAGGGAGCGGTAAGAGTGTCCCGAGAAAGGGAAGGGCACCCGAGCCCCTGGCAGTGCACATGTGGGGGTCAGCCTCACGGCAGCCGTCCAGCTGAGAGCAGGCTCTCTGGCCTGGCCTTAGCAGTTCCTTCCTTCCGCAGTAGGACCAGCGAGCCCACGGCGGACAGCAGTCCCTGCACCCGTGGCCTGTGGCTGCAGCTCTGTAGGGGTGACCGGAACCCCTGATTCACATTCCTCCTGCTCCTGGGTGGGACGGAGATGAAGGCAGCCTGAGCTGATAAACAGAGACGGATCAGCACCAGACTGGCAGTGAGGGCCTCAGCCTGGCTGTGAGATGATGAACCCCGGCAGTTAGATGATAATGAGGCAGACCATGGAGGAGCCGCGCCCGCCCCTCATCTGGCAGATCAATGAAGCTGCCTGGTTTTGGGTCTCTTTGGAGTCATTGATGGGATGCAATATTTCATCTAGCATTAGATATCACAGCATTATAATTAGTAAATACCAACCTCATTATCTCCTCTGACAAGAAGTCGTGAAATTCCCTTGCTGCCTAGAGCCAGGTTCATGTTTTGTTTCCAGGCAGAAGCCACTTGTCCCTGTGGAAGGGGGCGTGGCACTCAGACCCTCTCCGGCTCCTAAGTACCCGCCTTCCTCTTCTGCTAAAGTGCTGGAGTCCCCAAACAGAGCAGAGGGGCAGTGGCTTCCTTTTGGATTGGCCACAGGTTCTGCCCTTCCTTAGTGTGACCCGAGCCACTCAGGACCCCTGTTGCGGTCCCACTGCACAGCTCTAGCTCTGCGTCCCTGACAACAGGACCAAGCAGGACATGGGGCCCCAACAGAAAGGAGGACCACCAAGGTCTCGGCAAGACCACCAGGAGCTGACCCTGGATCTGAGTGGGCTGCTCGTCCACCTCCTTCCGCCACACATTGTAGACTTTCGTGCTTCTGACTAAATTTCATGAGTTCTCATAAAAGCCCTTTGTTGTAGGTCACTGTCATTACAGTGCCCTCACATGGCGGAGCTCGTGTTATGCTCGGATTCGGGACCCCCAAAGACCACCAGAGACCCAAGATCGATGCAAGCAGCAAAGAGGTGTTTATTGCGAGCTACTGGGTCCTCCGCGGGCACACACAGCAACTGGTGACGCTGAGAGGCCCCGAGCCCAGGGTTTGCAGCAGTTTTACACATTCTCTGGAGAAGGCAGGGACCCCCACATACATCATAGCAAATCATCACACACCGCGGGAAAACCAAATAACAACTCTAAAACATGATTAGCACATTCACCGGCGGGAACAAGTTGGGTTAAGGGTGATTGGTCAGTACAAAAGGGGGATTCCTTTGAACTGATTGGTTTAAGCCAAGAGGGGTGTTCATGCTGAACTACATGGTTTCCCAACACCATAAACCACTGGGAGGGTCACCTGGCATCCCAGGTATTTCCCTGTCTCATGCTGATTGGTGGCTGCTAGGGGTTGCTCAGGGTCCCCACCTAGCCTGACTGAGTCAGGGACACCTGGCGCAGCTGATCTCTCCTGTTATTTGTAGATAAACAACTCAGCAGGGTGGGAATGTGCCTAGGAGTGCTCTGTGGGTCTTTCCAAGGACAAAGGCCATGTCCCTTCCTTGGACAGCTTTGCTCTGAGATAGAGGCTGGCTTTTCACTCTGTCCCCACGTCTGTTCTACTCCTGGTGCTCACCAGAATGCAAGACCCACAAGGATCCTGAAGGGCTTGGTCTGTTGAGAGCTCGAGCAGCCCCTGGAACAGGAGAAGTGCCAGAGATGCGGAGGATGAGTGGAAACATGCCCACGGTGTTCAGTGAGGGACACTTGGCTTCTGGGGACAGCTTCCTCTGGCTGCCCTCCAGGGGTCAGATTAGATGAGAGCTTTTCCATCTGCCCAGGGGGTCGCTAACTCAGAACGAACCCCCACAGGGTGAGAGGAGCTCTCCTCTCCTTCCAGGGTCCCAACGCTGGGGACAGCATGGCATAGAGTCATCAGGCTGCCGTTGGACTGTCCCAGGGAGCAGGGTGGACGCTTTGGTGGACAGGGGCCAGCAGGGTCTCACTGAGAGGACAGGGGAGGTGCCCATGACTTCCAGCTTGTGCTCCCTAACTGACCAGGTGGGATAAACAGCTCTTCTCAGGCACACGGTGGGGGGTGTCCTGGTGTCCGATGCAGGATTCACTATAGAAGTTGGAAACACACGGTGACTGTGGACAAACGGGAGGTCACTCACCTCGAGCAGCGAGCCACCGCCTGCTGAGGCCAGTGGCTTGGTGAGTTGTTCACTCCACGGTTCATTGAGAGCCCGCTCGTATCCTCCTTTGACTTTTAGGATGGCTGTTTGGGAGCTAAGTGACCCAGAAGAAGATGAAATTAAAATAGATTTATAGCGGGAGTACCTGACAGTTTGGAGTTTGATAGCCTATAAACACTCGAAAATTTCTCTCTTTGTATTTGGCCCTAGGGCATGAGTCATTGATTGAGCTGACAACCTGGAGCTGATGTAGTGCAAGAGCATTTCACCCATCATGTCTCTGTTGCTTATCTAGTGAGCACCCTCCGCACGAAGGAGGAGGAAAAGAACCACGTGGTGAAAATACCGCCTGCCAGCTGCCCCGGGCGGGAAAGGCCAACAACCAAGTGGCCCTACCTTCTAAGCAGGACTCGTCCTCCTGGCATGGCTGACTGCTCTCTGCAGCTCCGGGCCACCCTTCTGCCCTGAGCGGCCCAGCAAGGGCCACTACCCATAGGCTGCATCCATGGGGCCCAGCGAGGCTGTGGAGGGGAGCTGTGCCTACTCCAGGCTGGCCACCGCGCGGGACCAGGGGCTGGCCACCGCGCGGGACCAGGGGCTGGCCACCTGTGGACAATGCTCAGACAGTCACCAGAAAGGTGGTGTCTTGCCTTGTGACAGGTCTGATCTCCATCCCTGGTCACCAGTTCACCACAATGTCGTCTGCAGATGACAGCGTGCACTGTGTTTCCAGGAGCTAGATGAGGGTTTTCACCACAGGGAGGCGCTAAGGCCTGAGGAGCCGCCGTAGCCTGACCTGAACCTTGCACACTGTCTCTTGTCTCCAGATGTCGCTGGGCCCTCCATGAACATGTGCTATTTCTATGTTTTTATGTATCAGTTATACATTCCTTAAATTTATGATATTTCAACCTGAGCTAACCTTTTTCCAATTTAAATGATTTTATCTCTCTAGGGCTGTGTAAAATGGATTTTATGCCATTGTGGGGGTCGCGTAAGATGACTTGGAGAGACGCCCCCAACTCCAGGTCCCACTCGGGACGTGCTGTGTGGGTCCTGCCCGGCAGCAGGAGGAGCACTGTGTGGCCTTCGTTTCTCTCCCTGCAGATGGACGCAGGCGCAGCCCGCAGTCCCTGGCAGCTCAGAGGAGCCACAGGTGCCGGGGCTCTGCTCCTCCGCCCAGGGCAGGCGCCTCTGCCTCCCGCCCCTGGTGCAGCCGCCAGGTGGAGTCGGCTGCGCTCCCACAGGAAGGTGGTTTCAGTGCACCTCACAGCCCCCTCCCAGTGCCTCTGGGGTGACTCTGGAGTGGGGTACTCGGAGCCTTTCCTCTGCATACGTGTGAGCAGAATCAGAATCACAGTGATGTTTTCCTCAGTTTTGTATTTTCTTCCCATTTCACTTTGTGAAGGTTTTTAAAATCTGTAGCACCTAGAAATAAGGCTTGCACTGGATTTTCGTGGTGTTTTATCACAGGAAACCGGACGTGGATGCCCTTGCGTGTGAAAGCTGCATCTCCTTCGCACTTGGTCGTTCCTCATCCACCTGACCCGCTCTTCATGTGTTCTTGGTCCTACCACAGGACATTTGCCTTTTAAGTACTGTGGGCCCATGTGCTCTCACTGCTGTTCCCTTAGTTATGCACGTGGCTTTTCCCTAGTGAGGCAGAGGCTCTTGTCCCCACCATGCAGGGGACAGCCCACAGACTTCCTGAGCACTCAGCACAGTGAGTAGCAGGCTGGAGGCTGCTGGAGGTCCCTGGGGCCTCCCAGGTGACAGACCCACACCTGAGGTCTCCACCAACTCCTGTGGTCAAGTGCCATGAGAGGGAAGGACCTGAGCGCCCCCTGTGGCCCCACACTGACAGTTCCAGGCTTCATCCTGAGGTCCCACTGTGTGCTGAGTTGGCCTTGAGGGTGTGGCCTCCAGGAGGGACAACCACAGTCTTCTTGGGGAGGGTGGGGCGTCTGGGAGGAAGCAGGGTGGCAGCCCTTGGGGGGCGTCTAGAGGGCTCTGGGAGCCTCCCCAGTGCTTCCTAGGAGGGCCCCACACCCGGGGGATGGTGCTATGTGCGTTCGAGGTCCTCGGGCTGCGCCATTGGCTGGAGAACAGAGCGGGCTGCAGGATCCAGTGTGTGAGCCTGTCAGCCCGGAGCAGCTCCCGGCCTCGCAGGAGGACGGGGAGGTCCCAGTGCAGCGCGTCCCTCCCGAAGCCCACAACACCTGGCACCTTGTGTCGTTGCCTGGTTCCCGTGAGGTGGGGAAGCTCGGATTCCTATCATGTCGAACATCACGAGTGGGTTGTAAATGCATCTGTACTTAATTTATGCTTTTAATGCTTCTAGATGCATTTTTTTTCCTCTCCTGGGGTCTTGCCTGAGACCAAGAAAATCGCCTGTTTCAATTCCCCGAGAGCCGAGTTTTCCCCGTCCTGCACTAACTAAGGGAATATCTGTTGGTTCTGACGATTTCTGCTTCTGGCTGGCTGGGAGTTAAGCAGTGCCCTGCTCCTGAGGGTGCTCTTTCTCAGCACCTCAGCAGAGACACGCAGGAATCCAGTTCTCACCTCCCTGCAGAGCACCTGATCCCCCAGAGACACAGGCAGCGCCTCCCATGGTCCATGTGGCGGGAGGGGCGACTTGGAAATTGAGACCCCCAGAGCCCAGCAGCCTCCTTGTGCACGTCTCCTTTCCACCCACCGGCGTCAGATGAGCTCTGCTAACAAGCAGAAGCACCTGCGGCTCGGATTCCACCCCCTGCCTCCTTTCACACCAGTGCTCCCGGAAGAGGCCAGACATGAAGCCCACTGCCCTAGAGGAGCACCCACCCCCAGTCCCTGGCTCCATGGGGCGTGCACAGGTTGGATTTAAAATCTCTTAGAAGCTTTCTCAGGGGGAGCACACCGGGTCACCAGCACATAGCTGTGATGTTTCAGAGTCTGAAATGCACATAGGTGCACAGACCCCTGCCCGTGGCTCACCGTGACCCCTGTGCTGTAGATTGTGCTGTGCCACTGTGCATGTCTCTTGTTTATGACTCGCTGTCACCACCCAGCAGAGGCAGAAACAGGGGCTCCTGTTATTCCTGCTGCACCCTGGGTTCCAGCGGAGGGAGATCATGTATGTGCATGTTTCCACGTCACGATACATGAGGTGTTTGGCCTATAGGGTGCTACACACCATTCTCTATTGTGCAAGAGGCTCCCGTTATTATATTTTTAAAGGAGAGGCCCTCACAAGCTTGGCACACAAAGCACACATGGAGTTCCGTGAGGCCGGTGGCAGGAGGAGCACCTGTCAGCTTGACTGTGAACCTCTAGGAACTGCCCATCTTGCTCAGAGAAGCTGAGATGATTCTTTTGGAGAACAAGTCACTCACCAATCAGTGATGCCTGTCCTTCCCTGGCCTCTGCTCTGGAGGGGCCCCGAGCACGCTGGACGGCTCCCGGCCCTCTGCACACTCTGCCCTGGCTCTCGGTCCCCCAGGGTTTAACCGCAGTGATGGGGACCTAGGGTGCGGCACGGAGGTTCTCCTGTGTCAGGGCACACCCTGGCTTGGTGAACGGGGCAGGAAGGAGCCGTCACAGACCTGGCCGCAGGCTCTGAGATACTCCATGCTTAGGTTTGGTCTCCAGGCCATCCATCATCAGTGTGAAACAGGAAGTCAGGTGGCATTTATTCCCCACGTAGATCACCGCTGTTGCCTATGACTTTCCTGATAGCAAAATTTGGCTTAAACTATGGGGAAATCTCGTGATGGTGTTTATGGCAAAGTGTTTTAAAAACGGATGACCACACGTTTTCCTAGAGATTTCTAGGAAATCTCTAGGAAATCCAGAGTGCGTGTCCCAGGTGGGGTCACCTGACTCTCCTCTGCGCTGGCGCTGCCCTGCCCCTCCCTAACAGGGGGACTCCCTGGAGACCTCCCTGGGGCCCACCTGCAGCTGTTTCCAGAGACTTTCTCGGCTCAGCTGCTTTCTGGCATGTGGAATTCCTCATAAAATGCGAGATTCTGACTGAACGTCCACCTCTCCTGTCACTGGCCAGCTGAGGGCAGTCGCCCTGGTGTTGGACACACAAGGAGAAGCCATGGCACCTCAGTAGCCCAGGGAAGCAGAGAGATGACTACGACCTGCAAACAGCTTCCAACTGCACCGTGCGCTCCAGAACAGGGCTGGGGTAGACTGGGGTCGCCCTTCAGATCCTATCCTGCTCCTCCTCCACAGGACGCCAATGTCACAGCAGCGCTGAGATCACCGAGACCAGAGGGAGGGCACACCAGGACAACCAGCATGAAGCCTCCAGGGGAACCTCCTGGACTCGGCTGAGGCACTGGGTCTCCAGGGCACCTCCGGGACTTGGCCCACCTGAGTCTTGTTACCGCTGCCGAGGAGGAGCCCTGGGAGGAGGCCATCCATCAGGGGCCTGTGGAGTCAACGCTCCCAGGCAGCAGTTCCTTCTAGATGCCCAAACTGCTCCCCTTCTGTGAAGGAGGGAGGTCCCTGCTGTCTTGGGGGCTGACCTTCAGGTGGCCAGGCTGAACTGTGAAGAAAGAGCACGGAGCCTACTGGGCGGGAGATGGCCATCAGGTGGGTCAGATCCCTGGGCCCCGAATGACCACGTGCTTCCCTGTGCCGAGGGGCTGGGCAGCAAGTGGTGAAGGAGCGCTCTGGGCCACAGGCCTCCCCAAGGTCAGTCAGCAGGTGCAGGAGGTGCCTGCGGCCTCTGGGGAAGGCTGGCGGGAGGGCGGGAGGCAGGGCGCCAGGGCTCCTCCCCGACAGTCTGCAGACTCCAGTTTGCTGGAGTTTGGTGTGTGAAAAGCTGCAGCTGCAAACTGTTGGAAGACACCAGGAGGTGCCCCCATGCCAAGGTCTAGGGACACTTAGGGGAAGTGACAGAAGCCATTTTCTGTTCACAGCTGCTGTTCACGCCCAGTTTGTGAAAGGCAGGACAGAACCTGAGGAGTTTGCTGGGCGGCAGGGATGGGGCCCTCTGGTCCCAGCCTTTGTAGTCGGCTCTCCACAGCAGGGTGCTTACCTTGCCGTCACAGAGAGGCTGCGGACACACAGGCATGATTCGAAGCTCACCCACCTCCCCTGTCCCCCTCGCCCACTCAGCCCCACTGGTCCCAGACGGACCGGAGCAGACTGCACCTCAATGACGCGAGCTCGGTTCCTCTGCATCCGGTGTCCCTGCACACGCGTGGAAGCAGCCACACCCTAAGCAGGCGTTGGCACCTACGGCAGGGCCTGGCTGCAGAGGGCCTCTCATGTGGTATGTCCGCATGGGGACTGTCAGCTGAGGGGAGCAACGTGCTCCCTCCGTTGTTTTGAACCCTGTTTATCATCCCCCAAGTGCAAGCCCAGAGCTGGGAGGAAGACTGAGATAAAGTGTTCCCTTGCTTCAGACACAGAGAAGCCTCTGGCGGGAAGCCGGAGCAGGAAGCCCAGAGGAGGAGGGGTTAATTAACCCTGGAGGCTGTGGTCCTTCCTCCACCTCCTCCTCCTCCTTCTTTAAAGTGACCACTAACAGGCAACGAAGCAGAAGGAAAGTGTGCCTTCAGTGAACCCCTCTCTGGACGGACCTGACCACGCTGCCTGCTCCCGGGGCCCACCGCGGGGAAGACCCGGCTGGACTTTCACAAGGGAGTTTAGATGTATTTTCAAGTCAGGGGACTGGGGACTTTAGAAATGGTCTGGTGAAGGGCGTGGATGGAATCGCAGACGCAGCACCCACTCACACAGCCTCCCTGGGAGGAGGTTCCAGCAGGGCCACACGCCGCCTGCGTCTGCACAGCCCAGGCATGGGGTCACAGCTGCCTGCGTCTGCACAGCCCAGGCATGGGGTCACAGCTGCCTGCGTCTGCACAGCCCAGGCATGGGGTCACAGCTGCCTGCGTCTGCACAGCCCAGGCATGGGGTCACAGCTGCCTGCGTCTGCACAGCCCAGGCATGGGGCCACAGCTGCCTGCGTCTGCACAGCCCAGGCATGGGGTCACAGCTGCCTGCGTCTGCACAGCCCAGGCATGGCCTGCTCATCTTTTCTATGAAGATCTCTTCTAGCTGGCTGATGGGATGTTTAAGTTGCGTGGCCAACTGAGCAGGAAAGCGTTGGTCAGACGGCAGACCTGCTGGGCAGTGCCCGCCATGGCCATGCGTCTCCGGCCTCTGAGAGTGGCCACTGTGCAGTCTCACTTTCCCCTTTCCTCTGTGGCCTGCTGGGGATGAGTCACAAGGAGGCAAAGCCAGATCTCTTCTGTTTCCCCAGGTCCAACTTCGGGAGTTCCTTGGTGGCTGACCCTGGTTTATAGGGAGCAACCCCGATGGAGAGCTGCGTCAGGTCTGGCCGCAGGATTGCCCTGGTGTGAATCACATGCTGGTTCTCTACCTGGGTCACAGGTCACTTTGCCCTGAGGTCCTGGGACCTCAATTGCAGTTTTCTTGCAAGTACATTTACCCTCCCGCAGGCGGAGTGCATCTGTTGGCTGGTCCATCTCTGCTCTAACCGTGAGAAAGCAAGCGCAGCAGGGACCGTGCCTGTGCCGTCCACTCTTTCATCGCCAGCACGCGGAACTGAGCCAGGAGCTTGGCGATTGGTTACTGAGGGAAGGACCACAGGGGACTGTGTGAGGAGGGCCTGTCGAGCCCCTTAGCTAACCTCAGCGGTGCTCTTAGCACTAGTGATAGGTACCGAGCACACGGGAGTGTCACATGGGAGTGTCACACGGGAGTGTCAGGTGCTGTGTTAGGATTCCACTGCGGGAGAGGGCAGAGTGGGCACCATGTGGACAGAGTTCCAGTTGGTAGGTGGCTGCTCTGTTTATAAGTGGCAGCTCGATGGCTTCCTGGACGTCAGGACGCCAAGCTGGTTCTCTAGCTGGGTCACAGGAGCTAGAGGGCTGACCCGCTCTGCCCCCTGTGATGACTGTGAACTGAACGGCCACACGACTTTTTTTTGCTAGTTCAGAAATCACCAGATATTTAAAGGAAAGTTGACTCATTTTCTTTAAGTCCTCTGTGTTGTGAGCCATTCCAGTTTGAGCAGAATTCTAAGCTAGGAAAATAATTCAATTTTTTAAAATTTTATTTTGGGTTCTGCCATTTCTGAAAAGACTCTCCGTTCTTGGATTGTCTTACTGTTAATAAATACTGCAATTCTTAGGAAACGCCCCAGGTCCCTTGCTGCCTGAGTGGCACTGTAGATGCGTGGACTTTAGCTCTCAGTGTGCCGTTTCTAATGGCGGGGGTCGGGGAGTGGCATGGGTCACAGCATCCTGAGTCCTTCACTAGTTCTTTTTCTTTCTGGATGGGGGACTGACCCCAGGAACCCTTTACCCCTGAGTTACACGCAGCCCTTTTGTTTTTGAGCAGGACCTCACTAGTTTGCCCAGGCTGGCCTCAAGCTCGTGATCCCCCTGCCTCAGTTTCATGATGGCCGCCCTGCCTGGCTGATGAGATTCTCACTCAGAAAGCCAAGTGCTTCCTGCCTCTGCTTCCTGTCACCTCATCTGGGTCATCGAGCCCCTCAAGGTTAAGAGTGGGGATGGTTCTATACTGTGACCTCTGAAAGGTCTGTCCAGGGGACAATTTAAAGAGCAGCCAGCTGTGCTAATGATTTGGCCACTTAGGAATGGCTTGATGCTAACAGTTTGCCACATGGTACACGAGGAGGCGTTGACCTTGTTGGTCATGAAGGGAGTGGCCAGCCATGAGATGACAGCCTGCTTTGCTCCAGCTGACCATCTCTGTGGTACACCATGCTTCTCTGCTTTCTTTAATCTCCCTTGTTTATCTTCCGTTCTTAATTGGTCGGTGCTACCTGTTTTCTGTATTCCCTACTAACTGAGATAGATCTGGATGACTTGGTTGACAGAATGAACCATTTCTTGGCTGTACTGGGGACAGGATGCGACAGTGGAGACCTTGTGTATTTTAATTAAAACTCACTCTACAGCACAGATTCGCTCCCAGGCAGACCCTCTTTCTGAGCCTCACTCTGTGTCCAGGGAGGCTGTCCACTCCAGGGAGGTGAAGACCCCCGCGCAGTCTTCTGACACCCGTGTGGTGTGAATCCTGGGTAACTCCAGCTGCATCGCGGCGAAGCCCCCAGGTTTGCTCCTGAAATTGGGGAGACGGAGGGACCGTTGGCCTGGTGGAACCTCACACTGACAACCTGCTTCCACTTCCCTGGGTCAGGGTCTCACTGTTGAGTGATGGGGCCGGGGAGCTGCAGGGCGGCTGAGGAAGGTCCAGTTCCTCCATGGGTCTTCAGCAGAGCTGGGGAATCGGGAGGCCACACGGGGAGCCCTGCTCTGGGGGGCCTGCCTCCCCACTGGGCGCCCAGCTGCAGTGTCTGTGTCTTAGATACTCTCCCTGAGGTGCCCTGGGAGGCGGCCTGGGGTGGAGGATGGGCCACTCAGAGTGAACGGGTTCCAGCGCCACGTGAGCTGGCAGGCGGGGCAGCTTCCTGGGCTTTGCGTTCTCTGCGGTGTCCAAAGATGACCCTTAAACCCTGTTAAGCCCACTGCATGCAGCTGACTCTGGCCCTCAAGGTTGTCCCTAAAGTCCTGCCCTAAGCCTGAAGCCCAGCGGAGCGAGGAATGCGAGGCCTGATGACCCCAGCCCCCATGGGACAGGGATGGGGGGACTCAGAATGCGCACGTCCAGGGAACAGCTGAGAGCTGCCACCTACAGAGCCGGCGGGGATGCTGGGTGGGTGCCTGGGCTCTCTGGGCGCGGAGCTGTGGTGCAGAGCCCCGAGGACCAGGAAGCACCACAGCCCCTCTGTGTGCGGCTGTGTCAGACTCCAGCTCCACTTGCAGCCTTAACCCTGGAGGATGTCTCTGTGGGCAAGTGTGTGACGCACAGAAGACAGAGTGACGCCCTCCGCAACCAGCAGGCGTGAAGAACGCTGGGTGGTGGAGCTCCCCTGAGCAACCCGGCTCCTCCACGGCGCTCAGTGGTGAGGCCAGAGTGCACGCTCACACGCACGCACACATGTACACACGCACACACGCACACATGTACACACGCACACACGCTCACACGCACGCACACATGTACACACGCACACACACACACACGCACGCACACACACATGCATTGATAGACCCAACCTGATCTTTTCTTAAAATTGGGCATCTCGCCACAAAACCATGAAAAGATAATTTCGGCTTTACTATAAATTACTGCAAATTCTGAACCTGCTTGGAATGCCTGCCCATGCCTTGAACTCACCCATGCCTGGCTCTCTGACCAGAGAGCAGCCCTCTCTGAAACTTAGTGACCCCTCACAAATCTTGGCCTTCCCTGGCCAGACAACAACCCTCTCTGAGGCTCTAATGGTCTTCATAAATTCTGATGTAAACTACCATTAGTGTGATGCTTGTCAGAGTTCTGTTATCTGTAACCCCCCTTGGTGTAACTTTCTGGGCTATAAAGCTGGGCTGCAGGAAGCTGGGGTGCTGTCTTGTTCCCACCGCTTTGGGAGGGAGAGGCAGCCCGGCCGGTCAAAATAATAAGCTTGCTTTAATTTGATTTTAATTGGAGTCAGTGGTCTTTTCTTGCGTCCTGGTCTCACAGCATGCAGAGGGGGAGGGTGGTGAGAAAGGTATTACCAGGAGCTGGCGCAGGTGACTGGAGGCTGGCAGGACTCAAGCTGCACTGTCCAACAGCTGGGACCCTGGAGATCCATCAGTGTGGCTGCTGGTCAGTCCAAGTCCTCAGGCTCAGTCAGGCAGGTGGGAGGATCCACCCTTCTGTACCACCCCTTCAACTGCTTGTGTGAGTTGTACAAGGCCCACCTACGGGAGACGCTGCTGAGCTCAGTCCACTCATCAGCTGAGCATCTCCTCCCTCACAGACACACCCAGAATGAGTGGGCCATTGCGTGGACACGGGCTCACCACCACACATCTAGGCTGGGGCCGAAGCTCTGTAGAGAGTCCTGCTGTGAATGTCCTCCCCCACCGGGAAGCTGAAGGGTCCTGGCAGTCTGATCCCACCCTCCTTGGCCTGGTGCGGCCTCTCCTAGGGAGTGCAGGGTGGGTACACTGTGAGTCCCTCTGGAAACCTGCCCTGGGGACGGGGGTTCCTGCTGCTGCCATGAGTGGCCCTGCAGATGGGACCTGCTGCGACTGTCAATGAGCCAGGGACTGCCTCAGAGCACTCGGAACTCCGCCCATCCTCAGTAGGAGTCGTGGTTCATCATGACCCGCTGCACCTTGAAGACAACACAGAAGAATGGCACCTCCACGTCCTCAGAGCCCTCGGGACCTCCACTGTTCAGAGCCTCTACTTCACAGGACTGGTGGAGCAGAACCACCCGGATGTGTCTGTTCTAATTCTGTATCCATAGTCATAACTGTGTCTGAGTCTGTCTACACAGCCATGCCTACGTCTATAACTGTGACTGCATTCATATCTACTTACCTCCACCTCCACCTGCATCTCCATCTCACCTCCACCTCCATCTTCCCTCCCCCTCCTTTTCCACTTCCATCTCTATCTCTACCTCCATCTCTGCTTCTACCTCCACTTCAATCTCTCCATCTCCATCTCCACCGCCACATCCCTCTGCACCTCTGCCTTCTCCTTCACCTCCATCTGCATCTCCTCCTCTATCTCTACCTCCTCCTCCTCCACCTTCATCTCTACCACCTCCTCCACTTCCTCCTCCATCTCTGTCTCCACCTCCACCTCATCTCCACCTCCATCTCTGCCTCCACCTCCACCTGCATCTCCATCTCTGCCTCCACCTCCACCTGCATCTCCATCTCTGCCTCCACCTCCACCTCCACCTTTCCAACTTCATCTCCATCTCTACTCCTCCTTCATCTCCCCTCCCCCTCCATTTCCACCTCCACCTCCACTGCCATCTCCATCTGCACTGCCACTTCTATCTGCACCTCCACCTTCTCCACTTCCATCTGCAACTGCACTTCCACCTCCACCTCCATCTCTACCTCCTCCTCTACTTCCATTTCCTCCACCACCTCCACTTCCTCCTCCATATCTACCTCCACCTCCATCTCTTCCCCATCTTCACCTCCAGCTGTACCTCCACCTTCTCCACTTCCATCTGCATATGCACTTCCACCTCTACTTCCACCTCCATCTCTACCTCCCCCTCCACTTCCACCTCCTCCACCACCTCCACTTTCTCCTCCATATCTACCTCCACCTCCATTGCCGCAGGCTTCCCGCCCCGGGCCGAGCGGGCTGGCTGAGCTCCGCTGCTGCTGCCGAGCACTGCCTGCCACACCCCTGCTGAGCGCTTCCCTGCTGGGCTGTCAGTGCACGCCAGCTTGCAATCTTGCAACCCGGTTGGGCACAAAAACACAAGCCAGTCAAACTGAGACAAAGTTTTATTTAGTGAGAGGCCGTGTGCGTCCCCTAACAAGTGGGTCCACCACGTGTGTTCTACCTGAGCTGGGGGCACTCCACTTCCCCCGGAACACCCTCCTACCATCCTTTCCCAACCAATGGGAACTCTCCCATTACAAGAGTGACATGAGTAACCTGAGTCCCGAAACGGGCACAGGTAAACAGCAGGAGACAATTACCATAATAATGTAACTTAACATAATCATAATTTGAATTGCTGGCTGGCAGTCACTAAACCCAAAGGTGCCTGTATCAATATTTTTGCTGTGGCTCCTAGCACTCCATCTCTTCCCCACCTCCACCTCCATGTGCACCTCCACCTTCTCCACCTGAATCTCCACTTTCTCTTCCACCTCCACCTCCACCTCCACCTCCATCTGCACCTCCACCTCCAACCCCATCTTTACCCTTACCCTTCTTCTGTGGATCCCCCTTCTTCTGTGGTCTTCTGTGCACCCCAGAGTTCCAGTGTCCCTGGCAACCCTTCACTGCTTACCCCAATGGCTGTCAAGCTCTGGTGAACTGGAAGTGAATTGGAAGGTTTCACCTTCAGCCCAAAGGTGGGCAGTGTAAGGACATAGGATGCCCTGCCCTCACCCGTAGGGGAAAGCGGTCTTAAAATCTCCTGTCCAAACATTCCCAGGTTCTCTAGTGGAAATAAGCCAAGGTCCGATCTCATTCCCTGGCCCAATATCCTGGAGGTGGAGGCCCCGGGATTGCTGGGCCTTGTGTGAACCTCTTCCATTCCTCATCTATCAAACAGGAGAATGGCTCCAAATTCTATGGTCACTTTTTTAATTTCCCATTTTCTTTTGGATTTTATTTGTCTCATTTTCTCAAAAACATTTTTTTGGGGGGCATTTACCTTAAGCCCTGGGATTGGACATTCAGGTTGCTTTTCATGTATTAATTTCTGTTATTTGGATGGATGAAGGAATTTCCCTATTCATAAATCTTGGTAGGTGATTCCCCACCAAGTGGGAATTGGTAGGTGGGGAATCTACCATAGTGGGCTACTTGAGGGACTTGCCTTGAGATACAGAGAGAGTGGAGTGGGGAGCAGCTAAGCCCAGTGCTGGTTAACGACCTCTTGGTCTCTGTGACTGTGGAGAAGGACATGTGACATGCCTCCTGCAGACTGTGAAGCTCTCCTCCTTTTAGTCAGTGGGGTGGAAGCCGGAGGAGGCCAGTGCCATGGCTGTGTGTCCAGTGCTGAGCCTGTCCTGTCCGGTGCTGTGCCTGTCCGGCTCCTGGTTGCCTGCAGTGCTGTGAACTGGACATTGCCTTGGTCTGCCTGGCTGTGACCTTTCCTCTGAACTTCACCTGTTCCTTTCTTGTTCCTGTGGTCACAGGACATGGGACTTCCCCTCCTCTCTCTCCTGACTGTGCAAGGCTCTGAGGTCGCAGTCCAGAGCTTTGAGGTGAGCCATGAGGCAACTCCACCTTTCCTTGTGTCCACGTTTTCTTTGCCAATGCCTTAGGCAATTTGCCTCGCCCCGTGAGGTGTGGTGTTCTGTCTTGGACCTGGGTGGCCCCTGTGTCTTGCATGTGTCAACAGGGCCACCACCTTCCATCTCCAAGTTGGCTTTCAGCTGTCCCCCATCACCAAGGGAAGGCTTGTGCCCTGTGTGACATCAGGGCATGGGTGATCCCCATTTTATGGCCCACTGCACTTGCTCTCATCATCCGACGTCCAGTCAAACTGGCCAGTCCCCCAGTGGTGGGAGGGGACCTCCTAACACCTGCCACCTGGCCTCAGGGCCGATGGGGAGCGAAGCTGAGTTTGTTTTCTCCGTTTCCCATGGACACCAGAGTGTCCCTGCATGTAGCCCTCAGCTGCAGTTCCAGCCAACGGGCCTATAGGTCAACACTGTTGTGAGTTTCTGACACACAGCTTCCCATTCTGGCAATCGTAAGGTGTCTGGTGTCCAAGGATGGAGACCACAGGGACAACACTAGGGGATCTACTGGCCTGTTCCTCGAGAGGCCACACAGCAGCGCCAGGCCCTCTGCTGGCATCTCTTCCTCGAGCCTTGGCCCTTCTCTCCAACCCTAACCCATTCTTCAGCTGGAGGGAAATTGGAACCCTGGATGGATGCTACAGTCTGGACACAGCGGGCAGTGGATGGTACTGGCCTGGAGGACGGTGCCTCCTCTTCTCCTCCAAGCTCACTCCCATGATGTGGTGGTGACCTAGGCTGCAGGAGCCCCAGAGCCCCTCACAGTGGGCAGAGCCCCAGCTGTCCCTGGGAGGTGGGCTGGAGGACAGCAGAGCCCCTCACAGTGGGCAGAGCCCCAGGTGTCCCTGGGAGGTGGGCTGGAGGACAGCAGAGCCCCTCACAGTGGGCAGAGCCCCAGCTGTCCCTGGGAGGTGGGCTGGAGGACAGCAGAGCCCCTCACAGTGGACAGAGCCCCAGCTGTCCCTGGGAGGTGGGCTGGAGGACAGCAGAGCCCCTCACAGTGGGCAGAGCCCCAGCTGTCCCTGGGAGGTGGGGTAGAGGGACAGCAGGTCCCCTCACAGTGGGCAGAGCCCCAGCTGTCCCTGGGTGGTGAAGCTGGAGGGGCAGTAGACTCCCTCACAGTGGGCAGAGCCCAAGCTGTCCCTGGGAGGTGGCACTACAGGGGCAGCAGATCCCCTCTCGGTGCCGTGGCTGCATTTCTGGGGCCTTGGCAGGATGGCCTGGTGAAGGGTGAGTGTAGACAGGCCACTCTCGGGTCTGAGTGGGTGGTGAATGCTGTGCCCGGGGACCTTGGCTGCCTCTGTCCCCAGCTCTTGACTGTTGGAGGTGGGGTTGGAGGGACGTGGCTGTCCGTCACCAAGGCTGCTCTCAGGCCCTCTCTGGGAGCCTGCAGTTTCCTGGCAGGAAGTGTCCAGGTGAGTGGGGCAGTATGCTTGCAGGGCCAGGAGAGCCTTGTCTCAGAGGGAGCCGCTCAAGATGATGTCTCCGCCCCTTGGGTTGTGGGCTCCCTCAGCTGGCTTCCTGGTGGGCTTGGTGGTGGTGGAGTCCATGTCCTGCCACCCTCAGTGTGACCAAGCCAAGGCTGGCCTCGGAGAGCGAGGCACCTGGGTGCTGGGCCCAGCGAGCTGCCTGTGGTGGAGCCCTGGTCCTCCCAGAGGCCCCTCCACCACGAGGGAGCAGCTGGCTCCTGCAGCCACAGGACGGCCTCCCGAGACCAGGGCACATGGTGGCACGACCCATGGGAAGTGTCCCGGCAGGATGTGACTCCTGCTCTGAATGAGTGACCGATGCGGGGCACTGTCCTCCAGGGAAGGAGCAGGGAGGCCTGAGGACCCAGAGGGAGGGCAGGGTTTCACCTCTTTCTGATTTGCCCAATGTCCACATGACCTGCTGGCTTCCAGCTTGGGACCCAGGTGGGCTGTGGCCGGCACTCATGGGGCCTCTTGGCTCAGGGAGTCTCCTCAGGGGCCCTGGTTCTTGGGATTCCAAATCCCACGTCAGTGTGACCCTAGTCCCACCTAGTTTAGGGCCATTCCCCTCCAACTGGGACTTGCATATCCAGGTCCCCTGTTCTCAGGGCTTTGTGCTCAGACTCGGTCACACCACTGCTGTCCCGGCCCTTCAGCCTGCAGGTGAGAGGGGGACTTACTGCCTTCCAGGGCCACATGAGCCATCTGTGTCTGTATCTACATTTGAGGCTGTAGCTGTGTCTTTCTATATCACCCATATCTTTCTGTTATCTCCGTCTACCTGGATCATGTATACCCACATCATCTGAATGTCTCCGTATCGTTATATCTTTCTATATCTCTAGATCTATGTAGATACACACAAATAGGTATCTACATGTCGATAGCACGTGCATGTCTCTGTATCATATCTTTCTACATCCACATATATATATACCTAAGTACGTGTCCATATCAACAGTGTTTACATGTCTGTCTCTCTACACCATCCACATGTCCATATCCACGTTATCCAGACAAGCCCTAGCCTGTGTACCTCTAGCCCTGACCACCTCTCGCCCTACCACCTCCCACCCTGTTTCTCTGGGACCCCGGCTGGCACAGCAGCCGTCGGCATCACAGGAAAGTGGAGCACCACTCGGGATGAAGATTTTGCCTGTCATCACGGCACAGGGACATTTGCGCACTTTGGAAAACAGGGAAATGGAATTCAAAAGAAAAAGAAAATGAAGAAATGTCAAAAACAAGTCTCTCCCCACTGAAGAAGAGGAGGCCATAGATAGGCCCCCAAGAAGGAATGTGGGGGCAGCAGGGGTGCAGTAGGCAGGAGCCTTGAGCACCTCCACTCAAGGAGAAGGGCCAGTGTCTCATGCAAGAGGCCTGCATAGGACGGGGCAGGGCTCCAGAATGACACGGAATGTGTAGAAATAAAATGGTCATTGAAAAAAATGCACGCAGGCTTTATATTAGATGAAGCCAAAGAGCCAAGTTGAGGAGCTGGAGGGGTCTGAGATTCTTACCTGGATGTGTTATGGAGAAAAAAGAATCAGTCTGGGAAATGGGCTAGAATGGAATTCTGAAGGGGCGATGGAAGAATGAGAGAGGAGAAGGCTTGGGAAGATCTTGAACCAGAAGAGCCCCAAATGGGGTGAACTCGCATCCTCGGGTGGAAGAAGCACAGTCCCGAGTGGCATGAAGACACACCAATGCATGCCAAGTGGCTGCAAATTGAAACACTGGGATGACTGGGGAGACACCCGAGGGGCACCCAGAGAGGAAAGCCCCTAGCGGGAGGCAGGGAGGGAGCTGCAGGGAAGGAGTCACGGTCAGGGTGGGAAATAGCACAGCTCTCAGACACTCGTGAAAGCACAGAGCAGATGATACGTGCCGTGGGGCCCACTCACAGTCCAGGGCCTGCCTGGGGAGCCTCAGTGGAGTGTAGGCAGGCAGGTGGGTGGGCAGGTGGATTGAGGGCAGGTGGGATAGGGGCAGGTGGGTGGGGGACAGGTAGCGGGGGCAGGGACACTGAGGGCAGGTACACTGGAGGTAGGTGGGGGTCGAGTGGGGTGCAGGTAGGCGGGGGCAGGGACACTG
The DNA here is from genome assembly GCF_045843805.1 of Urocitellus parryii. NCBI lineage: Eukaryota > Metazoa > Chordata > Mammalia > Rodentia > Sciuridae > Urocitellus > Urocitellus parryii. The sequence goes on along the minus strand of NW_027551778.1, from coordinate 189,325 downwards.
AAGGCAGGTGGAGGACTGGGGACAGGTGGGCGGGGGTAGGTGCACTGAGGGCAGGTACACTGGAGGTAGGTGGGGGTCGGGTGGGGGGCAGGTGGGATGGGGCAGGTGCACTGAGGGCAGGTACACTGGAGGTAGGTGGGAGTTGGGTGGGGGCAGATAGGCAGGGGCAGGGACACTGAAGGCAGGTGGGGGGCAAGTGGGGGGGCAGGTGCACCTGCCGGCCCTGGGGAGTCTGGGTTGAGCCACCCCTGAACAAGGGCACAGGGAACCGTGTCCTCCCTGGCGCCTGGGGAGTCCACTCCCCGTGCAGAACCTGCCTGGCGTGCTTGGAAGAGTAGGTGGGCAACCCCTGGAGGAGAAGCAGAGCCAAGAAGACAGGCAGAAGCCAGGCAGCATGGCCGAGCTCGGAAGGCCCAGGGCGGCCGTGCAGGGCTACAGCCACGGGAGAGCCCGACCAGCTGCCCTGAGGAGTCAGGGCTCCCACCTTTCCCAGGAGCTCTGGCCCCCCACTGCAGGCAGCCGCAGCTCATCCTGCGGGGAGCGAGGGAGAGCGAGCCCTGGAGCCCAGCAGAGCCTGTTCCTAGCAGAAGCCAAGGCCTCCCTAGGGAAGTGCTCCCGGAGGACAGGGAGATGGGGGCTCCAGTGGGAATAGGAGCAGTCGCAGCCCTGGGAAGCCCAGGGGTGCCAGCCCAGGGGGTGCGAGGCCCAGGGACGACAGTCCAGGGAGAGAGGGCTGGGCAGCAGGATGATGCCCAGGTGAAGAACAGGTGTGAGACGAGAGCGAGGGACACAGGGAGAGTGGAGGGAGGTGCTGAAGACCAGGGTGCCTGGGCCCGAGGGCAGACATCCCAGAGGGCCACTGGGGCGTGCGAAGCTTACTTCCTGGATGTCTCTCATGCTCTCCCCAACTCCTAGGAAACATTAGGAAGGAAAACAAGCTCCAGAGACTAAAAAGAGAGATGGCTGGCAGCTGCCCTCATGCCCTGAGTCTGACCTTGATGCCAAAGCAAACCAGAAAAGGTAGAAACAACATTCCTGACAGTAGTCCTAGTTCTCTTCAGGTTTTGTGATCCACCTGAAATGATGATGATGATTTTAAGATCTTTTAACGGTGTGCACGGCCTGTTTCTCTGATCTACAGGCTTGAAGATGAGGGAGATCATTGCATTTGTGGAAAGAGCTGGCCTCGTGGAGACCACAGGGCCAGGGCTGCAGGGGACAGAGCAGAGCAGGCCCGTGGGCTTGCAGCCGCGGCAGCCATAAGCAGGGGCCCGCGGAGGAGGAGGCCGGAGGGAGTGAGACAGCCAGCTGCTCAGGACACCGGAGGCCCCGTGGAGGGCCGAGTGGCCCTGGGCCCGAGGCTTTGGTACAGGGGCTGTGCCCGGGGAGGAGCTCAGGCCAAGACCCAGAGGGTCTTACTGCCAGCCATCCCAGCTCCCCGGGGAGTGGAAAGTCACGGGGTGGATGCCCTTTCACATGGTCACATGAGCTGCAGAGAGGCTCAGGGTCAGAGTTCAGCCCTCCAGGCCTGGCACTGCGATCCAGAACACGCAGGTGTATCCAGGCCCAGGCCAAGGACCTATGGAGTCCCCAATGGCCACATCAGAAATAAGAGAAAAGGGTTCGAGAAGGAGCAATGAGTTCAGTGGTAGCTTGGGCCAAGGTGGGGTGAGAGCTGTCCACCCCTCCATCCTGCAGAGCGTTGCGTTTCCCAGGAGCAGCACCCAGGAAACGGGCACCCGTGGCTTCAACCGGTGATGCTGGCGGGACACACTTCCGGTTCTGGAGCTCTGGGCTGCCGTGTTCTTTGGCACCAGGGCTTTGCCAGATGGGGCAGTGCCCGCCTCCGCTCTCTGCCTGAGCGGTTGCCTGTGGGAAGTCGGGTTGGCTGGAAGTGGCTGGGGGCCAGAGGAAACCATCTGGGGCTTCTAATTCAATGGCCCCATTTCCTGGGGACACTTGAACCTGAGGTGGCCTGTCTCTGCCCCCAGCCCAGCCTTGGGCCTCACGTTCTTGGCAGAATGGGGTTCCATGAGTGTGCCCTCCTGTCAGGACTTCAGCTCCCATCACACACTGGCCAGGACCAGTCCCTTCAGCCCATCCCCTGATCAGAGCCACGGTCAGCAATCTCCAGCCACAGGGGGCAGCCAGGCGCAGTGCCAACCTGAGCCAGGGACACTTCACAGAGGAGAGCTGGGGTCTGGTCCAGACACCATTCAGCCCCCTCTCCCTGTGATGTGAACTGGTCTGTCTGCCTGGTGGCATTAACCCAAACTCAGCTGGAGGTGACCTTGGCAGCCTGTGACAACATGTGTCTGTGGGCTGAGCTACTGTGGTGACACGTGGTTGGCATCTGACCCGGAAACACGGACACAGGCCTCCCTGCCCAGCCTGGACTCCTCGAGGGAACTGCATCTCTGTTTTCCCTTCTGTCCTTGGTGACCACAGTGGTGGCTCTTTGGGCTGTGCTGTGACCCTGAGAATCCACGAGCCCTGACCACATGGGGCTGCACTTGGTGGCAGGGCCCACCCAGGGTGACAGAGGGGAGGTGACATCACAGGGAGGCTCTGACGGGATCCACGGGGGCCTCCCGCCTCCAGGGCTGGGGAGTGAAGTGGTTTTAAGCCGTCTGCCCGGGTCACTGCTTACAGCCCCGAACGCAGCGCCTGAGTGGGGGCGGCTCCGTGGACCATGGCCCTCCTTTTCACGTCGCGGAAGCTGCCTCAGGTGGAGGATCCTCTGCGGCGTGGTAAGGTGAGTGTTTCTTTCAGGTTCTCCAGGTTCACGTGCCCACGACGTAGCCAGCTAGGAGTGTCCGGTCAAGGAGGTTCCGGCTTCTCTTTAAAAAGGGCATTCACCACTTTCCCAAGTTTAATCTAGTCCTCGGCAGGAGGCACAGCCAGTTTGTGACCATGAACTCAAAACCATCCCTGCGTCCCTGCCTGGGGTGCAGGAAGACGGGGCAGGGGTGAGATGGTGAAATACTGTTCTCGGCTCCCGATCTGCGGGAAGCTGGGGACAGATGGCCCATCTGAATAGAAACATTGTATTTCTTTGGAAAATAAATTCTACCCCAGGCGAACAGGGTGGCGCTGGCCGTGCGGAGAGGTAGCGGTGCAGTGCCACGCGCTACTCTCACAGATCGTTAAGCCCATATTTATTCATTAAAAAGGGATAAAAGCGTTGGAATCCATAGAGGGGCTTCACAGGCAGAGGGTGTTTGTGAGATGTGGCAGTTCCCAAGGGCAGGTTAGATGGAAATTCAGGTTCTCCGTTTCAGGCTTCTGACACCTGGTGGGTGCTGTGGCATGTCACAGCTCACGAGAAGGCATGCCCTCAGGACTCTGTCCCCTTTCCAGCAGACATTTTGGAAAGGATCGATTTGAACACAGATTTGGGGCCAGAATGGGGCGACCTTACTTATTTGGTAGCACTGCCCGTCTCCTGAGTTGCTGGGAGGCTCAGATTTCTTAGGAATTCACCAGTTGGTCCATGTGCATTTGTCACCTCTTAATGCTCTTTGTAAACACGTGTCCCCTTGTCAACATTATTGCACGTTAACAACAGGCTTGCAGGATGTTAGGAATTCTTGTATTTCTGTATGAATTCTTAGGCAATATGTTCACAATTTTCTGAATCAAGCAATGATTGTGGACGTTAAAAATTTGTCCCACAAGGTCATGCTTAAAGGTAGACTAAAGGTAGACTCGGAAGGTGTCTTTTTTCACCTGATTGATTGGTTCATCTTAGCCGTACATCACACTAGGTTCATCTTGACAATCTTTGATGCACACGTGTGATCCGCTCCATTTCACTCCCCAGCACCCCTCCCCGTCCCCTTCCCTCTATCCACCCATCTTCCTGCTATTTACGTGCCCTTGTTTTCCTTAGGATCTGGGGGTAGACGTGAAGGGGAGATGCAGTGTAGTCATTCATTGTACCTAGGAAGCCTCGGAAGAGCTCTTTCTCACTGGCCCTGCCATTCCCCTGCACCCCACAGTCCTGGGGTGACACAGGCTCACCCCCAGGCCCCCCAGAGCCACTCTGTTCCCTGCTGTTGACGCCAATTTGGCGGGAGCAGACTCTCCTGGGGAGACTAAGCACGGACTAAGTGCGAACCTGCTCGTCTCCATGTACCAAGGAGCTCTGTGCCGTGTGGCCTTGGCACTGCTGACAGTGGTGACAGCCTCCACAGGGCCAGGGTCGTGCTCCCTGTGACGGGTGGTGTCTTCCTGTGCCCACCCATCCTCCTGGCCGCCTCCCTGCACACGCACACACACTTCGTAAGTGCTCTGCTGGAAGACCATTTATTTTGGAGGATTTCATCTCTGCTTCCTGCGGTTTTCTTGGCCTTAGGCCCAGCCACGGGGCTCACCTCTAATGGCCTTGCTCCCCTCCCGACTCAGAAAGGCTTTTGGAGTTTTGGGAGACGCTGCAACCCAGCCCCTCTCCCCCAGGGCATGAGGCCTAAGGGAGCAGCACCCACCTTCCAGGCAGCCTTCCTGCACTCAGCGCCTCTCACAGGACGGCCTGTCTACAGGATGTCATGGAACCCGCAGGTGTCATGGGTCCCTGCAGACCGCACACGGTCTCCGGCTTGTTCCCAGGTGGCTCCCCCTCCTCCAACCACGGAGTATTTCCTGCATCTTGGCACACGGGCGTCTCAGCAGGTGCTGGAGGGACAATGGTGGGAAGCAGCCCCGACCCTCGGGGTGAGCCCTGGGCTGACGTAAGGACTGTGTGCTGAGTGCGTTACTGTCACGGCAACCTAACTCGCCCTCAGCGATCGGCTCTGGGACAGGCAGGACCAGCAACACGAGGGCCAGCACAGGAGGCCGCCAGCCCAGGCCGGACTCTGGGTTGGGGAGACTCACCTTGCAGCCCACAGGATGCAGATCTCCCTTCCACAGTGACCTAGAAGGCCAGGGGAGCATCCTGGTGTGGGTGACGGCTGGAAGGGGTGTCAGTTGGCAAGCTTAGAGGGGGACAGAGAGGCCAGCTCCCCGGGAAGAGTAAGAAGACTGGTCTTCAGTCTCCTCATTCAGCAAGACTCTAGAAGACCAGGCCACCGCAAGTGACCCACAGCAGCTGGGGCGTAGCAAGGGAACTGCACTGGACCCTTGCGCAGGGAGTGTCTGACCACAGCCAGCGCCTGGGTCTGTGGCATAGCAGTTACTCCAGAGAGCCGCTCCTGCTGTCCTCCGGGTTCCCCGCACCTGTGATGGACCAGAGTGCCCCACACAGCCACGTGTGTCTCAGAGCACACCAGAGCTGCCTCTTCCTGAACTTTGTGCATGTGGATTCCCACGGCACTTGCTTGCGTGTGGGCTGCTTCCTGTCTGCAGTGTGTTTTGAGCTTCCCTGTGGACAGCTGCTCTCCTTCACCATGAGCAGAATCCCGCTGTGTGAACATCACACTGTAAATCTGCACGTCCTCTGCGTTTCTCTCATTTCCCCCTGGTGTAGACCTGTAGGTGTGTGGCCGCTGACTCTTAGGGAAGCCCTGACGGAGGCCCACCAGGGGAAGAAGTCCTTGAACGCTGTTCCTGCTCCACCACCTTCCTCTGACGCAGCCTTCTCCTCGGTCCTGCTGGACGGTGTCCATCACGGCTTTGCGCTGTGGACCGACCATCCCCACGAGAGCCTGCTGCCACGTCTAAGGGATTGCTCAGGCGATCGTATGATTAGAGCATTTTCTTTCCTAATGACCAAAGCTACTTTAATGAAACACCTTGTGTTTAATTAAATGCAAAATAAATTAGGAAATGCAGCTGGCGGTTATGGTATAGACACTTCACTCACCGTGTGGCTCGCGGGTCTGTTGGAGTTTTTAGCAGACAGGGTAGGCGGGGAAGCTCTCCTAACCCCAGTCCGCGTTTAGAAGGCCCGATGAAATACCTGAGCGTTTTAACCAACAGGTAACAGACACTGGACACCCAAACCTGAATTCACCCACCTGACGGAGCAGCAGCCTGGTGAGGTCTGGCTCGCTGGTGCAGGGCGTGTTGAGGTCTCAGCAGGTGCGTGACAGAGCCGCCCATCACACTGCTGGGAAGACGCTGGGCACACCACAGAGCGTCCCCTCTTGGTTCTCTTCACGCCGGCACCAGAGGCCTCCGGTGCCACGTGCTCGCCACTGTTGACGCCCTAGAGCTTCAGGCATGGGATGGCGGAGCGAGGGCAATTTCCTGTCCTCTGCTGGGTGGACCCCTCCTGGAACCCACTGCCCACCAGAGCAGCAGGAGAGCTGGACGGACCTGGAGCCAGCAGGAGGTTGTCACGATGGCCCGTGTGGCACTGTCCCTGCTGGGCTGCTTCCCACACTGAGGTTACAGCTGCCTTCTGCCCGTGGCCACCACTGTGTCCCCTGCCTCCACATTCCCATCTAGGGTGCTGGGGTCCTCGTCTCCTCTCAGCCAAGAACTGATGACCAGGACAGGACAGCACGCACCAGCGGGCTCCCTGAAAAAGCCGTGGAGAGAGACCTCCCAGGAGAGAAGGGCCTGGAGCTGGAAATCCAGCGGGGGGGTGCTGGCCTGTCCTTTCCTATGTCCTCCCTGTCCACGCGCTCCTCAGTACTGGTGCCCTGTGCCCACGCGTCTAGTTTAGCTTTCCTACCAGACCCCTGCTCAGGAGCACGAGTGGGAACTGTCTGTCTGATGGTGTCCCCGAGTGCTTTTGTCAAGCAGGAAGCTGACCTCTTCAGAAGGCCCTCGCCCTGCCCCTGTGCTCTGGCCCTGCCCCCACCTCCTCACTCGCCGTCTGGCCCTGGCTGCCCACTCCCTCTCCATCTCCCGGGTTGCCGCAGTCTGGCTGGGCACAATTCAGGAGCCACTTGTCAAAAGAAACAAACTTTATTTTTAAAACTACAAACGCCAAACAAAACAGCTCCTCAGGAAAAACCCTCAGAGCCCAACTGCCACCACCGGCTTCCACAAGCCTCTCCACACACCAACCACCACCTCCCACAATCCTCCTGCTCTTGAGGCCGATTGGCTGGGTCGCATGGGCGGAGCCAAAGAAGTCCCCCAATGAGCAGTTCCATAGTCTGAAGGGCAGGGAAACAGCCCAATGAACATGACCGCAGAGGAGCCAATCAGCTAGATGTTGCTGGGGCCACTGTGAGCCAATCATCAGCCGGCAGCTGGAAGTTTGCTGGCAGCTGGAAGTTTGCTGGGGCCCCTTTGGCTGTGGCTCTCAACACCGGGTCACCATGGCTTGGTGGAGATGTGGATGTCACTTGGTCTGGAGAAGGGGCCGCGGCCTCCAGAGCTGAGGGAAGCTAGTGGGTCCTGCACCCCGGCCTCTGAACACCTGCCCTCGGGGTTCTCACGCTGCCGCAGAGGGACTGGGCAGCAGCTGCAGAACTGAGAGGAGAACTTGCCCAGCAACAGCCGTGGGCACGGGCAGGAGGTGAGGAGCGCCTAGAGTCTTGAGGCTGCGCACCTGGGAGGACTTCTGGGAGGACTTCTTGGGGGGACTTCTTGGGGGACTCGGGGGCTCTGCAGAAGGGCCCCGTGGGGCTGGCCACGCTGTGGGGCTGGCCCCACGGGGCCCTGCAGGACAGCCTCTAGGCTTCCTTCCTCGTCTGGGAAGAGGGGATAATGACCCCAAAGCCCACGTTCTGAGGTCACTGTGTGGAGGAATCGGGGAATGGAGGTAGGTGCTCCAGGGTGGATGTGTGGCTCTCTCAGGGCAGGGTCATGGCGAAACTGACAGCTCACATGCCAAACAGACCAAAGCCGATGTCCTCAGAGAAGGTCCTGCTCCAGCCTCAGAAAGGCCTGGACCTGCTCTGCGAGCAGCTGGTGTCACCGGGGCTCTGGCCCCACTGGGGGCTGAAGAGGGGACCGATGGCAAAACTGGGGTCCCCGAAGGAAATGTGCCTGTGCTGACAGGAGAGGCGGGGCAGGCTGGGGACGGGCAGGAGGACCGCCCCCATGTGGTGGAGGTGGACGGGTTGAGGGCAGGTGAGGACCTGCCACTGAGCATGCCCATTGCTTAGGCACAGGTGGACAACCCCCAGGCCAGCATGTTCATGGCCAGGTGTCAGGAGCCAGGTGGATCCTGGACCTGGAGACCCAGACGTGGGCACACAAGGGCCTGGGACACCAGGAGGCCCTGGAGGGCCGTCCCCTGGAGGAGGTTGTGGGTTCAGTGTGGCTGCTGTTGGGTGGGGTGGGGGACAGCGTCGGGCCTTCCCATCTGGATCTCTAAGAAGTGTAGCCAGCTTGTGTCGAGAGCCTGTGGATACTTGGGGAGCGTTCTCCTCCGCCAGGAAGTTCGTCACCTGAGAGGGAGGTGGCAGGGCCGCGGCCTCTGGGGCTGGAGGGCCATGGCCTCTGGGGCTGGGGCTAGGCACAGCCAGGACAGGTGAGAGGTCCTGAGGCAGGCAGGCAGCAGGCCTCGGGGCCACGCCCCAGGAGTCTCTCTGAACCCTGGAGCAGATTCCTGTGGGGGCCAGGACCCTATCGGCCCTGCACCACGAAAGGAAGACAGGCCCCCTGCAGAGGAGGAATCCAGATAGGAAAAGAAGAAAGAGGACAAACTGAGAAAGGAAGGAATCCTATAAACCCACAACTGCACAGGACAGCCGCAAGCAGGGCTATGGCCACCAGGTGGCGCTCTTGCCCTGCATATGGGCTGCGGGGGCCCCAGGCCTGGGACAGCGGGTCTGTCTGCTCAGCCTCTGGGTTAAGTTCATGCCTGTAACATGGGCAGCTCTGTCCAGGGAGGTGAGCGGAGTCTGTTCCCTTCTGTTCTGGTTGGCAGCTGCCCAGAGGGGCAGACTTCCTGTGGACTGCGGGGCATGGGAGTGAGGGCGGTGTGGAGAAACTCTGCTTCATGTCTGGTGAATATGAACACGCCTTCCCCTTTATCCGTTCTTAAAATGCTTCAAGAAAGAACGTTTGTGGGCTGGGGATGTGGCTCAAGCGGTAGCGCGCTCGCCTAGCATGCGTGCGGCCCGGGTTCGATCCTCAGCACCACATACCAACAAAGATGTTGTGTCCGCCGAGAACTAAAAAATAAATATTAAAAAAAAATTATCTCTCACTCTCTCTCTCTCTAAAATAAAAAAAAAAGAAAGAGCGTTTGTAGGGAGATTTAGACCCAATTCTAAGTGTGCCAGGGAGCCGTGGGCAAACGGGCACTTCAGAGGGGCTCCTCACGCCCCGCAAGGACCCAGCAGCTGGGGGCAGCAGGAGGAAGCCAGCCCTCAGAACCTGCTGGAGGGGAGCGGGTTTAGTCTGCTGCTGTCCACACCCCGTGCAGGCCCCAGGGAGTGGGGTATCACCCAGCTACGTCCTCACACGGCCTTCCTGTCCTGTCCTGAAACCCACTCGGGGTCGACTCTGAGAACCTGGTACCAAGTTTCCATGGGCCCCAGGCTGTGGTCACTCTCAGGCCCCCTGCTTCACTTTCCCTGGGAAAGGGCAGTGTGAGCTGCCAGTGGACAGTCTGGTTGATAGCCCCCAACTCTGAAGTCACAAGATGGGGTGCTTCCTGTCCACACTGTTGGTGGACCCCCACACGTTCTGACATGGGGACCTGATACAGGGAGTCCTCACCAGGCACAGGCCCGGCCACGAGGCAGGAGCTGTGTAGCCCGGGCATGGTGCTCAAGGAGTGGACACACTTGGCTCCTGTTCACATTTCGTTGGTGGCAGGAAGGCCCCCGTGGGGGAGAAGGAGAGGATTCAGCTCAGCGGGGGACCCAGGCCGGGGGCGGCTCTGCGCACTGGCCCCGGGCAGAGGAGACCTCGGTGCCTCTCTTTCTGTAGCACACCTGAGGCGGGACCTCCCTCCTCCTCCTCCTGGTCAGCACTGAGTCTGTGGGGTGTTGGGAGGCCCTGGCCAGCTGCAGTGGCCGGTGGCCATGGCGGGTGTGGGCTCCCAGTGGGTAGTGCTCTGCCACAGGGCTGCGGTCCCACTTCCCGGTGGAGCTGGAGTGAGCGCAGCCGGAGGTGGTGCTCCTGAGCTGAAAGGAGGGTGCTCTCCCGGAGGTGAAGCCCTGGAGAGGCAGGTGGCACCGTGGCCAGGGTGGTCTGGTCCTGGGAGGGGCATTTTGCGTGTGTGGCATCGCCAGGGAAATGTGTTTTCTTCTGGTCCTGGGGGTGGGGGCAAGGGAAGCCGCTGCCCAGGGACAGCTCTGATCCTGAGCGTGGTCTCGGGACGTGCTCTGCGGAGCCCTGTAAGGTCTTGACGGTGTCACTCAGTTCTGTCTGTGAGCAGGTTCTTACAGGAGCTGTTCAGTCCCTGAGTCTCCCCAGGGAAGGACAGGGCTAGCCTCACCAGCGTGCCTCAGTCCAGTGACGCCTCCTCCCGGGCCAGGCACCCAGAGCCTAAGACACAGAGTGCCCTGTGGTCAGCACTCGGTGTGTGCCCGGCCCGTGCCAGCGCCAGCCTGGGTTAGACTCCTAAGCCCCGCGGCATTCAAGCCTCCAGGATCCTGAGAGGGAGGATGGCCTCATAACTCAGGGTCCAGTGGGAACTGAAAATGAGGGTCCACTTGTTCAAAAAATATGAGGAACGCCAGATGGAATGGCAGGCTGTCACACCAAGGGGGGACACCACCCAGGGGACTTGGGGTCAGCCCCAGGAAGCAGACTGCAGTGCTGCCTATCAGGGCCCGTCTTTGGCAGAGGGCAGCAGCCCCCTCAGGAGGTGCTGTGAGGTGTGGTGGGTTCCAGGAGCTTCCATGTGCTCAGAGCCCCGTCCTCTGGGTTGGACATCCCCAGGGGCTGCTGAGCGCACTCCGTGGTTCTGCGTCATGGATGCTGCCAGGGGCCCTGTTGGGCACAGCCCAATGCAGCTTCCAGGCCCCACTCTTGTAGCCTGTCCAGGGACGCGCTGGCTGGGAGCCCGAGGTCTGGGCCACAGCTCCTGCAGTGTCCTCCTGGATCTGAGTGATGTGGGTCGGGAGGTCAGCAGCACAGGAGCCTTGGTCAGCCAGCTCAGGAGCGTGGGTCGGCCAGCACAGGAGTGTGGGTCAGCAGCACAGGAGCCTTGGTCAGCCAGCTCAGGAGCCTTGGTCAGCCAGCACAGGAGCGTGGGTCAGCCAGCACAGGAGTGTGGGTCAGCAGCACAGGAGCACTGGTCAGCCAGCACAGGAGCGTGGGTCAGCCAGCACAGGAGTATGGGTCAGCAGCACAGGAGTATGGGTCAGCAGCACAGGAGTATGGGTCAGCCAGCTCAGGAGCGTTGGTCAGCCAGCTCAGGAGCGTTGCTCAGCAGCACAGGAGTGTTGGTCCACTAGCTCAGGAGTATTGGTCAACCAGCTCAGGAGCGTTGGTCAGCCAGCTCAGGAGCATTGGTCAGCCAGCTCAGGAGCGTTGGTCAGCAGCACAGGAGTGTGGGTCAGCCAGCACAGGAGCATTGGTCAGCCAGCACAGGAGTGTGGGTCAGCAGCACAGGAGCGTGGGTCAGCCAGCACAGGAGCGTGGGTCAGCCAGCTCAGGAGCGTGGGTCAGCCAGCACAGGAGCGTGGGTCAGCCAGCTCAGGAGCGTGGGTCAGCCAGCACAGGAGCGTGGGTCAGCCAGCTCAGGAGCGTGGGTCAGCCAGCTCAGGAGCGTTGGTCAGCCAGCTCAGGAGCGTTGGTCAGCCAGCCCAGGAGTGTTGGTCAGCCAGCTCAGGAGTGTTTTCTTGATGTTTCCAACTGATGCAGGGTCGAGAGGGGAACTGCCACAAGATTAAGACGAGCTGGGTTTCGTGGAATCCAGGGGAGTCCTAGGCCACTCTGAGGTGTGTGCTCGACTGTGGTGCAAGGGTCCTGTAACTGAGAGTGCTCGCCCGCGTCCTCCTGGGCTCTGGGTGCTCCCCTGGGTTGACAGCAGCCCTGCCCACAGCACACCAGCCTCTTGGCTCAGCTCCGGACACGACACCCTTATCTTATCTATCTGTGTGGTGCTGAGCAGTGAACCCAGTGCCCCGCACACACAAGGCAGGCGCACCACCACAGAGCCACAACCCGCCCACGGAGTCTTTCTGCCCCTTGCTCTGGTGTGGATAGCTTTGACTCCCTGCCAGGTGGACTTTCCATCAGAGGAGTTTCCTGTATCTGGGGCGGGGAGGTTGACACTGGGGTCCTCCGCTGGCTTCAAACTTGTCTGACTGTGAAGACGGGCCCTGACCTCAGTTCACCCAGAGGGATTTTTATTTGTGCCCGTCCCCTGCACTTTTCCTCCAGTGGAGCTGGTTGAGTGCTGGTGGAACGGTCCTGTGCATGTCCACCTCTGTTAGTGCCAGGGCTGGGCTCTCCCCCGGGTGCCGATACCTGTTTGCGCCTTGCTGCTTGGGTGTAGAGGACAGAAGATTCCATGTTCATCTGTCCCCGCGCCCCGGGGTGCCAGGACTGTCCGAGGCTGCAGCTGAACCCAGGGTGGAGTGCAGGGCTGGCCAGTGAAGGCCAGGCAGGATGGGCGCTGGTGTTCTGAAGCCTGGTGGACAAAAGTAAATGCACAAATGAGCCAGTCACAGTGACAGCCAAGGGCAGGGGGACAATGTGAGAATGGTGCCTGCATGCCTTTTACTAAGTGGTGCTGTCCCCGAAATAAGAAGTTCACTTAGCGTAGGGATTCTGGAACAGCAGGTCGGGTCACTTCAGTGTGCAGACCTTTAACGCTGGTCCTCGGACGCGTCCTTGGGGAGGTGGGCTGGGGAACCTGGGCAGCTGCAGCCTGGGCCTGCATCCCTCTCTCACGGGGTGGCATGGTCCATGCTCTTTCGATTTTACACACAGATGATTTTTACAGAGGAATTGTGCTCATGCCCACTGCCCCACAGCATCACAGGACACACAGACCTCAGCTGCTGCAGAGACCGAGACCTTTAAAGACAGCACATTCCCAAGCTCGAGAGCCTAACTGAGAGGCGAGAGCTCCCCACACCTGCAGGTCCTAACCACCATCCAACGGCTGCACGTATTTCTTCTCTTTGGGGCGAAGTCAAGGTTGATCAATTCACTTAGGACAGTAAAACCAGCTGTCATTTTCCGTCAAGTTCCTGGGTAACACCACCCCCACAGAAAACAATGACGTGTGAAAATTAAAGTGCCCGGTGACTCTCAGGACTGTACAGTGACTTCTCTATTCAGGTCCCTGGCACCAAGCACCAGCAAAAGAGGTGCTGCCCCAAACCATGATGCTGGAATGATACCCAACTTCTAGAAGCTTCTAAGGACCCAATGTCACCTTGGGGATGCTGAAGGTAAAGCCACGGTACTCTAAAATGTGGGTGAGAGTAACATTCTTAATGACTTCACTGAAGAAAGTGAAATGGCTTTTTTCTTTTTGTTTGCTCCCTCAACAAATTTCAAGTTATCACACATCCTGGGGAAAATTCATTCCCAGCCCAGCAAGTTCTCTTTACAGCCCCTGGGCCTCTCCCTTCCTCTGCCCCTTGTATGCCTGTAATCCATGTGGATGAGGTGTGAGGCTTACACTGTTATGTGTCTTCGCAGAGAGGGTTTTGATGCTGTCAGGGTCCCAGATGACCAGATCGGCGTCAGATCCCACAGCGATGCGGCCTTTCCGGGGATAAACGTTAAAGACTTTGGCTGCATTGGTGCTGGTTACAGCCACAAACTGGTTCTCGTCCATCTTCCCAGTGACCTGAGGGGCAGAGCACACACGACAGCAGGTCAGAGAGCTGCAAGGTGGGATGCTATCCAGCATAGAGAAGGGACATGTCATTGGAACACAGAGGTTGCATGTGCCTCTCAACAAAAGAGAGGTGCAGCTGGGTGGTACACGCCTGTAATCCCAACGGCTGCAGAAGCTGAGGCAGGAGGATTGCGAGTTCAAAGCCAGCCTCTCAGCAAATAGTGAGGCACTAAGCAACTCAGTGAGACCCTCTCTCTAAATAAAATACAAAATAAGGCTGGGGATGTGGCCCAGTAGCCAAGTGCCCCTGAGTTCAATACCTGGTACCAAAAAAAAAGAGAGGGAGAGAGGCATAGATGTCGCCTCGCATCTAGTCTACCTGCAGGTCTCAGCTCTGCCTCTGGCTCCACAGAATACAGTAGGCGCCAATCACATTAGCTCAAGTCCTTTCCTTTCCAAATCTGTTCTAAATTCAGTACAACAATGGGCACAGGAAATGATCATGCAGCAAGAGAGAGTCAAAAAGGTACAAATGGCCAAAAAGCACACAAAAGAATATTCACTCTAATCAGTAGCTGAAGAAATTAAAGGTCAAACAATAAGACTCAACATTCACCTATCAAATCAGTACTACTTTGAGCTTTTGGCTCATAGTACCCATTTGGACATGGAGAAAACACTGGGGTGCAATCTTCCTAGAAGGAATGCTAACAATAATATGCATCAACAGCCTTAAAAATGCACACACCCTTTTCCTTGATGATGCCTAGAAACATTATTAAGGATGTGTCCAAGGATGTATCTACGTGGATGCCTATCCTGGTAAAAAATATCAGAAATGTTCAAAGCATTGCCAGTGAATCATCATTTAGCACCAAATGGAAAAGTCTGCTATCAAAAACCAAGTGCATTTAAGGATGTGGAAACTTTTTCATGGTATATTAAAACTGCCCAAAAAACAGATCTCAAAATACTATGCATGATGCTAATGTTATCGACACGCTCTCACATAACATATGTAACCGTGCACTTAAGCACTCCTTAAAAATGGAAGGGCACTTGCTAGTTGGGTCTGAAACAGGTGATTTTTATTTACATAATCTAAAAATTCATCAAGAAACAGAAAACCTATTGCTGTTACATTTTAAAACATTAAAATGAAACAGACCAAAGATTTCCCCAAAGCTCAGTGCCTGTTCAAACTGGGCATTCCAGAAGCCTGAGGTGGGACAGAAATGCTAAATCCAGACAGCCTTCAGAGAGCCCATTTCCACCGGGACAAGAGCTAGCTGATTGAGTCACCAGGTGGCTGAGGAAGTTCTCTCCTGACGGGCACAGAAGTCACATTTAAAGACTACATGTTTTCAGGCTCCGCTGTCCCAGAGATGATGATAAGAGACATGTAATATTTAAGGTGAAATGACCTTTCAGGAGTAGTCATGGAGACTACTCCTACTTGTGTAGGAGACTGCCACACAAGTACCAGCTTCTAGAATGTTCTCAACCAGCATCTCAAGTCCATGCCTGCAGATGAGGAGGCAGGGGAGCACCAAGGCGCACCATGAGTGAGACCCTTGGTCCTTACCACAGCCTTGTCCCAGATGATGGACATCCGCTCCTCCGTGCCGTTGGTGCCCTCGGGAATCAGGGTGAAGTTGTCCTTTCCTACGGCTTTCTGGGCAGTGTTGAAAGTGCAGTGGGCACTGCCAGTGACCTGGAGGTCTCCACTGGAAGGAAACATATAATAGGATAACACTGTGCCCAATCTGTCCTATGAGGAATCTGGGGGAACTCGTGGCACCAGAGAATCAGAACACCCAGGGCTCAGTCCAACAACACTAAAGAGTGTGGAGGCCACCTTCACCAGGGGACACTCGCCGGCAGCCCACCAGCACTCTCCTCAGGCCTCCAAGGAGATGGCATCCTCGATGCACAGGTGAGACAACTTGTGGTCAGGGAGGTCAAGGCCTGCAGCCAAAGAGGGGTCTTCGGATACCAACTCATGCCTCATGGCTGACTGTCACGATGGCCCAGCTTTTTATCAGGAACACCCTCCAGGGACAGTGACACAATGACAATTCCTTGTTCGCATCTATCAACCCCAGTTTGGTGCATAAGGGTCTATTTCCAAGCCTGCTCTGGGCCACCGCATGGTCACCTGCAGGTCAGCTTGGCCTGAGGAGTCAGAGAATGTGGAGTGTGAGCAGGGGGCCAGGACTCACCAGGACAGCAGGGAGTTGAGAAAGTCTGGAGTGGTTGGATCTGGGCTCAGGGGTGGCGAGGTGACAAAGGCAGCGGCCTTGGCCCAGTTCTTGCTCCAGTAGTGAGAGCCGTCAGTCCCCAAGCTGGCGGTGATGGGCTCGCCGTACACCACAGTTCCTGAGGGTCAGAACACACATGGCTCAGTCAGACAGGAGGAGGAGTGGGGCCACCTTCACTGGGGGACACTAGCAGCCCCCACTGCTCTCACCAGCCCTGTGAAGGAGACGGTAGCCTTGTCACAGGTGAGGCAATGCATGCCAGGGAGGCCACGTCCCTCATCTGGCCAAAGCCACCTATAGGGCATGTGCTCCCGGGAATTTCCTGTGAACCCCCTGTGAAGCCTGCGCATTGTCTCCTGTGGTCCCAAACAGCCCCCAGGCTTCTGCCTCCCACGCCTGCTCCCAAGCTCCGGGAACAATCTCCAATTTACTTGGCTTCAAGCACCCTGCCCCAAGTGCCACCTCAGCTCTTCTCGGATGCACTCGAACGTGCCCTTGGGGCTCAGCAAGCGCCCTCTCCACTCACACGTGCCCGGTGCCCTGCCCTGTCTAGTTCTGTTGCAAGGCCAGCGAGAGGAAATCACCCAGGACAGGACGAGCCGAAGCCCTGGACAGCAAACACACCACCTCCAGACCTCCCGAGAGGAAGCCTGGACCCGGGTGGCCACGTGAGGGGAGCTGCCCATGTCAGCTGCCACACCCATGGCCGACTTTGGTGGAGTGGCCACAGCCACACTAGTGCGGTCTCAGAGCTTCCAAAGCCTTGGCGAATTTGCTACAATGTCCAAGAAAGAACGCCAGCTCCTGCTGCCCAAGTCCTGTCCCCAACTCTGCCAATGCAGAGCCAGCCAGGGTGTTGGGAGTCATTTATATACACGGGAAGGCAAACTGTTAGTGCCCTAAGCACAAAAATTTTAAAATTAAAAAATAAAAGTAAAAATAAAATAAAAACCACTCCTCACCGAAACATCTACTGCCCTCACTATCCAAAGGTCTCCCCTTTGACACCATGCCAAGAACAACTCGGCCTCACACCATCTGCCCCAGAATCCCATCCTCCGCTCCACTGAATGCCCAGTTTTGAATTTTTTTGACTCCTCTCAATGGCGACACATTGAAGGCAATTTATTCATCTGCACAGAGTAGGCACTCAAAAACTACGTTAGATGGATCAAACGGCCCAATTATGCATTAATTAAAGGCATCAGAGCCGGAATTTGAGCTCGGCCAGCCACATCCACCTCTCCTACCGCAAGGTTCGCCCCCACCCACATCGGCCAGCCTAGATTCCCTTCTCCCCAAACACAGGACCCGGTCAGGAATGCGCTTCTCTCCCTCTCCACAGCTTCCAAAGCCTTATCACCAGATAATGTTCCACAGCACCCTCTTTGCCCGCCACTTAGAGCTGGCTCAGAGGAGCTGCCCCCTCCTGCCTCAGGAATTCCACAAAGAAGTCGCTGTTCAGCTGGGAGTGGTGGAGGCCCCGGCAGGCCGCTGGCTCCGGGCAATCAGTCCCAGTCCCAAGCAGGAGGAGTGACCCCAGGACCAGGGGGCCTGCCCAGAAGAAAGCCCCCAGGAAGAAGAGTGCCACTCAGGAGGACTGGAAGGGACCCTGCCTTCCTGATCCACTCAAGGACTCCCCCAGAAGCTGGTGCAGAGAGCCCACTCAGCTCACCCCAAAGCAGAAAAACAGCCTATGTGACAAGGACTTGTTACAGCCAAGGTCCTTCACCAGATGCCAACAGCTGACCAGGACCCAGGGGCAGCCTCTCACAGGACCTCAGCTCCCAGCTTTGGGGTGGTGCATCCAAAAGATCTTGTTAAGTCTAACTTGATCTGGTTAAGTCTCACTCTCCCGGCCCAGCCAGGTCTGGACGTCCCACCTACTGCTGCCTGCCTGTCTGAGCCCAAAGGTGACATCTGTGTAAGCCCTAGGAACACCAAGGATTCACAGTCCTGAAGGTCTTCTGGTTCTATCCCCACGGCTGTGAGAAAGTTCATGAGAGAAAGGGTGCTTGGAGTAATAAAAACCAACCCAACAACCAGTAAAAACCCATGGTCGGAGGGCCTGGAGGTCCCTGAACCAATGCCCACATTTCCCAGGGTTCCACGTAACTTGTCGCGACTCATCCTCTCACTTGAATTTGCTGCTCAGTCCTGCCCTTGGAAACTGAGCACCAGGAGGGGATGGTGCTAGGAGTGCTGGCTTCATCTCTCCCTGTGATATACCACTCGGGTTGGGGTAGGGAGCTGCTCAAAGGTCTCTTCCTTCAGCACCCAGGACACCCACCTCACAAGAGAACAAACTCAGCCTTCAGCCTCTGGAAACCTCTTAACTTGATGGGTTGGGGCTCCCAAGGCCACTGCTGACCAGAGCCTCCCTGCTTAGACCAGGATAAGCAAGGACTCCTAAACCTGAGCCAAACCAAGATGGCAGCAGCATGGACAAGAAAGGGGGCACTAAGAGAAAAGGGGAGCCTCTGGAGGGTCATTTCTGCTTTGTTCTGTTCTAATTCACGGAGGGATTCAGAGGTTCTTGCTGTCTTTGGACTTTATTTCTGTTCTTCAGTTCCAAAGGCAGGGCAGGGATTAACTACCAGTCCGAGGCCTCCACCTCCAGGCAGCATGGGTCTACAGAATGAGGCTCTCCCCAGTGGCCTGGTCACCAGTGGCCTGGTGCCTCCCCCAGGGCTCCTCTCCCCATTCTCTAAACAGCATGCACGAGGAGCCCTGAATGAGCTTCCGGAGCTCAGTCAGGCCACGGACACCAGGGAGCTTGCATGCCAGAAACAATTGCCACTCATAATAATAAACCACGGAATGGCTTAATCGGCCTTTCTGCACTTCTCTAAACACACTGCTGACGCTTTCTTGGCGGCCCTCGGAGCTTCATGATTTTCTTCTCCAGGGAAAGTCTAAACTGAAGGATGTGACCCCCAGCCAGCCTCTGGCAGGCTCACTCATAACCCTGGGAAATGCAGGGACTCACAGGGGACACACGGGTGATGTTTATTCACAACCAGCCTGGGGCCAGGGTGCATTCGTGAAGAATAAATGCAAGGTTGGGGTTTAAAAATGTTTGACAGCTCCTGGCTCCTACAGTTCGTCATTTCCCATGAATGAGAAGCAGGAGGACAAATCCAAAGGAGGAACAATGGAAGATCACATGTATGTATAACTCAGAATGAAGCACAAGAGAGACAGAAAAGAGCCTGGGACAGAAAGACAGAGAGACAGGCACACACCACACACACACATACACACACACCAGACTTGCTCTTTCAGAGAACCCATGCCGCACCCATCAGCCTTGGGACCTTGCTATCAGATTTTGGTACTAAGAGTGGTTCTAGGGAAACAAAAATCTCAAGACTGAGTTTTCAGGATGGCTTCTGAGGTTGTTGGAATTGGTTTTCTAATCCAATTCAATTTAAAAGCCTTAAGGTTTCTATTTCCAGTAAAGACAGCCCTTGCCGTCGATGGCACAATGGGGCGACAGATACACAGAATCCGACTCCTGATGCTCCCTATCAACACTTCTAAGAGGCAAGATTCTGGGCGACACTGTAGAACATTTTTGTCAAACTGACAAAATGTCATGAGACTGACTGTTGCTCTTAATGGTGCTGGAACCAAGTGGAGAAAGAAAACAATGGATTCAGGGGTTCGAATTCCCACATCAAGCACCACATAAATGGCCTGAAAGAGACTCCTAAGTCTCACAGATGCAGAAGTGAGATGGCTGAAAATCAAAAGCAGGATCCAAGCTGAATTAGAATGTAAACTGAATTCTCGCCAAAAGGGCACGTGTTGTTCAAAGGAGAGAGTGTTGACCCAGAAGGGCTCATCTCTGGACAGCCTGTGGACTCGGGTGAAAACCTCCTCCCTGGGGTCTCCAGCCTGCTAGCCCACCCTGCGGGCTTCAGACTTGCCAGCCCCACACTTGCATGAGCCAATTCCTTAAAATAGGCCTGTCTCCATCCCCCACCCCCTTTGGTTCTGTTTCTCTGGATCATCCTGACTAATCCAGACTTTGGTAAATTTTATTTCACAACCCAACCCACCTGCCACTCTCAGTTCTAATTCTAGGTTGCTGTGTGGTGCACTAGCTGAGCCCTAAGGGTTCATCCCAAGCTGAGGGGGTCCTCACGATGCCCGAGCACACCTATTGGCCTGCAGGGCATAAGAACTCTTGTCCTGAATCAGGGTTCCCGGGGCTTAAAAGCCCTCAGCAGCCACAGCTGACTGTGTCTGCCTCTGGGTTCTGGGGGTGGTTTGAGGAGGAAGAAAAAATAGCAAGTCCACAAATGATGTCACTGGGCAGCGCCCACGGGCCGCCATTCACCTGTGAAATCTGCCATTCACACACCAGTTTTCACGTAGTGACAAAGGCAGTCAGAAGGAGACCATTCTAGGAGAGAAAGACCCACAGTGAACCCCTTGGACAGAAAGATGCCCGGGAGTCTGGAACTACTTCCCCCAGGCCCCATGATCTGGGATAAGATTCAATTTCTGCCTTCTGGTTCCTCTTCCAGGAAACAAAGCACTAAACTGACCAGTGTCTGAGATCCTTTCAAGCACAAAAACTGTCCCAGGCATCCTGGTCCTCGCTGTGCTTTCATTTCCTAATCTGCAAAATGGGTTGACGTCATCTGTCCTGCTATGGCCTGGCACAGAAGGATGGAGGCAGCCGGTGTCCAGGAGAGACGGGCTCAGTCAGGTCGGGTCAGGCCAGCATGGGAGAAAAGAGTCCTCACCGATGTTCATCTCAGCTCTCCCTTTTATCTCAGATCCTCACTTTCCTAAACATCTAGACACACAGACGTCGTAAAGGACCACAGGGGACACGGGAGACACCGAGGTACAGGGGCTCACAAGAGAAGCACCTGTCACTGCTTGTTATGAGTTATCTTCTGCCCACATTGGTAGAGAAATTCTGAGTTCTGGCCCCCTGAGGCTCTGTGTAGGTCCCCAGGCCTGCTTGGCTTATACCTCCTCGGTAGCACTGACCACGTCCCACGGTCACTTTATGGTCAAGAGTCCCTTTCCTACTGGTGAAGGAGCTGGCTGAGGCTTGGGACGGTGTCTTGTCCCTGATACCTAGGCCTAAAGTATCACATAGGAAAAGTTTGCTGAAGGAAAAAAAAGAAATCTCTCTCCATTTCACAGATGAAGGAGTGGAATGGCTGAAGCCTCAGACCTCAGACCTCAGACCTGGGGGCCAGAAGAACCCTCCGAGGCAGAAAAGCAATCCTTAGCAGAAAACCTTTGCCCTGAGTTGGCAGTGTCTTTCCTCTGCTTGCCTAACAAGTCTGAGGATAAAGCAGCCCTTCATTCTTTCATCCTGAGGATAACTGGTAGAAGTTATTGTATACACCTTTACCTACATGATCACATTTAAACGGCATCATTGCCCCAGGAGATGAGTGAGGATGACTACCCTCCCCTTGCAGGTGGGAGGAGGTTGCAGGGGAATCCTTGCTTCCACATTCCCCAAGCTTCTGCCAGGTGTCAGGCTCCATTTTCTACCAGGTTCTTGAGGAGGGAAGCCCCAGCCCAGGGAGACCACAGCATTTCCTAGTCTAACATAATCTCCAAGTGTGCAGGTAAGTCAGTCAAACATTAACGTGGAGATCTGTGGGCTGAAGTCAGACGCCTGGCAATCGAGCCCCAGTTCCACACTTTAATAGCCCTGACCTTGTTGACTCAGCTGCAAAGGAAAACAAAATATAAAAGTTGCTGCCTGAGCTGCCTCCTAAAGTTGTCAGGGAGTCCCAACAAGGTGGAAAGAACTTTAATGGCCGGTGTGGTTGGCCAGGGTTCCTGTCCTGCTCGTTAGCACCCAAGAGCACTGAAATTCCTTCCAGCAGCTCAGGTCTGACACGAAGGCTTTCAAGGACTAAAAGGGTGACAAGACCGAACGCAAAAGCCACGTTGGCAACCATGGTGTGGGTACAGCTGGACTGATCCTGGGAGGTTCTGGAACTAGAAAAGACTGAAATCGTTCCCTTGGGTGCTCACCCCGCAGACACACACAGAGCTGAAAGTTAGTGGAACAACAGAGGGCACCGGCCCCCTGGATGCTTCAGTGACACTCCAGACCCTCATTTAGATGAGAAAACTCAGGTACAGAAAGAAAGGGCTTCAGCACCGCTCAGGGGGCTGGTCCCCCAAGACCACCTGCCCTGACTGCAGTCTGGTGAGGGTCCACACGGTCCATGCTCCAGTCTGGGCAGGTGAGTGTCTGAATTCAGGTACACACTAGATAACAGGGCCACAAATCAAGATTATTTTAAACTGTTTGCCTGACTGGTGAATTATCATCATCCAGGCACAGAATAATTGATAAAAGACACAAAAGTCAACTGCCCTCTAGATTCTCCTTTTTGGACACTGTGTGAATAGCCCCCACGCTACATGGTACTGCGACAGGTGATCAGTGTTGTGGCTGAGCCCCACCGGGCCTTCGCGAAAATGTGTGTCTGGGTGATGAAGACATCATCTGCAAGGTCTCCTTGGGTGGATTATATTACGTCTGAGGAGATCATATCACTTTAGGGGAATGCTGACTGCAAAAAAGCAATTCCTTGCACCTGCCAGGAGAGGGCAGGTTCCCAAGAACGCACCAGCAAAGCAACCCCTTGAGAGCCCCAGAGAGCTCCCAAGCACAGGGGCTGGGAATTGCTGGGTCTGAGCAGGCAGTGCTAGGTCCATCTGGAAGCCATCTCCTGGGACCAGCTGACTTAGTGGTCATTGAGCAATTTGTTCTGGGGCTTGTATGAAGTCACCCACCAGTGAAATAAATCCCACAGCCCTCCCCGATCTGTGTGGATCACCTTCCTCGGGGAAGTGGAAACGGAGCTGCAGAGGTCCAAGTGCTCCCTACCGACAGAAACAGAGAGAGACACAGGTACAGACAGAGACTAAGAGAAAGAGAGGCTGAGAAAGACAAGACCCAGTCAAGAGAAAATTAGAAATGGGCAGGTAGAGAGGCAAGCGGTAGGGAGAGAGAGAAAAAAGTTAGGAAGAAGGGGCTCCTTTTCTCGTGTTCATTTCAGATCAGACTAAGATCCACCATCAAAGCCAACTCTGGGCTCTCAGGCTCCCTGTGTGAGGAGCGAGCTCCCAAGCTGGGGACAACAGGTCTCTGCTGCATTCATTATGCATAAGATGCTCCACACAAGGAAGCGTCCCCTGAGGGAAGCGCTGGAAGCTGCACTCAATGAATTAGTTTCCAGAGCCTTCTCAATGACTCCCTAGTATGAACAGAGAGCCAGCCTTGCCCAGAATGCATCCATAGTTTATTAAAGGGGCGGGGGTGTACTCAAGCCCAGGATCTTATCTGGGGCAGAAAGGCACCCCTGCCCACCACGAGGCTTTCTGACCTACCCCGCCAAGATCACCAGCCTCCAAGGGGAGACACCTTGGCAAAGTAACGGTCCCCAGAAAGGATCTGTAGCAAATGAAAAATGACGTCACCCACGTATGTGCCTAGTTTATTTAGACCGCATCAAACTAAATCCCACTTTTCGACAGGGCGGGGGCGGCCACCGGCCTTGGCTTTAAATAGATAAGAACAAGGCCGCAGCAGAGGAACAAAGGCAGGAAACTGGAGCTCCCTGCCTCGCTGGGCTGTAATTAGGTTAATGCTGGAACGTGATAAAAGTGTCCCAGTTGGCATGAGGGTCGGAAAAGGAGCCCTCCTGGGTGAGGAGCCCTCCCTCCCGCCAACCTGTCCACAGCCAGGTGGCCCAGCCCACAGCACTCACCCTTCTTCCGGGCCTGGGCAATGACTTCAGCCGCGCTCTTGCTCATCACCTTGGTGATGTACAGAGGGCAGTTGGTCTGGTTGCCAATGGTGATGGAACGATTCACGGCTTCCGCCTCCACCTGCAGCAGAAGAGCGAGGTATAAGAATTCAGCCCACCCCAGAGCCCCCATCTTTATCCTCCACCCACCAAGAGACTGACTGCTGTGTCCCCAAGGTTCTGCCCCAGGGGGTACCCAGTGTCAATCAAAATAGGAATGGTGGCAGGGATAGGGCCTTATTCCACAAGCTGACAACATCAGCATCAACCAGGTCCATAAGAAACCCAGATTCCTGGCCCAGGGACCAGATCCCAAAACCCGGGGACCAGAACTCCAGGAGCAGGGCCCAGCCATGGGGGATACAACATGCTAATGTTTGAGAACCACCATGTCCAGGGAACTGGCTGATCTCTATTCAGTACATTGGTTCAGCAGCCAGTCTTGAGCCAAGACATTGAGTACTGTGACTCTGGACTGGGCTTCTGTCAAAAGCTCATGAACGAAACCAGCATCACCCCCAAAACAATGCACCCTCACAGGGCTCAGGACAGGGGCAGGCAGCAGCAGCTGTGAGCACCAAGGGCCCCTGTGTGCACGCACCAACACGGCCGGCCAGCCGCTGCCTGGTACGCCCTTGAGCCCCAGAGGGGAGGACTGAGCTCATAAGCTAACCCAGTATCCCCAAGTTGGCCAGGGGCTCAGATTCCCCACTGGCTGTAACTGGTAAACCTGGCTCTGCACATCGGCTGCCTCAGTGGACAGTATTTTAAAGATCCCCCGTGAATACCCATCAGGGAAGACTCCCCAGGTGCAGTTTATCTTCAGGGCAATCAGCTATGTGTGTCTAAAATGGCAGGTAAGGCTGTGTCCATGCAGCCTCGAGAGGTCACGGGCTCCTTCCAGCAGCCTGTGGTGTGCACTCATCAAGGGGAGGGAAGGGGTGGCCTGCTCCTCCTTGCCCTGCCCCCAACTCTCCCAGGGTAGTGCCTGGTTTGCAGCAGATGCTCGATAATGTTTGCTGCACAAATAAATGACTTCACTTTATTAAGGGTACTTAAAGCTGGGCATTCCTCAGAGCTGGTACTTTCCACCTGGAGTCGCTAACCCCGTATCCCCAAGTTGGCCTGGGGCTCAGGTTCCCCGCTGGCTGTAACGGGTAAACTAATGGCGAGAAGTAAGACAGCTCCATTCACATGTGGCCGTCTGGGCACCACCTATGTGAAGAGGGCTGTCTGGAGGTCCACAGGCAGGGCAAATGGCTCTTGAACATGCTCATGAAGCACCCAAATGTTTTTAATTCCTGGCAGAGCTGGGGAAGGGACCCACCCCCCCTCTCCAGGGCTTCACAAGTCCCCAGAGTGAAGTATGAAGAGGGCTCTGCCTCGGTCCTCAGCACTCCCCAGGGATGCCAGAAGCTACCCAGTTCAATGTCCCACACAGACACTTCTGACGGGGAAGAGGCACTATCAAGGATTCCCTAAGGAGGCTTTCTGACCGACCCCGCCGAGATCACATTGGCAAAGTAACATTCTGCAGAAGGGCCAGCCCTGAACTGTCCCAAGCAAACTAGCGAGCGCAATGGGTCTAATTAGGGGGACAAGGAGCCTTTAACCAGGGGCTCTACCCCTGGGGGACTGACTCCCACCAGGACCAGCCTTGGACAGAAGAATCCAGGTCCAGGGCTCTGTCTGGATCTGCATACCTGCTGTGTGCTATGTGCTGTGTGTGAAGTGAGCTGGTCCCCACCCCTGCCCCAGCCAGCAAGAGGCTCAACCGAAACCTTCGCTCCTTGGAAGAGAAGTCAGTTAAACTCCACCTCTACCACGAGTTTTACTCTCCTTAGGTGTGGGCTTCTGGTGCATAATCACACACTGCTCCACACAATGCTGAAAGACTAGGGTAGTTTAAAAGTAAAATCTCTGCCTCGTTATAGGGCTCTCGGGGACTTGGGAAGTCATCTATTCCCACCTTCTGCAAAGGAGACGACCTATCGAGAGACATACACGGTCAGTACACCACCTGCTCAACCGCACTGGCCCCTGGGCTCCTGGCAGACACAGTGCATGACATTCTGTGAGGCCCAGCCAGGAGTTCCCCTCTCCACGAGGCATTCTTCACCTGCATCTGATCCCCAGGCTCTTCCTAGTACCAGGGTCTTTGGGTTGCTCCTTGCTCCTAGCTCATCACACTCCGTCCTATGTACTTGCTTCCTATCTGCCTCTTTGTCCCCAGCTCGTGAGTCCCTTCAGAAAGGACCATGTCTCTCTCATCTCTCTGCCCTGCAGAATCCTGCACAGCTCCAATCAGAACACCTGCTCGACAATGGAATATTACTCAGCAATAAAAGAGAATAAAATCATGGCATTTGCAGTTGGAGAAGAAATGCTAAGTGAAGTCAGCCAATCCCAAAAGAAAACAAATGGCGAATGTTTTCTCTGATATAAGGAGGCTGATTCATAGTGGGGTAGGGAGGGGGAGCATGGGAGGAATAGACGAACTCTAGAGAGGGCAGAGAGGTGGGAGGGGAAGGGAGGGGGCAGGGGATTAGCAAGGATGGTGGAATGTGACGAACATCATTATCCAAAGTACATGAACGAAGACATGAATTGGTGTGAACACACTTTATATACAGAGATATAAAAAAATTGTGTTATATACGTGTAATAAGAATTGTGATGCATTCTGTTGTCATGTATTTAAAAAAATAAAAGCAATTTAAAAAATTAAATAAAAAAAAAAAAGAAAGAACACATGCTCAGTCACCTCTCGCCCATTACAGACAGTGATCTCCAGAATTCTCTCCAATCTCCTCCATCTTCTCAGATAATGACCAGGGAAAACCCTACTGAGTGGTCTCACATGGTGGGTTGGGAAGAAAAACATGGCGGCAGGAAGGTGTTGGTAAGTTCAAACTCCGTTAACATCATGATGTGAGTGGTTGAAAGACCCTGAAACCGCATGGAAACTGGACTGTGGTATTAGCTGCTGCTTCCTATGTGTTGGGGGCTCTCCCCAATGGGACGGGGGTGCTCAGAGCCACTCAGAATGTTTCCATGTTTCATTCCCTTTACCGCCCACTCAGGGGGTAGCTCACAACAGACCTCTCTTGGCAAACTGACAAAGGGAGAGGAGGTGCAGCTGGAGTGAGCGTAGAGCTCGAACTCTACTGTGCCACCCATCAGGCCTCGAAGACTCCCTGTGTCCCCTCCTCACCTCGAAGGACTGTCACACGGTGAAATTACTCAGGGGAAACACCCCGGGCACAGTGCAGGTGCCTCCAAGTCAGATGAAAAGACATTCCCTGACTGGTGCCTGCCCTGAGTTGTGTCTCCTGAGGAGCCTTGCCAACTAGCTGCACCCGGTGCAACCAGAACAGCTTCCCCCCTGCAGCTCTCCTTCCCAGTAAACCCAGGCGAGCTGCCTTCCTGTTTGCTGTGGGACAGCCCTAAAGCTCTGCTTCAGTGGTCCTGCCCCTTTACAGCCCTCTGGTCAAGCATCTTCCTTCTCCTGTTTCTGTAGGAAAACTCCTAATTTCAAGCCTCTATCTGCCCAGGGCCTTGGCGGTTGCTCTTCCTCCTCCACACCTTCTGTTTTTCCACCAGTTCTTTCTGGAGAACATCTGTTCAGACTCCCTCATTGTTCTCTTGGCTCAGAGCTGCCAGACTCGGCCTTAGCCAGGTCTGCCACAGCTTGACCTTGACCAAAATCTGAAAAGCATTTAAAGGCCAAAAATTCTACTTGGGAAGAAGAGATTGTCCGTCACCTACACCTACACGATTGTGAGCCCCCTTCCTGTTCACAATCGTGACTCACTCATCCCAGCCAGGGCCCTGATTCTTGGCTGTGGCGCCAAACAGGATCCTGCTCTAAATTTTCCTTCCCCAGTTTTAAGGGTCTGTCCACCAAACTCTGCTGATCGTGTTGTGCTGTGTGCAGGCTTACCACGGAAAAGCTTACAACCCCCCAGAGACACAGAAGAGCTTGGTGATCTGCGCTCCTGTTTTGGTAACTGGCTGCTGGTTATAAACTACTAGGCGACAGGAAGATAATCAAGAGCTTCCCAAGGAGGGGCTTGGAAAACCAGAGAGGAGCACTCAGGCCACACAATCCCACCCTCTACCTCTGGGCTCCGTAGAACACTTCATTTTGCCTGTGTAGACATACAATGCACGCGTGCACACACATGTGAGCCATAGCTTCTCAGAGAGACCAGTCTGCACGACAAAAGCCCCGTTCTCAACTGGCATGAAGAAGGCTCTGCACAGCACCCAAGGGACCTCAAGTCCCGTATCCCATCTGGGGGTGTTCACCTCCTCAGGCCGGCTCAGCACGTGTCCCTCAGGGCCTGTGATGCCCAGATCCAGGATCCTCTGCTGTTCCTGAAATGTGTAAAGAAAGCCAGGTGGTCAGGAAGCTGGCCTTCAGGTCTGACCAACAGAGACCTGGGACCAGGGTGACCTGAGCAAAATGTGAAATTGGCTCTGCTGATCACCCTGCCCTCGTCCCAAGACCTTATAAAGAAAAAGGTTCACTGTCTGACCAGCCTCTGCAAACCACTCAGCCTTCCCCTGGGAGGCTGAGAGCAATATGCTCCTGGTCCTCAGCCTCAGCCACAGTGTAAGAAGCCCAGGCGTGACCAGGGAGCTTCCGAACCCCACCCAAGGCAGCTGCACTATGGTCCCAAGGGAAACAGCCTCCTTGAAACAGGGACTGGCTGGCGGGACGCTCATGCCTGCAGGGAGACTGCAGCGGAGTCCAGCCCAGGAACACCAGGCCCTCTGATCTCCCTCCGTGGTGTTCAGCTACCCGCGTCACCCACCAGGAGATGCAGAAATGATGCAAACGAAAGCCCCCTACCTCTGCAATGATGTCGCCGTTTTCCGCGTGGACTTGGGCTATGGCACCAATATCCCGGATCACACTCAGTACTTCATAAATCTGAGAGAGAAGAAGGTGGGATCAGTCAAGGACTCTGCAATTTACAAAGCAGCACAAACTGAAAGAACAGGGATGAGAGTGAGAAGCCAGGGCTAAAGCACTGGGCTCACATTCTCCCCCAAGGCTGAATCACATCCTTAAATGACTCCACCAGCCGAGCCCCACAAAGCCAAGGATGTACGTATACTGGAGAATGCTTTCCCAGGGGGCAGCAGTGACCACGTGCCCACCAGCCCATTCAGAAGAGCTGACGCTTACCTGGGAATCCGTTAGCTGGAAGCGATCTTTGAAAGCCATGTACACGAGGAAGGAGTTGACCCCTGGGGACAGACAAAATAGAAAGGGAGACGTGACTTTTAATACACAAACCAAACCAAATAATCTGGAAGGGAATGAGAAAGTGATGCTACCACACATGTGTGTGTATGTGTGTGTGTGTGTGTGTTGTGTGGGAGAGAGAGAGAGAGAGAGAGGGAGACAGACGGACAGACAGAGAGAGGGGAGAAAGGAAAAGAGACAGAGATGGAGATACAGAGAGAATGATAAGGCAAACCGGGTAAAACATAAACAACCAATGAATTCTGGGGACAGGGTTCATGAGAATTCCTTTGAGTAGTCTTACAGTTGTTCAGGAGGCTTAAAATGATATCAAAATGAAAAGCTGAAGTGGTTATACACCCATGTTCATAGCAGCCCAAGTGGCCATCCGATGGATGATGAGATAAAATCTGGTCTATACATGCAACAGAATTTCACTGAGCCTTAAAAAGGACATTCTGACACCTTCAATAAGACAAATACCATGTGATCCACTCCTGTGAGGGGCCTGGAGAGACAGGAAGTGGAATGGGGCTGGCTGCCTGGGGCTGCTGCCTGGGGCTATAGACAAGGGCACGTGGAGACGCATTGTTTAATGTGCAGAGTTTCAGTGTAGTAAGAGGAAGGGTTCTGGAGATGGATGTGCTTCATGTCACTCTCCCGGACACTGACAGGTGGTTAGAAGGGTGAGTTCTGGGTTATGTGTATTTTACCACAGTTCCTATATTTTTTTTTAAGCTGCCCCCAACACAAGTCTGTCGTGCCTTTAATAAGAAAATGAATTAGAAGTTTCTGTCTGTGAAGATCAGTACCACATGTCTTCTCTTTGGCAAGCAGACTATACTCCTTGCCGATTTTTAAGAAACTCTTTTTTAAATAAAAAAAGGTCCATTGGCTCAACAAGCAGACATCCCGGGCCCATCCTTTTGGCTCGGAGTTCTTGCTTCCCCGACTCCCAAGGCAGCAGACCAAACACCCCTGCCCAACATCCATCACAATGTTAAACAATCGTCCCGACAACCTCCTCGCCTTGGAGCTTAATTCAAGCCACCTGGGGTGCTGGGCGCTGCCAGAGTTAAATGCTCCTGGACATCCTGACCCTTCTCTCCTTGCTAGGCAACAGTTGTCATGGTAACTCTCAGGCCTGGTTTAAAGTAGATTCACTCTAAATATTGAGAGTTAAATCCATTGGAGTCTGGTTATTCTCAAATGTGAAGAAGGTCAAAGGTTACCCACTTTCTTGTTTGTGGAATCTTCAGGCTGGAAAGAAACATCGCAGTGCAGTATGCTCATGTGGGAGATTTTTTTTTTTTTTTTTTAAAGGGAGAACCATAAACTTTAAGCAACTTGCCCAAGGTCACAGAGCTAGCCTGTGGAAGGGCAAAGAAATAAGGCTGAGGTTCTAGCTCTCCATCCTGCAGATTCTGCACCACATCTGTGGCTGCCCCCCATCCCCACCCCATCCACATCCACATCCATGCCCAGGTTTCCCTCCTGCTGTGGATCACAGCACACAGCACGCCTGAGCCTGGAAGTCCCCTACGTGCATGATGCTTCCCTGAAGGTCAAGACCCAGTGAGGTCAACAAGTGGCCCCAGAAACCCAGTCCCCAGCCAAGTTCAAGAAGACCTGGAAACACCACGTGGTTTGACTTCCCCACCAAACCCCTGAGCCCCCAGGCTCCTGTAAACCGGAGTCCTGGAGACACCTTAAGGTGGATTCCTCCCGCCTCCCAGTGAATCTCTCCAATCCCTGGAAATTGTGAAACAGAAAAGCCCCCTTAGGTGTGAAGTGTCCCCCTACTTTCACATCGACCCTGGACTCACGGCTCAGGTGCACCCTGACTGGCCAGCAGCCTCACGGGGCTCAACCAACGCTCACCACATCCCCAACTCCCAGCCTGGCTAGAGAGCAAGGGTCCCTGAGACCAGCAAGCTGTAGGCAGCTGCCACCCAAAAACAGGCCCATAGCAGGGCTCACATTCTCTACCAACCACGACTGCAGGGGGTTAGGCCCTCCAGTGAGCACAGGCTGCTGCCCAAAGCCCGCTCTCCTTGCTCAGGGCCAGGCACCAGCAAAAAGCACAACTGGGATCCAGAGGCAGTACCCAGAGTTTCCCCAGGGCCTTGCCAATGCCTGGACGGAAGTGCAGCCATCAGCAGCAGGTGTCAGGGCAGCGCCACCTACCGTGGTCCTTCACCAGCGCCTCCATCTCCTCCTGGATGCCCTTATGCCACTCGGTGATGTCCACGTGCAGAGAGTAGTCACAGCAGGACTTGCTGTCGGCCCATTCCCTCCACTGGTCGAAGGCGGCCAGCAGGCTCGTCCCAGGCTCGGGAACAACGTGGTCAACTAGGAGAGAAGAGACACGCGTCGTCATCTTCAAGAAACTCACAGGCCACGGCTGGCAGGTGTTTTCCCACTTGGCCCCTGAAC
Organism: Urocitellus parryii; assembly: GCF_045843805.1. Taxonomy (NCBI): domain Eukaryota; kingdom Metazoa; phylum Chordata; class Mammalia; order Rodentia; family Sciuridae; genus Urocitellus; species Urocitellus parryii. The sequence continues at coordinate 157,960 of NW_027551778.1, read as the reverse complement.
AGGGCTTCTTGGGTTCCCAACCGAGACAGCGATGCCTTCGTCAGCCCCTAAGAATGCTCTGAAGCCAGCTGAGTACTCAGGAGGGACGAAGGAGAAACCTGTCCTTGGATGCTCCGGGGAAACCACACGTGAACTGCCCGGATCTGATTTCCCAACTCCAAGTCCCTAACCCCGGGGGCACGCTTCATGGACAATGTGTCCTTATGAACAATGGCAGTGTCAAATGACCGGCCAGAGGAGCCAGAACTTCTTTGTGCTGATAGGTGCCATGAGACACCCCCACCAGACAGCTAGGCACTGGGGGGACTGGAGCGCAGCCACACACTCGGGCCTTTCCACTCTCCCGTGGCCGCTCATGTTTCTGCAGCATAATACCAGTCTGTAATTTAAGGGAAATCTTTCATCTTAAGAGTTCAAAGCATTCTAAAACGGTGGCTGCTGTGATATTATTATGGAGGTAGGCTGACCCGGAGGACAAAGGACCATGGCTCAGGCTACCTGGGGTCTGTTTCCTGGCTCCCCCTTCAAGGTACCCTTGGGTAAACTACTTAATCTCCATGGTCAGAAATGTCTTGCTGGTTTAAAATGGGGGACAATATTACCCAGCACAGACATTTATTATGGGTATTAAATGAGAGGCGTAGCTATCACCCTTATCGAGCTCCCTGATTTAAACCCTCCAACAGTGTCCCATTGCACGTCATATAAAGGTTAGAATCCCAGCCAACCTCCACACATGATCCTAGATCAGCCCCACCTTGCATTCTGCTCTCCAGCGCCAAAGGCTGTTTTGGGGGTGCTGCACCCCCAGCCCGTCCTCCCACCACAGGGCCCTTGCAGGTGCCATTGTCTCTCCTAGGCCTAGGGGAGCTCTCACCCAGCCACTGTGATGACAGGCTTTCTAGACTACTGTCACCCAGCTTTACAGGAAGCACCTCAGAAATACAAAGCAAAAGGATTTGTCCAAGGTTGAATCAAACTTGGGCAACAAGAAAGATGAAGCCCAGGATTCCAGATGCCTAAAGCAATGAGGCATTCTTCCTAAATAAAATATTAGATGTTCTGCACCCAGGTAAACAGTTCTGAGCTAAGAAAATGCCAGCCTTGGCAACACGGTGAGCTCAGATTTCTGAAATGAATCAAACTTGCAGATGCTGCTAAACTGGGATCCCCTGAGCTTGCCTTTATATATGTCAGGGATATGGTCATCGGACATATTGACTACCCTGATCAGATCATTACAAATTGTATATATGCACTGAATGTCACACTGCACCATATGAAAGTACATGCAGTTACTATGTGTCAATTAAAAAATTTAAAAATATGGCACACTGTGGTAAATTTCTTTGGATAGAATCCACTTTTCCATAAATATTTGCAAGCATTAGTATAAAATATATGCATGTCTATATAATCGATCAGTCCTGATATCTGTAATACTCTAACATTATCTAAAAAAGTAAAATCGATGCACATTTTAAATGCAATTCTGTTCCGTTGGTAAAATGTTACCAGAAATTATGACAAAACAATTCTAATTCTTCTTCTTAAATTGTGCCCCTGACTCCCTCCTCACAAAAAAAGAAAAAGAAAAAAAAAAAAAACAGAAAAACCTCAGTAACAATCAGTTTGGACAGTCTCCACGGCCACTCCCCTGCTTCACCTCTCGCCCTCCTCCAAACCTCCCTCCTAAGCAGCCAAGTGAGTTTTCTAAAACCTTTACTCAGCTGCTGCCAGTCGCCGGCTGAAATCCTTCAGGGGCCAGCCTCCATCTACAGAGTCAAATTCAGACTCCTTCCCCAGGTCCCGTGGGTCTGGGCCCAGCTGACATCCCCAATGCACTCTGTCCCCTACCTGCTCACGGCCATGGCCACCCTGACAGCTTGTCACTTCTTTGGGCCGCCCAGCACCTGCCCATCCCAGATGCCCCCTCTCTGGAAATCTACTGTCCTTGTTCCTCATCCTTCTCATCAGGTCTGTCACCATCCCATGGGGACACCACGATTTGAAATAGTTTCCATACAGGCATCACTAATAATGTGCTGTCTGACCACGCCCCCACTAGGACAAATTCCTCAGAGCAGGGACTGAGGGTTGGGACACAGGAAGAGCTCAATAAATGAACTAAGTAAGTAAAAGAATGTCGCCTCTCAGCTCTCACGTTCCGCCACACAGGATCAGGTGAAGCAGCCAGAGTTAGAGTCACCCCTTGGTATTGCGAGGCAAAGTCTTGCCCATGCCAAAATCCACAGACACTCAGGTCCCTTATGTAAAATGGCATAGCATTTGCATATGACCCATTCAAAACCTTGAGTGTCCCCTCCCTCCCTCCCTCCCTCCCTTCCTTCCTCCCTCCCTCCCTCCCTCCCTTCCTTCTTTCCTCCCTTCCTTTTGCTTTATTGTGCTCAGGATCAAATCCAGGGCCCCTAAGCAGGCCCCCTACCACTAGCTAAATCCCACATACTTTATATCATCTCTAGATTATTCATAATACCTAGAGGGATGCCTGCATGAATTTTTAGTATACCGATTTTAAGTCCTTTAGTTATAAACCAATGAGTGGGACAGCTGGGTCAAATGGTGCTTCCGATCCCAGTTTTCCGAGGAATTTTCATACTGCTTTTCAGACTGGCTGCATCAATTTGCAGTGCCACCAGCAATGTATACGTGTACCTTTTCCCCCCCACATCCTCGCCAACATTTACTGTTGCTTATATTCTTGATGATTGCCATTCTGATTGAAGTGAGATGAAATCTTAGAGTAGTTTTGATTTGCATCTCTCTCATTACTAGTGAAGTTGAACATTTTTTCATATATTTATTGACTGATTGTATTGCTTCTTCTGTGAAGTGTCTGTTCAATACCTTGCCCTTTACATTAAAATATATATATATTGTTTATTGCTGGCAAAAATAGAGTATCATTGAATAGTTCCAAAGTTTAGAGACTTCTAAAAAAGTGGCTTTTATAGACTTTCATGAGTTGAAAACTAGTTGTATTTCTAATAGGGTGGAGCTCAGTAATCACTATGTTGCCATCAAGAAAGCCCGGCAGATGTTTGCCCAGTGGAATGAAAGAAAAAAAAAAAAAAAAAAAACCAGAATTGAGAACATCATCCAGGCAAATCAGTAGGCAACTGATTCTAGTTCGAGGCAGACAATTAATCTGTTGACGAATCTACTTTCACAGTTTGTACATAACATTTATGGACTATTATTTTAAATTCTATTTTAAAAATATTTATTATTTAGCCTTTAGTGGACACAACATCTTTATTTTATTTTATTTTTTTTTTTATGTAGTGCTGAGGATCAAACCCCATGCCTCACGCATGCTAGGTGAACGAGCTACTACTTGAGCCATAGACCCAACACTCTCTTAAAGAAATTCTTATTTCCACCTTGCTTCTTTATGATAATGAGAATTCAAATTTATGGGTAATATATCATTCACTGAACAACTTCTCAGTCCAAATCAATCCTTCTACTACTGTATTGTCACTGGAGTGTTATGTTAATCTTCCTACAAACGTGTGCGGAACATTTCATTGATTATGCCAATTCTTAAAGATACAAATGTGCCGAGCCCTAATATCCAGAGTACACAAAGAACTCAAAAAGTAAACATTAAGAAAACAAACAACCCAATCAACAAATGGGCCAAGGACCTGAACAGACACTTCTCAGAGAAGGATACACAATTAATCAAAAAATACACGGAAAAAAATGCTCACCATCTCTAGCAATCAGAGAAATGCAAATTAAAACCACTCTAAGATACCAAATCAGTCCAGTAAGAATGGCAGCCATTAGGAAGTCAAACAACAACAAGTGCTGGCAAGGATGTGGGGGGAAAAGGTACACTTGTACATTGCTGGTGCGACTGCAAATTGGTGCAGCCAATTTGGAAAGCATTATGGAGGTTCCTGGGAAAGCTGGGAATGGAACCACCATTCGACCCAGCTATTCCCCTTCTCGGACTATTCCCAAAGACCTAAAAAGAGCATGCTATAGGGATACAGCTACATCAAGGTTCACAGCAGCACAATTCACAATAGCTAGAATGTGGAACCAACCTAGATGCCAGTCAATAGATGAATGGATAAGAAAATGTGGCATTTGTACACAATGGAATATTACTCAGCACTAAAAAATAACAAAACCATGGCATTTGCAGGGAAATGGATGGCATTAGAGGAGATTATGCTAAGTGAAGTTAGCCAATCCCTAGGAAAGAAATGCTGAATGTCTTCTTTCATATAAGGAGGGGGACTCAAAACAGAGCAGGCTGGAAGAGCATGAAAAGAAGACTACCAATTAGAAGGGACAAGAGGTGGGAGGGAATGGGAGAGAGAAGGGGAATTTCATGGAAATGGAAGGATACCCTCATTGTTACACACAATTACATAGAAGAGGATGTGAGGGGAAAGGGGGGAAAAAAGGAGAGAAATGAATTACAGTAGCTGGGGTAGAGAGAGATTATGGGAGGGGAGGGGACAGAAGGGGGGATAGGGAGGGAATAGGAAAGGCAGCAGAATATAACAGACACTAGTATGGCAGTATGTATAAACCTGCACGTACAGCCAATGTGATCCTGCAAACTGTACACGTGGTAAAAATAAGAATTCATACCCCACTTGAATCAAATGTATGAAATATGATATGTCAAGATCATTGTAATTTTTTCTTAAGCAACCAATAAAAATTTAAAAAAAGAAACGAGACAAGGCCCATATTAAAGAGATTTAAAAATTCTACTGAAATCTATAAGAAAATGTTTGAATGAATCATGAGGTATTAAAAGAAGTACAAACTTAATATCTTGCATAGAATTTATCACCCTATGTTTATAGACTCAAAAAGCTTTCCTTACTTTAACCTTCAACTGTGTTTTAACAAAGCCACATTATTCAGGGCTCTCTACTTCTGGCTTTATTCTTTCTTACTTAGTCTTTTCCCCCATATGAGATCCTCACCATCACAGTCGTCAATGGCTGACCTTGCATTATATTTCAAGGATCACTCCATGTAACATCTTCTCCATTGACTGACTGTATTCAATTGCACTTCATAGCAGGAAATGTATATAACACAGCTTTATGTTGTTCACAATATCTACCACAATACCTTGTACTTTTTGGGCACTGAATATATGTATAAGGATACACTTATGATTACTGGATCCTTTTTGTCACGTGTGCTCGCGAATGAGCCAGGGTTTTCCCTCCATATCCCCCATAGTTTCCAGGAATATTCCAAACATATTGAGAAGAAGAGAAATGCTTTTATTTGGACGGTCAGTTTCGAATACACTAGGTAGGTATCTCTCTCAGATAGAAATACAAAATGACAAACAGCTGTGGTCAGAGTGAACCATGCTAGAAGACCGAATCTGAGTGATCAGAAATGCCTTTCAGCAGGAGGAGCAACAACCACTGGAACCAGATTCAAGCCAAATGGGATAGGTCTTACACTGAAAAAGGATCATTATTTGTGATTTAAAACAATAAACAAACACAGAACACCTAAAGAGAAGGAGGCACCCTGCTATAATTTGGATCTGGAATGTTGCCCAAAGGTCATGTGTTGAAAGCTTGGACCCCAATCCACCAGCATTCAGAACGGACTCTACAGAAAGGTGAATTGAATCCTGAGCTCTAACCTCGTCTGTGGATCAATCCACTGATGGGTTCATGATTGGACAGGACTATCGGGAGTTGGTCAAAACTGTGGGCGGTAGGGCCTAGTTGGAGGGTAGGCCACTGGAGTTGATTCCCTGGAAGGGTACATCATATTCCTCAGTCCTCTCTTCCCCTCACCATTTCCCTGATCTCCATGAGTTGAGAAGCTCTGTTTTGAAGCCAGGCTCTCTGCCATGGTAATCTGCCTCACTTCAGGCCACAGCAATGGAGCCTGAAATTGAACCAAAATAAATATTTACTCATTTAATTTTCTCAGGTATGTTGTCAAAGTGATGAAAAAGTCTTCTAACACACACACACACACACACACACACACACAGGAGGAATGGTCTAAAGGGAGAAAAGGACACTTGGTATTGTTGATGCCTTCTTCAACAGTAGACACAGCTGGGGTACAGCGTGGATTCTCACTTCAGCAGATGCTAAAAGGGGCTTAAATTTTTATTTTAGTCTTTTATGAGGAGACATTGACTAACACAGGCCTGACTTCTCTCTCAGATTTGGAGATGAATAAGAAGGACCAAGAAGATTTCCTTTTCTAGCACAGGACACAAATGCAGTCACTAGTTTCTGATAGCAATCTGAGTAATTATGTCTACTTGCTCTATCTTGAAGGCAAGAGACATTATGAGGTGATTCATATGATCCTCAGAATCTATTTAACCATTAATTTTCCAAAAATTCTTCCTTTTTTTTAAATTTTATTTCTGCCACCTTGGGGTTTTGTTTCCTGAACAGACATATAGAAAGAACAGCTCAAGGAAAAGAGTCTCCTGAATATGGGCTCTGGGAAGAGAGTAATGGGAGCAAACCCAAACCCCTTCTAAAGGGTAATAAGGAAAATGATCCTAAAGGAAACAAAAAGGCAAATATGAACAAAGTGGCAGCAGGCTCCATTTGTTGGCCACTTTCTCTGCACCAGCCATCAGGTGAGAACTACACACACTATGTTCTCATTTACTGTTCAACTCATGCTTGTGAGAGAGGTTTCATAAATGCATTCTGTCAGTTTAGCTCCAAAATTGCTTTGGTCCCAACTGGTCTGTCTGTTACAGCCCACGTGCTTCCTCTCTTTGCTTTGTCCCCAACTCTACAAAACTGCCTCCTCATTAACTTGTTGGAATTTAAACACCTTGGAAAGCAGGGCCTTATCTTAACTCCTTCTGATCCTTAGAGGTATGGGAATTACATTTAGGATTGTTACTCCATAGTAGAAAATTTCTCAACTTTCTATTTCGCTCTGTACTCTTGAAACCTGGATTATATTTGGCACTGATAAACAACCATAGGTGAAGTGAACATCAACCTATTGGCTCTAAAACAAATTTTTCTTAAGTGAAATTTAAGCGGAATTTTTGAGCACTTAAATAAACTTCAATCAGAATCAACAAGGACCAAATAATATTAAAATGAACTCGAAAATGTATAGATTAACAGCAAAAGTTTACTTTTGGAAAGGGTAAAGATGGTTCTTTAGTGAAATTTAATCCGTATTATAATTTGAATTCTGAGACTGATTAAGACTCTGTGATGGTTAATTTTATATGTTAACTCGTCTGGGCTACGATGCCCAGATACTTGGCCAACTTTTATTCTGGGTGTGTCTGTGCTGGTGTTATGGGGTGAGATTTACTTTTGAATCGGGGACTTTTAGTTAAATAGATTCCATTCTCTAATGTGGAGCGAGACCTCACCTCGTCAACTGAATGCAACTGAATGGGACAAAAAGCCCACCTCTCCCAGACAAGAGGGAACTGTCCAGTGAACTACCTTTGGATTTCATCTACAACATTGATTCTTCCTGGCTCCACAGCACACTGCCTTGGGACTCAAACTGGGACACTTTCCTGGATCTCTAGCTCCTCCCAGCCAACCCTGCCCAATCCTGTGAGCCAATAGCTGACAGGCAAGTGCAGGGAAGAAGCAGAGGCCCTGCAGGGGGTGAGTGTGCTACTGGATGCCAGTCCCTGGTCAAAGCGCAGGACAGGCTTCTGAGTTTACAGGCAGGAAGGGATGATTAGTGTTGGTGGAGCCCCAGGAACCCCGCGCTCTGAGGAATTCTGAGCGCTTGGGTCATAATCGACCCCGGCAACGCCGGAGGACGTTCGGGGCAGAGAAGTGGATGGTGATGGACGCGCTTCTCAGAGCTGGTCCGATGGATCGCTGAAGTGGCCACGATGTGGTCCTGGTTTGGAGGCCTGGGCTCAGGCTTGGGCCACTTCTTGGGTCAGGTGGGGAGCAGCTTGGCTTTCCTCACCGGCCAGAGCTCCACCTTCAACAGGGAAATGCTTCTGGATGACTTAGGAGACCCAGAAGCAGCTTTACATCATTGTTGGAGAAAGGAAACGGAAACTACTGATTCCACACTAAGATGTGAGAATGAAGGACCGAAAAAGTGCTGTACTGACCTGGAAGAAAAGCATGAAGCATCAGAGCTACAAATAAACCATCAGTCTGTAAGTTCCCAGAATCAACTGCCACAGAAAGAGGTAGAGATCAGCCATCCTAAAGCAGGACAGATTGTACTGCAAGATCAAATGTTCCAACTACAGGCAGCTGCTCAATCAGTACGCTCGGGAGCTTGTGGTGTACCAACAACAACTGCACCGGCTCCGTTCGGTTCCCTGGTCGGTAGTCATTTTTCAGCCTTTCGTGATGATGACACGGACTTTAGTGACATAATTTTATCACAACAAGAAACAAACGGATTACCAACTGAAGTTGCAAAACATGAATCTGAAGTTGGCCACTCGAGGCAGATTGCTGAGGCTCAGGGAACGCACCATTCTGACTCAAGTGAAATCTGCAAAGTACTAAATACTATCAAGACTCTTCAACCAAACCAAAGTCCAGACATATATGATCATCAGCATGAAATTTCAGTTTGGGAGCAGAGTTCTACTGTGGCAGAAAAGGGAAGAACCCTTCCTCAGCATTCAGCAGTGGAAGAAGTGTTCAGGCTTCAACGAGCCCTGGCTGATGCGGAGAAGGAAATCGTGAGACTAAATGGTTTAAACCAGGATAACCGTCTTGCTGAAGACAATCTGAAACTTAAAATGCATGTTGAAGCTCTAGAAAAAGAGAAGTCATCATTGAGTCAAGAAAAAGAGGAACTTCAGATGTCACTGTCAAAACTGAGCCGTGACTATCAAGTCATGAAAAACAGAGCTTCAACGGACATGAATTTGAATGTACAATTACTAGACTTAAAACTTCACTTGAAGGCAAAGGAGGAAGAACTGAATCAGACTATCAATGAAAAGAAAATGCTGATGGCTGAGTTAGAAGAACTGGATCATCGGAATCGGGAAGCTACAGAGCACATGATTTTGATACAAGATGAGCTATCAAAACAACAAAATGAAGGAGACCTTGTCATCAAGAAGTTGGAACAAGATCTAGATGATGAAAAAGAGAGAGTTCATCAACTTGAGGATGAGCAAATGAACATATCCCAAGAGCTGCATGTGCAGAAGGAGAAGTTAACTGAGAATGCACGGAGCCTCAGTGATTTGCATTTAACCAAGCAGAAGCTTGAAGGAAAAGTAGAAGATTTAGTAGATCAGCTAAATCAGTCACAAAAAAATAGTTCAAACATCCAGCAGGAAAACCTTGGGCTTAAGGATCACATTAGACAACTTGAAGAGGAGCTGTCTGGGTTTAAGAGTAAGTATCGAACCTCTCTGAATGAAGACTCTAACAGTCATTGTAAGGATGACATGCCTAAAGAACGAGAAGCTGAAGCTAGCAACCTAAGTCAAAATCTTTCTGAAGAGGAACAGCTCAACGAAAACTTAACGAAAGTTGCTGTTGAACTCAAGACGGAAAATGAAATGTTGATTTTAGCACGTGACGATGTAAGGCGTAAGTTGGAAGAATCTATTGCTGCTTACAATCAAATCTCTCAAGAAAAAGACACTATCACGGAGACTCTCAAAAGAGACAAAGAAGAGACTGAAGCCAAACTGCACCAGGCAGAAAAAAGACTGTTGGAAGAAGCAAATAATCACAGGCAGACTATTCAGGAACTCTCCAATGCACATGATTGGAATACCTCGGCCTTAAAGCTGAAACACGAATGTGCAGTTCAACTCAATCAAGAGAAGGACTTTGAAATAGCAGGACTCAAAAAGAATATTGAGCAAATGACTGCTGATGAAAAAGAAACTGAGGAAATTTTGGCATCTTATATAGAAGAAGAGGAGCGATTGACACAAGTCATAAATGAGAAAGAAGTTTTTATTGAAAAACTCGAAGAAAAAATTTCACAACTACAAAAGGATTTACATAAGTGTTCTCAGGCCTTAAGAGAAAATGAAACTTTAAGGCAATCCGTTGAAAGAAAGGACAAAAGTCTTACCTACATGAGAGCAGAAAACAACTATCTGCGAGTAGAACTGGAAATACTTACGGAACAGCACAATCAAGCTGCACCAGTGGCTGAGCCTGAAGCTCTTGATGCTATCACAGAACTAGAATTGGAGGTATCTCAACTGAACATAGTCAAAAATCATCTGGAAGATGAAATTCAAGACCATCTGAATATAATTGAAAATCAAAACCAGCATAAAATGCAACTACTTCAGTCTTTACAGGAGCAGAAGGAGGAAATGCATGAATTTAAGTACAAGTATGAGCAGATGAATGCTGCGCATAGCCAGTTAATTTTAGAAAGAGAGGAGGAAATTAAGAACTTGCAGAAAACTATTGAAGAACTAAAAGCCCAGTTGCCTGGAGAGAGAGGAGACGCTCAAACACTGAATTCTGATATTTTTCAAGAGACCAAAGTAAAAATCCTAAGAGAAAACGAGGTTCAACACTTCCAAGAAGAAGAGAAAGCTCTGCATTCTGCTGAACTAGCCAAAGAAAAACAGTCAATAGCTGAATGGAAGAACAAGGCCGAAAAGCTAGAAGGAGAAGTAACATCACTGCAGGAACGTTTGGATCAAGCGAATGCTCTGTGGGATTCTGCTTCCAGGCTGAGAGAAGACTTAGATCTCAAGGAAGAGCAGATGGCAGAACTGAAAAAACAAAACGAGCTCCGAAAAGAAATGCTGGACCACGCACAACAGAAATTGTCGACTTTGGTCAACAGCGCAGAAGGAAAAGTGGACAAAGTCCTCATGCGAAACCTTCTAATCGCTCATTTCCAGATAACAAAAGGCAAACGTCGTCGTGAAGTATTGCAGTTGATGGGGAGCATCCTGGACGTTCCAAAGGACGAAATGGAGCACTTGTTGAATAAAGATTATGGTGGTGTCAGAAAGTGGATGAGGAGTTGCCTTGGAGGGGCTTCAACAAGTGTCCCCAGCACACCTCCGAAACCAAATCAACAACCCCAACCCGTGCTTCAGAGTTCTTTTTCAGAACCCCTTTACCAGGAAATGTTAAAGATGGAGCCAAATTAAGAGCTGGCAGAAGCACCAACGGGAATCCACTCTTGGTCCCACGTTCTGCAGCGGTGCCTCTTAGTAACCTCGCTGGAGTTGGACTTGGTGGACCTGGGCGTCCTCTTTTCACACCCATTGCAGATTTCATGCCCACCTTTACACCGTCGCCAGTGTCCCTGCACAACAGGGCCAGAGCTGTACTCCAGGATCTTCTAAATATTTAGCATTATTCTAAAGAAGCCATAACCCTTTTTGATGTTTTACAGCATGGCCTTTTGAAAAAGCACGCATGTGCTTGTAGACAAAAAGAGAAAGCAAAACAGCTGGTATATGTAAGTGTATAGCTACTAGGTATTTTATTTCATTTCTTTAGTTGTTGTTGTTGTTGTGATTTTTTGCTATAGTACTTTTTAAAAAATTTGTTTTGTTTTTTGTAGCACTTTTTGTTTATAGAATTTTGTTCCAATGTAGCAGATAATCATCACCAGTTATCAATTCTGATGTACTTTTGTGAGCCACTGTACAGAGCAGCCTTCTTGAACCACTAGTTCCAACCTCACTTAATGGCATTAAGATAAAAACGATACATGCAATCACAGGAAACGAGAGAAATCCAACCCATAAGAAGGATGTCTCAGATTTAGAGTACATGAAAACCAAATATAATGTTGCAAAACGTTGAGAATATTTAGTTTATCCAAGATAACATTGTACAACTACCAAGCGAAAATTCCAATGGGGAGGACCTAAACAGGAAGCTTAGTGGATAAATTCTAAGATGCTTTGAATCCAAATTCTATGACCCCTATCCATTTTGCTGATTTCCATTTCTCTACGAAAGTCACTTCACATTAATTCAGTTTTCCAGATGATAAATATGTCCAGAAGGAAGAGTATTTTTATGAGGCAACCCCGAAGTGGGATCACATGATCCATTGCCAATGGAAAAGTTAATTAGTAAGAATGTATCATTAAATATCTGGACTGCTTATCTACCTACTATTGGGGGCTCTACAATCGTTCTTATAAACACATTTTATAAAACATTTGATCAAAACAAGTTGGGGAGAGAAATAAGCTGACAACAGTTTTTGGAAGATGAAAAGCTTTACAACAGGAGTAGTTATAACCTTTTGATAAATTAAGGTAAAAGATGAATCAAAAGTTTCTAGCTTAAGTAGGTGAAATCCGAGAAGCGAAAAAGCAGATTGCATAGCACATACTTCTCTGACACCCGTAGTTTCTAAAACCATTCAGAACGTTTTTATTAAAATTAATTTAAACAAAATTTAATATGTTTTTAAATATAAATTATACTATCATTTAATATAAATTAATCTAATTTAAATCAATCTAATTTAAATTAATTTTATTAGTAGTATTATTTAAATTTCTTTTATTAATACGATGGTTTGATTTAAATTTATTTTATTAATTGATATTGTTTATTAACTTATGTTAAATTATAGTATGATTTATATTTAAAAATTCATTAAATTTTATTTAAATTAATACAATTTAACAAAGTAAATTTAACATAATATAGATTGAATTATTTAATATTGACTATATAATTTAATATAAATGTCAATAAAGTTAATTTTAATAAAAATGCTCTTAGTTGTTTTGGAAATTACAGGTGGCAGTGAAGTATTAGCAATGTTATCTTCTTTTTTCTCCTCTTTGATTTTACCTAACTTAAGCTAGAACCTTTTGGTTTATCTTTTGCTTTACTTTACAAAAATAAAAAAAAGGAAGAAAAACACCTAGTAGCTACACACATATCAGCTTTTCCTTTCTTATTTCTAAATTTCACCTTAACATTTACATTATTTTACCAAAATTAAGATGCCATCAGTTGTTAGGCATGAACAAAATCACTGAAACAACAACTGGAGGACGCATCCCAAAGGCACATTGGCCAAGTATTCAAAACATATAAATGTCTGAGAACCGATGAGCTCTGATAGTAAAGTTTCCCACCTATGAAAAGTTTCCCAATGCTATGGAAAATGATGACATTTCTCTTTTTGTGTTTTTTAAGCTGAGAACCAACCTAAGGTATGTTATCAGAAATTGTATGTAACTCAAGTCTTTAAATTTCTTATTTTTCCTGTACTGCAGACAAAGAGGCTCACAATTCCTTGAGCTCTACTAGCATTTTAGTGACAGGAAAAAATTCAATGATGCATAGTTGTTTATTTGCATTCAATGTCTATCAATCTTACATACTTTGGGAAGGGTCACAAGCCACGGCCCTTATGCCTCCTGCTCTATTTCAAAGCCTCCAGCATCAGTTGCAACAATTCTAGGAAACACTGGGAATACTCTATGGTACAAAATGCACAATTACTTTTATTTGAAAGCATCTCTAAGACATGAGTCATTAGGTGACTTTCTTGTTCTAAGTAAATTTACTGAATTATTATTAAGTGATAACACGGTAAGCCAAAATGAAAAATGAAAGCATATGCTTCAAATCAGAGCAAGGAAGAAATAAGAAGGTATGATGTGTGGTAAAAATACACGAACATGCAAATATTATCCAGCCTTCTTACGTCAAATGTCCTCTCTTTTATTTATTTATTTTTTGGAGGTTACATTCTTGCATGATATGCATGGAACAACTTTTGGGGGGATACGATCAGAAATTCAGCACTAAAATCTGCCTTCCTGTAACATCACACGGCTTACTCCCGAGAAGAATATCAAAGTATATATTTGGCTTCGACTTGCCAAATTACTTGGAATCTTATTCCAGTAGACTTCACACGGTTGGGAAAAGCAGAGTTCAGATTTGTCATGAGAGATTTTTATATATTCTGCTCACTCCATTGTGTCTAGGTGAGCCTTTGGGTTTCAATGCCTGGAAACACACTTCTTATATTTCAGAATTGAAGAGCTCTTGGAAACGGCGACCTCACTGCATTCTTGAGAAAAATATGTTATACAGGTACTCAGAAAATTACAAAGATTAATCTAGATCCAAGGTTTTTTTAAGACAAGGGGTTTAATGGAGAACACAGCAAGATAGCCTTAGAAATTTCATACTCCCTGCATTCTTAGGAAAAGCTGCTATATTGTAAAGAATAACACCAAACAGAAAAGTTCCTAAGAAAATATTGTGCTTTCAGTTTCCTTGTCTCATAAATTTTATTAAAGTTTCATTAAAGACCCTGTATTTGCTAGCCTTTTTATTAAATACTTTTTTGAGATATTCTATTAATGTCTATGACTGGATTTTACTTGGTCTCACATGAATGTCGCTCCCTGTGACAAAGGGTACATGGGAGGCAGGCAGGATCAGCCTGTCCTCTCCGAGGCACCAGCTGTCCGAACCAGGCTCTGACAGAGGTAGTGAAGGGCACTAGCGTCTCCTGGACTGAGCGAGAGGGTAAGTATCTGAGTGATATTAATTGTGTATAAATGCCACATTTTTTTTTTTTTATGCATTTATCTACTAAGTTGTTTCCACAATTTAGCTAATGTGAATTTTGCTGCTATAAACATTGATGCGGCTGTGTCCCTGTAGTATGCAGTTTTTAAGTCCTTTGGGTATAGACCAAAAAGAGGGATAGCTAGGTCAAATGGTGGTTCTATTCCCAAATTTCCAAGGAATTGCCGGCAAACTGCTTTCCATATTGGCTGCACCAATCTACAGTCCCACCGACAGTGTAGGAGTGTACATTTTTCCTGAAATCCTCACCAACACTTACTGTTGTTGTCTTCATCATAGCTGCCATTTTCAAAAATCGCTGACATTCTAACTGGAGGGAGGTGCAATTAAACCCCTATCTCTCACCATGCACAAAACTCCACTCAAATGAATCAAGGACCTAGGAATAAAACCAGAGACCTTGCATGTAACAGAAGAAAAAGCAGGCCCTAATTCCAATCATATGGGATTAGTCCCAAAATTCCTTAATGAGACTCCTATAGCACAAGAATTAAAACCAAGTATCAATAAATGAGATAGATTCAAACTAAAAAAGTTTCTTCTCCACAAAACAAACAATCTGGGAGGTGAATAGGGATCCTACATCTTGGGAGAAAAGTTTTGCCCCATCACACATCAGATAGAGCACTAATCTCTAGGGTATAGAAAGAACTCACAAATCTAAATACACACACACACACACACACACACACACACACACACACACACAAATAAATAAATAAATAAATGAATGAACAAACGAACGAATAAATAAATAAATAAAATAAAATAAAATAACCCATTCAATAAATGGGCCACGGACCTGAACAGACACTTCTCCCAAGATGATATAAAATTAATCAACAAATTTATGCAAATATGCTCATCATCACTAGCACTTAGAGAAGTGAAAATCAAAACTACACTAAGATTTGAGGTTCAATCTTAAAGGCTGAAAGTGAGCATGTTTCACCTCTCTTTCTCCTTCTACCACCAAATCCTCATAGAAGTTAGAAAAGGACATTTGAAATGCTCAGTGATCCAAAATAAGAATGAGAATTTCAAGGACTGAACACAAAAATAGATTATGAAAGAGTAGATCAAGTTGAAAAGACAAAAGCAAACATAGAACGTGCAAGGAAACAGTTCACTTGCAGAAGCTGAGAGGTAACAGGCTGCTTCATGCTTTCAGTATTACATACCAGGGATCACAGAGCACAGGACAACAATAAGATAGTTATCTGGGGTACCACACCGTGGGGTACATAGAGCAAAAACATGGGAAACCCTGCAGAATAAAAGGCATCAACTGAACATCCCTCTCTCAGAACCCAAACAAGGAACCACCAACAAGCAGGGGGGAGGGATAGAGAAGAGCTGTGTAATGCACTTAAGAAGCCTGACTGAGGAGCTATACCAAGAAGTTGTACCATGCACACAAAACTACATATCATGTTCAAACACACAGGCTACAGCCACCAAAATTTACCATGCCCTAGACCACAATGAAAACGCCAGCCAATTCCGTAAAGGTGTTATCACACAGGCTGCAATTCCTTGTGCATCTAAAATTAGAAGAATTTTGACTCCTCAAAAAAAAAAAAAAAAAAAAAAATTCCATATACAATGAAATTAGGGCCATAGAAACAATTCCAAATAATTGTTAGATTAAAGCAAAAATCAAGATGGAATTAAATTAAAATACTATAATGGCAGAAGCAACAGGGATTTTAGATATATGTATTTGAAAAGAGATTGAAATCAAACGGCATATGCTTTTAACATAAAAACATAAGAAAATACCTGGATACTGGATAAAATAATGTAAATGTTAAGGCAAAATTTAGAAAAAAACAAAGGAAAAGCTGATGTGTGTAGCTACTGGGTGTTTTGTCTTCCCATTTTTATCTTGGTAAATTAAGATAAAAGATAAACAAAAGTTTCTAGCTTAAGTTAGGCAAAATGAGAGAGCAGACAAAAGTAGAATATATAGCTAATATTTCTCTGATACCTGTAGTTTCTAAAACCACTAAGTGGATTTTTATTAAAATTAATCTTATTAATATTTTTATTATATAGTTCATATTAAATGATTTAATCTATATTAAATGTTATTTAAATTGACTTTGTTAAATTGTATTAATTTAAATGAAATTTAATGAATTTTTAGTATACCGATTTTAAGTCCTTTAGTTATAAACCAATGAGTGGGACAGCTGGGTCAAATGGTGCTTCCGATCCCAGTTTTCCGAGGAATTTTCATACTGCTTTTCAGACTGGCTGCATCAATTTGCAGTGCCACCAGCAATGTATACGTGTACCTTTTCCCCCCCACATCCTCGCCAACATTTACTGTTGCTTATATTCTTGATGATTGCCATTCTGATTGAAGTGAGATGAAATCTTAGAGTAGTTTTGATTTGCATCTCTCTCATTACTAGTGAAGTTGAACATTTTTTCATATATTTATTGACTGATTGTATTGCTTCTTCTGTGAAGTGTCTGTTCAATACCTTGCCCTTTACATTAAAATATATATATATATATATTGTTTATTGCTGGCAAAAATAGAGTATCATTGAATAGTTCCAAAGTTTAGAGACTTCTAAAAAAGTGGCTTTTATAGACTTTCATGAGTTGAAAACTAGTTGTATTTCTAATAGGGTGGAGCTCAGTAATCACTATGTTGCCATCAAGAAAGCCCGGCAGATGTTTGCCCAGTGGAATGAAAGAAAAAAAAAAAAAAAAAAAACCAGAATTGAGAACATCATCCAGGCAAATCAGTAGGCAACTGATTCTAGTTCGAGGCAGACAATTAATCTGTTGACGAATCTACTTTCACAGTTTGTACATAACATTTATGGACTATTATTTTAAATTCTATTTTAAAAATATTTATTATTTAGCCTTTAGTGGACACAACATCTTTATTTTATTTTATTTTTTTTTTTATGTAGTGCTGAGGATCAAACCCCATGCCTCACGCATGCTAGGTGAACGAGCTACTACTTGAGCCATAGACCCAACACTCTCTTAAAGAAATTCTTATTTCCACCTTGCTTCTTTATGATAATGAGAATTCAAATTTATGGGTAATATATCATTCACTGAACAACTTCTCAGTCCAAATCAATCCTTCTACTACTGTATTGTCACTGGAGTGTTATGTTAATCTTCCTACAAACGTGTGCGGAACATTTCATTGATTATGCCAATTCTTAAAGATACAAATGTGCCGAGCCCTAATATCCAGAGTACACAAAGAACTCAAAAAGTAAACATTAAGAAAACAAACAACCCAATCAACAAATGGGCCAAGGACCTGAACAGACACTTCTCAGAGAAGGATACACAATTAATCAAAAAATACACGGAAAAAAATGCTCACCATCTCTAGCAATCAGAGAAATGCAAATTAAAACCACTCTAAGATACCAAATCAGTCCAGTAAGAATGGCAGCCATTAGGAAGTCAAACAACAACAAGTGCTGGCAAGGATGTGGGGGGAAAAGGTACACTTGTACATTGCTGGTGCGACTGCAAATTGGTGCAGCCAATTTGGAAAGCATTATGGAGGTTCCTGGGAAAGCTGGGAATGGAACCACCATTCGACCCAGCTATTCCCCTTCTCGGACTATTCCCAAAGACCTAAAAAGAGCATGCTATAGGGATACAGCTACATCAAGGTTCACAGCAGCACAATTCACAATAGCTAGAATGTGGAACCAACCTAGATGCCAGTCAATAGATGAATGGATAAGAAAATGTGGCATTTGTACACAATGGAATATTACTCAGCACTAAAAAATAACAAAACCATGGCATTTGCAGGGAAATGGATGGCATTAGAGGAGATTATGCTAAGTGAAGTTAGCCAATCCCTAGGAAAGAAATGCTGAATGTCTTCTTTCATATAAGGAGGGGGACTCAAAACAGAGCAGGCTGGAAGAGCATGAAAAGAAGACTACCAATTAGAAGGGACAAGAGGTGGGAGGGAATGGGAGAGAGAAGGGGAATTTCATGGAAATGGAAGGATACCCTCATTGTTACACACAATTACATAGAAGAGGATGTGAGGGGAAAGGGGGGAAAAAAGGAGAGAAATGAATTACAGTAGCTGGGGTAGAGAGAGATTATGGGAGGGGAGGGGACAGAAGGGGGGATAGGGAGGGAATAGGAAAGGCAGCAGAATATAACAGACACTAGTATGGCAGTATGTATAAACCTGCACGTACAGCCAATGTGATCCTGCAAACTGTACACGTGGTAAAAATAAGAATTCATACCCCACTTGAATCAAATGTATGAAATATGATATGTCAAGATCATTGTAATTTTTTCTTAAGCAACCAATAAAAATTTAAAAAAAGAAACGAGACAAGGCCCATATTAAAGAGATTTAAAAATTCTACTGAAATCTATAAGAAAATGTTTGAATGAATCATGAGGTATTAAAAGAAGTACAAACTTAATATCTTGCATAGAATTTATCACCCTATGTTTATAGACTCAAAAAGCTTTCCTTACTTTAACCTTCAACTGTGTTTTAACAAAGCCACATTATTCAGGGCTCTCTACTTCTGGCTTTATTCTTTCTTACTTAGTCTTTTCCCCCATATGAGATCCTCACCACCACAGTCGTCAATGGCTGACCTTGCATTATATTTCAAGGATCACTCCATGTAACATCTTCTCCATTGACTGACTGTATTCAATTGCACTTCATAGCAGGAAATGTATATAACACAGCTTTATGTTGTTCACAATATCTACCACAATACCTTGTACTTTTTGGGCACTGAATATATGTATAAGGATACACTTATGATTACTGGATCCTTTTTGTCACGTGTGCTCGCGAATGAGCCAGGGTTTTCCCTCCATATCCCCCATAGTTTCCAGGAATATTCCAAACATATTGAGAAGAAGAGAAATGCTTTTATTTGGACGGTCAGTTTCGAATACACTAGGTAGGTATCTCTCTCAGATAGAAATACAAAATGACAAACAGCTGTGGTCAGAGTGAACCATGCTAGAAGACCGAATCTGAGTGATCAGAAATGCCTTTCAGCAGGAGGAGCAACAACCACTGGAACCAGATTCAAGCCAAATGGGATAGGTCTTACACTGAAAAAGGATCATTATTTGTGATTTAAAACAATAAACAAACACAGAACACCTAAAGAGAAGGAGGCACCCTGCTATAATTTGGATCTGGAATGTTGCCCAAAGGTCATGTGTTGAAAGCTTGGACCCCAATCCACCAGCATTCAGAACGGACTCTACAGAAAGGTGAATTGAATCCTGAGCTCTAACCTCGTCTGTGGATCAATCCACTGATGGGTTCATGATTGGACAGGACTATCGGGAGTTGGTCAAAACTGTGGGCGGTAGGGCCTAGTTGGAGGGTAGGCCACTGGAGTTGATTCCCTGGAAGGGTACATCATATTCCTCAGTCCTCTCTTCCCCTCACCATTTCCCTGATCTCCATGAGTTGAGAAGCTCTGTTTTGAAGCCAGGCTCTCTGCCATGGTAATCTGCCTCACTTCAGGCCACAGCAATGGAGCCTGAAATTGAACCAAAATAAATATTTACTCATTTAATTTTCTCAGGTATGTTGTCAAAGTGATGAAAAAGTCTTCTAACACACACACACACACACACACACACACACACAGGAGGAATGGTCTAAAGGGAGAAAAGGACACTTGGTATTGTTGATGCCTTCTTCAACAGTAGACACAGCTGGGGTACAGCGTGGATTCTCACTTCAGCAGATGCTAAAAGGGGCTTAAATTTTTATTTTAGTCTTTTATGAGGAGACATTGACTAACACAGGCCTGACTTCTCTCTCAGATTTGGAGATGAATAAGAAGGACCAAGAAGATTTCCTTTTCTAGCACAGGACACAAATGCAGTCACTAGTTTCTGATAGCAATCTGAGTAATTATGTCTACTTGCTCTATCTTGAAGGCAAGAGACATTATGAGGTGATTCATATGATCCTCAGAATCTATTTAACCATTAATTTTCCAAAAATTCTTCCTTTTTTTTAAATTTCATTTCTGCCACCTTGGGGTTTTGTTTCCTGAACAGACATATAGAAAGAACAGCTCAAGGAAAAGAGTCTCCTGAATATGGGCTCTGGGAAGAGAGTAATGGGAGCAAACCCAAACCCCTTCTAAAGGGTTATAAGGAAAATGATCCTAAAGGAAACAAAAAGGCAAATATGAACAAAGTGGCAGCAGGCTCCATTTGTTGGCCACTTTCTCTGCACCAGCCATCAGGTGAGAACTACACACACTATGTTCTCATTTACTGTTCAACTCATGCTTGTGAGAGAGGTTTCATAAATGCATTCTGTCAGTTTAGCTCCAAAATTGCTTTGGTCCCAACTGGTCTGTCTGTTACAGCCCACGTGCTTCCTCTCTTTGCTTTGTCCCCAACTCTACAAAACTGCCTCCTCATTAACTTGTTGGAATTTAAACACCTTGGAAAGCAGGGCCTTATCTTAACTCCTTCTGATCCTTAGAGGTATGGGAATTACATTTAGGATTGTTACTCCATAGTAGAAAATTTCTCAACTTTCTATTTCGCTCTGTACTCTTGAAACCTGGATTATATTTGGCACTGATAAACAACCATAGGTGAAGTGAACATCAACCTATTGGCTCTAAAACAAATTTTTCTTAAGTGAAATTTAAGCGGAATTTTTGAGCACTTAAATAAACTTCAATCAGAATCAACAAGGACCAAATAATATTAAAATGAACTCGAAAATGTATAGATTAACAGCAAAAGTTTACTTTTGGAAAGGGTAAAGATGGTTCTTTAGTGAAATTTAATCCGTATTATAATTTGAATTCTGAGACTGATTAAGACTCTGTGATGGTTAATTTTATATGTTAACTCGTCTGGGCTACGATGCCCAGATACTTGGCCAACTTTTATTCTGGGTGTGTCTGTGCTGGTGTTATGGGGTGAGATTTACTTTTGAATCGGGGACTTTTAGTTAAATAGATTCCATTCTCTAATGTGGAGCGAGACCTCACCTCGTCAACTGAATGCAACTGAATGGGACAAAAAGCCCACCTCTCCCAGACAAGAGGGAACTGTCCAGTGAACTACCTTTGGATTTCATCTACAACATTGATTCTTCCTGGCTCCACAGCACACTGCCTTGGGACTCAAACTGGGACACTTTCCTGGATCTCTAGCTCCTCCCAGCCAACCCTGCCCAATCCTGTGAGCCAATAGCTGACAGGCAAGTGCAGGGAAGAAGCAGAGGCCCTGCAGGGGGTGAGTGTGCTACTGGATGCCAGTCCCTGGTCAAAGCGCAGGACAGGCTTCTGAGTTTACAGGCAGGAAGGGATGATTAGTGTTGGTGGAGCCCCAGGAACCCCGCGCTCTGAGGAATTCTGAGCGCTTGGGTCATAATCGACCCCGGCAACGCCGGAGGACGTTCGGGGCAGAGAAGTGGATGGTGATGGACGCGCTTCTCAGAGCTGGTCCGATGGATCGCTGAAGTGGCCACGATGTGGTCCTGGTTTGGAGGCCTGGGCTCAGGCTTGGGCCACTTCTTGGGTCAGGTGGGGAGCAGCTTGGCTTTCCTCACCGGCCAGAGCTCCACCTTCAACAGGGAAATGCTTCTGGATGACTTAGGAGACCCAGAAGCAGCTTTACATCATTGTTGGAGAAAGGAAACGGAAACTACTGATTCCACACTAAGATGTGAGAATGAAGGACCGAAAAAGTGCTGTACTGACCTGGAAGAAAAGCATGAAGCATCAGAGCTACAAATAAACCATCAGTCTGTAAGTTCCCAGAATCAACTGCCACAGAAAGAGGTAGAGATCAGCCATCCTAAAGCAGGACAGATTGTACTGCAAGATCAAATGTTCCAACTACAGGCAGCTGCTCAATCAGTACGCTCGGGAGCTTGTGGTGTACCAACAACAACTGCACCGGCTCCGTTCGGTTCCCTGGTCGGTAGTCATTTTTCAGCCTTTCGTGATGATGACACGGACTTTAGTGACATAATTTTATCACAACAAGAAACAAACGGATTACCAACTGAAGTTGCAAAACATGAATCTGAAGTTGGCCACTCGAGGCAGATTGCTGAGGCTCAGGGAACGCACCATTCTGACTCAAGTGAAATCTGCAAAGTACTAAATACTATCAAGACTCTTCAACCAAACCAAAGTCCAGACATATATGATCATCAGCATGAAATTTCAGTTTGGGAGCAGAGTTCTACTGTGGCAGAAAAGGGAAGAACCCTTCCTCAGCATTCAGCAGTGGAAGAAGTGTTCAGGCTTCAACGAGCCCTGGCTGATGCGGAGAAGGAAATCGTGAGACTAAATGGTTTAAACCAGGATAACCGTCTTGCTGAAGACAATCTGAAACTTAAAATGCATGTTGAAGCTCTAGAAAAAGAGAAGTCATCATTGAGTCAAGAAAAAGAGGAACTTCAGATGTCACTGTCAAAACTGAGCCGTGACTATCAAGTCATGAAAAACAGAGCTTCAACGGACATGAATTTGAATGTACAATTACTAGACTTAAAACTTCACTTGAAGGCAAAGGAGGAAGAACTGAATCAGACTATCAATGAAAAGAAAATGCTGATGGCTGAGTTAGAAGAACTGGATCATCGGAATCGGGAAGCTACAGAGCACATGATTTTGATACAAGATGAGCTATCAAAACAACAAAATGAAGGAGACCTTGTCATCAAGAAGTTGGAACAAGATCTAGATGATGAAAAAGAGAGAGTTCATCAACTTGAGGATGAGCAAATGAACATATCCCAAGAGCTGCATGTGCAGAAGGAGAAGTTAACTGAGAATGCACGGAGCCTCAGTGATTTGCATTTAACCAAGCAGAAGCTTGAAGGAAAAGTAGAAGATTTAGTAGATCAGCTAAATCAGTCACAAAAAAATAGTTCAAACATCCAGCAGGAAAACCTTGGGCTTAAGGATCACATTAGACAACTTGAAGAGGAGCTGTCTGGGTTTAAGAGTAAGTATCGAACCTCTCTGAATGAAGACTCTAACAGTCATTGTAAGGATGACATGCCTAAAGAACGAGAAGCTGAAGCTAGCAACCTAAGTCAAAATCTTTCTGAAGAGGAACAGCTCAACGAAAACTTAACGAAAGTTGCTGTTGAACTCAAGACGGAAAATGAAATGTTGATTTTAGCACGTGACGATGTAAGGCGTAAGTTGGAAGAATCTATTGCTGCTTACAATCAAATCTCTCAAGAAAAAGACACTATCACGGAGACTCTCAAAAGAGACAAAGAAGAGACTGAAGCCAAACTGCACCAGGCAGAAAAAAGACTGTTGGAAGAAGCAAATAATCACAGGCAGACTATTCAGGAACTCTCCAATGCACATGATTGGAATACCTCGGCCTTAAAGCTGAAACACGAATGTGCAGTTCAACTCAATCAAGAGAAGGACTTTGAAATAGCAGGACTCAAAAAGAATATTGAGCAAATGACTGCTGATGAAAAAGAAACTGAGGAAATTTTGGCATCTTATATAGAAGAAGAGGAGCGATTGACACAAGTCATAAATGAGAAAGAAGTTTTTATTGAAAAACTCGAAGAAAAAATTTCACAACTACAAAAGGATTTACATAAGTGTTCTCAGGCCTTAAGAGAAAATGAAACTTTAAGGCAATCCGTTGAAAGAAAGGACAAAAGTCTTACCTACATGAGAGCAGAAAACAACTATCTGCGAGTAGAACTGGAAATACTTACGGAACAGCACAATCAAGCTGCACCAGTGGCTGAGCCTGAAGCTCTTGATGCTATCACAGAACTAGAATTGGAGGTATCTCAACTGAACATAGTCAAAAATCATCTGGAAGATGAAATTCAAGACCATCTGAATATAATTGAAAATCAAAACCAGCATAAAATGCAACTACTTCAGTCTTTACAGGAGCAGAAGGAGGAAATGCATGAATTTAAGTACAAGTATGAGCAGATGAATGCTGCGCATAGCCAGTTAATTTTAGAAAGAGAGGAGGAAATTAAGAACTTGCAGAAAACTATTGAAGAACTAAAAGCCCAGTTGCCTGGAGAGAGAGGAGACGCTCAAACACTGAATTCTGATATTTTTCAAGAGACCAAAGTAAAAATCCTAAGAGAAAACGAGGTTCAACACTTCCAAGAAGAAGAGAAAGCTCTGCATTCTGCTGAACTAGCCAAAGAAAAACAGTCAATAGCTGAATGGAAGAACAAGGCCGAAAAGCTAGAAGGAGAAGTAACATCACTGCAGGAACGTTTGGATCAAGCGAATGCTCTGTGGGATTCTGCTTCCAGGCTGAGAGAAGACTTAGATCTCAAGGAAGAGCAGATGGCAGAACTGAAAAAACAAAACGAGCTCCGAAAAGAAATGCTGGACCACGCACAACAGAAATTGTCGACTTTGGTCAACAGCGCAGAAGGAAAAGTGGACAAAGTCCTCATGCGAAACCTTCTAATCGCTCATTTCCAGATAACAAAAGGCAAACGTCGTCGTGAAGTATTGCAGTTGATGGGGAGCATCCTGGACGTTCCAAAGGACGAAATGGAGCACTTGTTGAATAAAGATTATGGTGGTGTCAGAAAGTGGATGAGGAGTTGCCTTGGAGGGGCTTCAACAAGTGTCCCCAGCACACCTCCGAAACCAAATCAACAACCCCAACCCGTGCTTCAGAGTTCTTTTTCAGAACCCCTTTACCAGGAAATGTTAAAGATGGAGCCAAATTAAGAGCTGGCAGAAGCACCAACGGGAATCCACTCTTGGTCCCACGTTCTGCAGCGGTGCCTCTTAGTAACCTCGCTGGAGTTGGACTTGGTGGACCTGGGCGTCCTCTTTTCACACCCATTGCAGATTTCATGCCCACCTTTACACCGTCGCCAGTGTCCCTGCACAACAGGGCCAGAGCTGTACTCCAGGATCTTCTAAATATTTAGCATTATTCTAAAGAAGCCATAACCCTTTTTGATGTTTTACAGCATGGCCTTTTGAAAAAGCACGCATGTGCTTGTAGACAAAAAGAGAAAGCAAAACAGCTGGTATATGTAAGTGTATAGCTACTAGGTATTTTATTTCATTTCTTTAGTTGTTGTTGTTGTTGTGATTTTTTGCTATAGTACTTTTTAAAAAATTTGTTTTGTTTTTTGTAGCACTTTTTGTTTATAGAATTTTGTTCCAATGTAGCAGATAATCATCACCAGTTATCAATTCTGATGTACTTTTGTGAGCCACTGTACAGAGCAGCCTTCTTGAACCACTAGTTCCAACCTCACTTAATGGCATTAAGATAAAAACGATACATGCAATCACAGGAAACGAGAGAAATCCAACCCATAAGAAGGATGTCTCAGATTTAGAGTACATGAAAACCAAATATAATGTTGCAAAACGTTGAGAATATTTAGTTTATCCAAGATAACATTGTACAACTACCAAGCGAAAATTCCAATGGGGAGGACCTAAACAGGAAGCTTAGTGGATAAATTCTAAGATGCTTTGAATCCAAATTCTATGACCCCTATCCATTTTGCTGATTTCCATTTCTCTACGAAAGTCACTTCACATTAATTCAGTTTTCCAGATGATAAATATGTCCAGAAGGAAGAGTATTTTTATGAGGCAACCCCGAAGTGGGATCACATGATCCATTGCCAATGGAAAAGTTAATTAGTAAGAATGTATCATTAAATATCTGGACTGCTTATCTACCTACTATTGGGGGCTCTACAATCGTTCTTATAAACACATTTTATAAAACATTTGATCAAAACAAGTTGGGGAGAGAAATAAGCTGACAACAGTTTTTGGAAGATGAAAAGCTTTACAACAGGAGTAGTTATAACCTTTTGATAAATTAAGGTAAAAGATGAATCAAAAGTTTCTAGCTTAAGTAGGTGAAATCCGAGAAGCGAAAAAGCAGATTGCATAGCACATACTTCTCTGACACCCGTAGTTTCTAAAACCATTCAGAACGTTTTTATTAAAATTAATTTAAACAAAATTTAATATGTTTTTAAATATAAATTATACTATCATTTAATATAAATTAATCTAATTTAAATCAATCTAATTTAAATTAATTTTATTAGTAGTATTATTTAAATTTCTTTTATTAATACGATGGTTTGATTTAAATTTATTTTATTAATTGATATTGTTTATTAACTTATGTTAAATTATAGTATGATTTATATTTAAAAATTCATTAAATTTTATTTAAATTAATACAATTTAACAAAGTAAATTTAACATAATATAGATTGAATTATTTAATATTGACTATATAATTTAATATAAATGTCAATAAAGTTAATTTTAATAAAAATGCTCTTAGTTGTTTTGGAAATTACAGGTGGCAGTGAAGTATTAGCAATGTTATCTTCTTTTTTCTCCTCTTTGATTTTACCTAACTTAAGCTAGAACCTTTTGGTTTATCTTTTGCTTTACTTTACAAAAATAAAAAAAAGGAAGAAAAACACCTAGTAGCTACACACATATCAGCTTTTCCTTTCTTATTTCTAAATTTCACCTTAACATTTACATTATTTTACCAAAATTAAGATGCCATCAGTTGTTAGGCATGAACAAAATCACTGAAACAACAACTGGAGGACGCATCCCAAAGGCACATTGGCCAAGTATTCAAAACATATAAATGTCTGAGAACCGATGAGCTCTGATAGTAAAGTTTCCCACCTATGAAAAGTTTCCCAATGCTATGGAAAATGATGACATTTCTCTTTTTGTGTTTTTTAAGCTGAGAACCAACCTAAGGTATGTTATCAGAAATTGTATGTAACTCAAGTCTTTAAATTTCTTATTTTTCCTGTACTGCAGACAAAGAGGCTCACAATTCCTTGAGCTCTACTAGCATTTCAGTGACAGGAAAAAATTCAATGATGCATAGTTGTTTATTTGCATTCAATGTCTATCAATCTTACATACTTTGGGAAGGGTCACAAGCCACGGCCCTTATGCCTCCTGCTCTATTTCAAAGCCTCCAGCATCAGTTGCAACAATTCTAGGAAACACTGGGAATACTCTATGGTACAAAATGCACAATTACTTTTATTTGAAAGCATCTCTAAGACATGAGTCATTAGGTGACTTTCTTGTTCTAAGTAAATTTACTGAATTATTATTAAGTGATAACACGGTAAGCCAAAATGAAAAATGAAAGCATATGCTTCAAATCAGAGCAAGGAAGAAATAAGAAGGTATGATGTGTGGTAAAAATACACGAACATGCAAATATTATCCAGCCTTCTTACGTCAAATGTCCTCTCTTTTATTTATTTATTTTTTGGAGGTTACATTCTTGCATGATATGCATGGAACAACTTTTGGGGGGATACGATCAGAAATTCAGCACTAAAATCTGCCTTCCTGTAACATCACACGGCTTACTCCCGAGAAGAATATCAAAGTATATATTTGGCTTCGACTTGCCAAATTACTTGGAATCTTATTCCAGTAGACTTCACACGGTTGGGAAAAGCAGAGTTCAGATTTGTCATGAGAGATTTTTATATATTCTGCTCACTCCATTGTGTCTAGGTGAGCCTTTGGGTTTCAATGCCTGGAAACACACTTCTTATATTTCAGAATTGAAGAGCTCTTGGAAACGGCGACCTCACTGCATTCTTGAGAAAAATATGTTATACAGGTACTCAGAAAATTACAAAGATTAATCTAGATCCAAGGTTTTTTTAAGACAAGGGGTTTAATGGAGAACACAGCAAGATAGCCTTAGAAATTTCATACTCCCTGCATTCTTAGGAAAAGCTGCTATATTGTAAAGAATAACACCAAACAGAAAAGTTCCTAAGAAAATATTGTGCTTTCAGTTTCCTTGTCTCATAAATTTTATTAAAGTTTCATTAAAGACCCTGTATTTGCTAGCCTTTTTATTAAATACTTTTTTGAGATATTCTATTAATGTCTATGACTGGATTTTACTTGGTCTCACATGAATGTCGCTCCCTGTGACAAAGGGTACATGGGAGGCAGGCAGGATCAGCCTGTCCTCTCCGAGGCACCAGCTGTCCGAACCAGGCTCTGACAGAGGTAGTGAAGGGCACTAGCGTCTCCTGGACTGAGCGAGAGGGTAAGTATCTGAGTGATATTAATTGTGTATAAATGCCACATTTTTTTTTTTTTATGCATTTATCTACTAAGTTGTTTCCACAATTTAGCTAATGTGAATTTTGCTGCTATAAACATTGATGCGGCTGTGTCCCTGTAGTATGCAGTTTTTAAGTCCTTTGGGTATAGACCAAAAAGAGGGATAGCTAGGTCAAATGGTGGTTCTATTCCCAAATTTCCAAGGAATTGCCGCCAAACTGCTTTCCATATTGGCTGCACCAATCTACAGTCCCACCGACAGTGTAGGAGTGTACATTTTTCCTGAAATCCTCACCAACACTTACTGTTGTTGTCTTCATCATAGCTGCCATTTTCAAAAATCGCTGACATTCTAACTGGAGGGAGGTGCAATTAAACCCCTATCTCTCACCATGCACAAAACTCCACTCAAATGAATCAAGGACCTAGGAATAAAACCAGAGACCTTGCATGTAACAGAAGAAAAAGCAGGCCCTAATTCCAATCATATGGGATTAGTCCCAAAATTCCTTAATGAGACTCCTATAGCACAAGAATTAAAACCAAGTATCAATAAATGAGATAGATTCAAACTAAAAAAGTTTCTTCTCCACAAAACAAACAATCTGGGAGGTGAATAGGGATCCTACATCTTGGGAGAAAAGTTTTGCCCCATCACACATCAGATAGAGCACTAATCTCTAGGGTATAGAAAGAACTCACAAATCTAAATACACACACACACACACACACACACACACACACACAAATAAATAAATAAATAAATGAATGAACAAACGAACGAATAAATAAATAAATAAAATAAAATAAAATAACCCATTCAATAAATGGGCCACGGACCTGAACAGACACTTCTCCCAAGATGATATAAAATTAATCAACAAATTTATGCAAATATGCTCATCATCACTAGCACTTAGAGAAGTGAAAATCAAAACTACACTAAGATTTGAGGTTCAATCTTAAAGGCTGAAAGTGAGCATGTTTCACCTCTCTTTCTCCTTCTACCACCAAATCCTCATAGAAGTTAGAAAAGGACATTTGAAATGCTCAGTGATCCAAAATAAGAATGAGAATTTCAAGGACTGAACACAAAAATAGATTATGAAAGAGTAGATCAAGTTGAAAAGACAAAAGCAAACATAGAACGTGCAAGGAAACAGTTCACTTGCAGAAGCTGAGAGGTAACAGGCTGCTTCATGCTTTCAGTATTACATACCAGGGATCACAGAGCACAGGACAACAATAAGATAGTTATCTGGGGTACCACACCGTGGGGTACATAGAGCAAAAACATGGGAAACCCTGCAGAATAAAAGGCATCAACTGAACATCCCTCTCTCAGAACCCAAACAAGGAACCACCAACAAGCAGGGGGGAGGGATAGAGAAGAGCTGTGTAATGCACTTAAGAAGCCTGACTGAGGAGCTATACCAAGAAGTTGTACCATGCACACAAAACTACATATCATGTTCAAACACACAGGCTACAGCCACCAAAATTTACCATGCCCTAGACCACAATGAAAACGCCAGCCAATTCCGTAAAGGTGTTATCACACAGGCTGCAATTCCTTGTGCATCTAAAATTAGAAGAATTTTGACTCCTCAAAAAAAAAAAAAAAAAAAAAAAAATTCCATATACAATGAAATTAGGGCCATAGAAACAATTCCAAATAATTGTTAGATTAAAGCAAAAATCAAGATGGAATTAAATTAAAATACTATAATGGCAGAAGCAACAGGGATTTTAGATATATGTATTTGAAAAGAGATTGAAATCAAACGGCATATGCTTTTAACATAAAAACATAAGAAAATACCTGGATACTGGATAAAATAATGTAAATGTTAAGGCAAAATTTAGAAAAAAACAAAGGAAAAGCTGATGTGTGTAGCTACTGGGTGTTTTGTCTTCCCATTTTTATCTTGGTAAATTAAGATAAAAGATAAACAAAAGTTTCTAGCTTAAGTTAGGCAAAATGAGAGAGCAGACAAAAGTAGAATATATAGCTAATATTTCTCTGATACCTGTAGTTTCTAAAACCACTAAGTGGATTTTTATTAAAATTAATCTTATTAATATTTTTATTATATAGTTCATATTAAATGATTTAATCTATATTAAATGTTATTTAAATTGACTTTGTTAAATTGTATTAATTTAAATGAAATTTAATGAATTTTTAGTATACCGATTTTAAGTCCTTTAGTTATAAACCAATGAGTGGGACAGCTGGGTCAAATGGTGCTTCCGATCCCAGTTTTCCGAGGAATTTTCATACTGCTTTTCAGACTGGCTGCATCAATTTGCAGTGCCACCAGCAATGTATACGTGTACCTTTTCCCCCCCACATCCTCGCCAACATTTACTGTTGCTTATATTCTTGATGATTGCCATTCTGATTGAAGTGAGATGAAATCTTAGAGTAGTTTTGATTTGCATCTCTCTCATTACTAGTGAAGTTGAACATTTTTTCATATATTTATTGACTGATTGTATTGCTTCTTCTGTGAAGTGTCTGTTCAATACCTTGCCCTTTACATTAAAATATATATATATATATATTGTTTATTGCTGGCAAAAATAGAGTATCATTGAATAGTTCCAAAGTTTAGAGACTTCTAAAAAAGTGGCTTTTATAGACTTTCATGAGTTGAAAACTAGTTGTATTTCTAATAGGGTGGAGCTCAGTAATCACTATGTTGCCATCAAGAAAGCCCGGCAGATGTTTGCCCAGTGGAATGAAAGAAAAAAAAAAAAAAAAAAAACCAGAATTGAGAACATCATCCAGGCAAATCAGTAGGCAACTGATTCTAGTTCGAGGCAGACAATTAATCTGTTGACGAATCTACTTTCACAGTTTGTACATAACATTTATGGACTATTATTTTAAATTCTATTTTAAAAATATTTATTATTTAGCCTTTAGTGGACACAACATCTTTATTTTATTTTATTTTTTTTTTTATGTAGTGCTGAGGATCAAACCCCATGCCTCACGCATGCTAGGTGAACGAGCTACTACTTGAGCCATAGACCCAACACTCTCTTAAAGAAATTCTTATTTCCACCTTGCTTCTTTATGATAATGAGAATTCAAATTTATGGGTAATATATCATTCACTGAACAACTTCTCAGTCCAAATCAATCCTTCTACTACTGTATTGTCACTGGAGTGTTATGTTAATCTTCCTACAAACGTGTGCGGAACATTTCATTGATTATGCCAATTCTTAAAGATACAAATGTGCCGAGCCCTAATATCCAGAGTACACAAAGAACTCAAAAAGTAAACATTAAGAAAACAAACAACCCAATCAACAAATGGGCCAAGGACCTGAACAGACACTTCTCAGAGAAGGATACACAATTAATCAAAAAATACACGGAAAAAAATGCTCACCATCTCTAGCAATCAGAGAAATGCAAATTAAAACCACTCTAAGATACCAAATCAGTCCAGTAAGAATGGCAGCCATTAGGAAGTCAAACAACAACAAGTGCTGGCAAGGATGTGGGGGGAAAAGGTACACTTGTACATTGCTGGTGCGACTGCAAATTGGTGCAGCCAATTTGGAAAGCATTATGGAGGTTCCTGGGAAAGCTGGGAATGGAACCACCATTCGACCCAGCTATTCCCCTTCTCGGACTATTCCCAAAGACCTAAAAAGAGCATGCTATAGGGATACAGCTACATCAAGGTTCACAGCAGCACAATTCACAATAGCTAGAATGTGGAACCAACCTAGATGCCAGTCAATAGATGAATGGATAAGAAAATGTGGCATTTGTACACAATGGAATATTACTCAGCACTAAAAAATAACAAAACCATGGCATTTGCAGGGAAATGGATGGCATTAGAGGAGATTATGCTAAGTGAAGTTAGCCAATCCCTAGGAAAGAAATGCTGAATGTCTTCTTTCATATAAGGAGGGGGACTCAAAACAGAGCAGGCTGGAAGAGCATGAAAAGAAGACTACCAATTAGAAGGGACAAGAGGTGGGAGGGAATGGGAGAGAGAAGGGGAATTTCATGGAAATGGAAGGATACCCTCATTGTTACACACAATTACATAGAAGAGGATGTGAGGGGAAAGGGGGGAAAAAAGGAGAGAAATGAATTACAGTAGCTGGGGTAGAGAGAGATTATGGGAGGGGAGGGGACAGAAGGGGGGATAGGGAGGGAATAGGAAAGGCAGCAGAATATAACAGACACTAGTATGGCAGTATGTATAAACCTGCACGTACAGCCAATGTGATCCTGCAAACTGTACACGTGGTAAAAATAAGAATTCATACCCCACTTGAATCAAATGTATGAAATATGATATGTCAAGATCATTGTAATTTTTTCTTAAGCAACCAATAAAAATTTAAAAAAAGAAACGAGACAAGGCCCATATTAAAGAGATTTAAAAATTCTACTGAAATCTATAAGAAAATGTTTGAATGAATCATGAGGTATTAAAAGAAGTACAAACTTAATATCTTGCATAGAATTTATCACCCTATGTTTATAGACTCAAAAAGCTTTCCTTACTTTAACCTTCAACTGTGTTTTAACAAAGCCACATTATTCAGGGC
The DNA here is from genome assembly GCF_045843805.1 of Urocitellus parryii. Classification (NCBI taxonomy): domain Eukaryota; kingdom Metazoa; phylum Chordata; class Mammalia; order Rodentia; family Sciuridae; genus Urocitellus; species Urocitellus parryii. Next base: position 124,680 of record NW_027551778.1, on the reverse strand, counting down.
TCTCTACTTCTGGCTTTATTCTTTCTTACTTAGTCTTTTCCCCCATATGAGATCCTCACCACCACAGTCGTCAATGGCTGACCTTGCATTATATTTCAAGGATCACTCCATGTAACATCTTCTCCATTGACTGACTGTATTCAATTGCACTTCATAGCAGGAAATGTATATAACACAGCTTTATGTTGTTCACAATATCTACCACAATACCTTGTACTTTTTGGGCACTGAATATATGTATAAGGATACACTTATGATTACTGGATCCTTTTTGTCACGTGTGCTCGCGAATGAGCCAGGGTTTTCCCTCCATATCCCCCATAGTTTCCAGGAATATTCCAAACATATTGAGAAGAAGAGAAATGCTTTTATTTGGACGGTCAGTTTCGAATACACTAGGTAGGTATCTCTCTCAGATAGAAATACAAAATGACAAACAGCTGTGGTCAGAGTGAACCATGCTAGAAGACCGAATCTGAGTGATCAGAAATGCCTTTCAGCAGGAGGAGCAACAACCACTGGAACCAGATTCAAGCCAAATGGGATAGGTCTTACACTGAAAAAGGATCATTATTTGTGATTTAAAACAATAAACAAACACAGAACACCTAAAGAGAAGGAGGCACCCTGCTATAATTTGGATCTGGAATGTTGCCCAAAGGTCATGTGTTGAAAGCTTGGACCCCAATCCACCAGCATTCAGAACGGACTCTACAGAAAGGTGAATTGAATCCTGAGCTCTAACCTCGTCTGTGGATCAATCCACTGATGGGTTCATGATTGGACAGGACTATCGGGAGTTGGTCAAAACTGTGGGCGGTAGGGCCTAGTTGGAGGGTAGGCCACTGGAGTTGATTCCCTGGAAGGGTACATCATATTCCTCAGTCCTCTCTTCCCCTCACCATTTCCCTGATCTCCATGAGTTGAGAAGCTCTGTTTTGAAGCCAGGCTCTCTGCCATGGTAATCTGCCTCACTTCAGGCCACAGCAATGGAGCCTGAAATTGAACCAAAATAAATATTTACTCATTTAATTTTCTCAGGTATGTTGTCAAAGTGATGAAAAAGTCTTCTAACACACACACACACACACACACACACACACACACACAGGAGGAATGGTCTAAAGGGAGAAAAGGACACTTGGTATTGTTGATGCCTTCTTCAACAGTAGACACAGCTGGGGTACAGCGTGGATTCTCACTTCAGCAGATGCTAAAAGGGGCTTAAATTTTTATTTTAGTCTTTTATGAGGAGACATTGACTAACACAGGCCTGACTTCTCTCTCAGATTTGGAGATGAATAAGAAGGACCAAGAAGATTTCCTTTTCTAGCACAGGACACAAATGCAGTCACTAGTTTCTGATAGCAATCTGAGTAATTATGTCTACTTGCTCTATCTTGAAGGCAAGAGACATTATGAGGTGATTCATATGATCCTCAGAATCTATTTAACCATTAATTTTCCAAAAATTCTTCCTTTTTTTTAAATTTCATTTCTGCCACCTTGGGGTTTTGTTTCCTGAACAGACATATAGAAAGAACAGCTCAAGGAAAAGAGTCTCCTGAATATGGGCTCTGGGAAGAGAGTAATGGGAGCAAACCCAAACCCCTTCTAAAGGGTAATAAGGAAAATGATCCTAAAGGAAACAAAAAGGCAAATATGAACAAAGTGGCAGCAGGCTCCATTTGTTGGCCACTTTCTCTGCACCAGCCATCAGGTGAGAACTACACACACTATGTTCTCATTTACTGTTCAACTCATGCTTGTGAGAGAGGTTTCATAAATGCATTCTGTCAGTTTAGCTCCAAAATTGCTTTGGTCCCAACTGGTCTGTCTGTTACAGCCCACGTGCTTCCTCTCTTTGCTTTGTCCCCAACTCTACAAAACTGCCTCCTCATTAACTTGTTGGAATTTAAACACCTTGGAAAGCAGGGCCTTATCTTAACTCCTTCTGATCCTTAGAGGTATGGGAATTACATTTAGGATTGTTACTCCATAGTAGAAAATTTCTCAACTTTCTATTTCGCTCTGTACTCTTGAAACCTGGATTATATTTGGCACTGATAAACAACCATAGGTGAAGTGAACATCAACCTATTGGCTCTAAAACAAATTTTTCTTAAGTGAAATTTAAGCGGAATTTTTGAGCACTTAAATAAACTTCAATCAGAATCAACAAGGACCAAATAATATTAAAATGAACTCGAAAATGTATAGATTAACAGCAAAAGTTTACTTTTGGAAAGGGTAAAGATGGTTCTTTAGTGAAATTTAATCCGTATTATAATTTGAATTCTGAGACTGATTAAGACTCTGTGATGGTTAATTTTATATGTTAACTCGTCTGGGCTACGATGCCCAGATACTTGGCCAACTTTTATTCTGGGTGTGTCTGTGCTGGTGTTATGGGGTGAGATTTACTTTTGAATCGGGGACTTTTAGTTAAATAGATTCCATTCTCTAATGTGGAGCGAGACCTCACCTCGTCAACTGAATGCAACTGAATGGGACAAAAAGCCCACCTCTCCCAGACAAGAGGGAACTGTCCAGTGAACTACCTTTGGATTTCATCTACAACATTGATTCTTCCTGGCTCCACAGCACACTGCCTTGGGACTCAAACTGGGACACTTTCCTGGATCTCTAGCTCCTCCCAGCCAACCCTGCCCAATCCTGTGAGCCAATAGCTGACAGGCAAGTGCAGGGAAGAAGCAGAGGCCCTGCAGGGGGTGAGTGTGCTACTGGATGCCAGTCCCTGGTCAAAGCGCAGGACAGGCTTCTGAGTTTACAGGCAGGAAGGGATGATTAGTGTTGGTGGAGCCCCAGGAACCCCGCGCTCTGAGGAATTCTGAGCGCTTGGGTCATAATCGACCCCGGCAACGCCGGAGGACGTTCGGGGCAGAGAAGTGGATGGTGATGGACGCGCTTCTCAGAGCTGGTCCGATGGATCGCTGAAGTGGCCACGATGTGGTCCTGGTTTGGAGGCCTGGGCTCAGGCTTGGGCCACTTCTTGGGTCAGGTGGGGAGCAGCTTGGCTTTCCTCACCGGCCAGAGCTCCACCTTCAACAGGGAAATGCTTCTGGATGACTTAGGAGACCCAGAAGCAGCTTTACATCATTGTTGGAGAAAGGAAACGGAAACTACTGATTCCACACTAAGATGTGAGAATGAAGGACCGAAAAAGTGCTGTACTGACCTGGAAGAAAAGCATGAAGCATCAGAGCTACAAATAAACCATCAGTCTGTAAGTTCCCAGAATCAACTGCCACAGAAAGAGGTAGAGATCAGCCATCCTAAAGCAGGACAGATTGTACTGCAAGATCAAATGTTCCAACTACAGGCAGCTGCTCAATCAGTACGCTCGGGAGCTTGTGGTGTACCAACAACAACTGCACCGGCTCCGTTCGGTTCCCTGGTCGGTAGTCATTTTTCAGCCTTTCGTGATGATGACACGGACTTTAGTGACATAATTTTATCACAACAAGAAACAAACGGATTACCAACTGAAGTTGCAAAACATGAATCTGAAGTTGGCCACTCGAGGCAGATTGCTGAGGCTCAGGGAACGCACCATTCTGACTCAAGTGAAATCTGCAAAGTACTAAATACTATCAAGACTCTTCAACCAAACCAAAGTCCAGACATATATGATCATCAGCATGAAATTTCAGTTTGGGAGCAGAGTTCTACTGTGGCAGAAAAGGGAAGAACCCTTCCTCAGCATTCAGCAGTGGAAGAAGTGTTCAGGCTTCAACGAGCCCTGGCTGATGCGGAGAAGGAAATCGTGAGACTAAATGGTTTAAACCAGGATAACCGTCTTGCTGAAGACAATCTGAAACTTAAAATGCATGTTGAAGCTCTAGAAAAAGAGAAGTCATCATTGAGTCAAGAAAAAGAGGAACTTCAGATGTCACTGTCAAAACTGAGCCGTGACTATCAAGTCATGAAAAACAGAGCTTCAACGGACATGAATTTGAATGTACAATTACTAGACTTAAAACTTCACTTGAAGGCAAAGGAGGAAGAACTGAATCAGACTATCAATGAAAAGAAAATGCTGATGGCTGAGTTAGAAGAACTGGATCATCGGAATCGGGAAGCTACAGAGCACATGATTTTGATACAAGATGAGCTATCAAAACAACAAAATGAAGGAGACCTTGTCATCAAGAAGTTGGAACAAGATCTAGATGATGAAAAAGAGAGAGTTCATCAACTTGAGGATGAGCAAATGAACATATCCCAAGAGCTGCATGTGCAGAAGGAGAAGTTAACTGAGAATGCACGGAGCCTCAGTGATTTGCATTTAACCAAGCAGAAGCTTGAAGGAAAAGTAGAAGATTTAGTAGATCAGCTAAATCAGTCACAAAAAAATAGTTCAAACATCCAGCAGGAAAACCTTGGGCTTAAGGATCACATTAGACAACTTGAAGAGGAGCTGTCTGGGTTTAAGAGTAAGTATCGAACCTCTCTGAATGAAGACTCTAACAGTCATTGTAAGGATGACATGCCTAAAGAACGAGAAGCTGAAGCTAGCAACCTAAGTCAAAATCTTTCTGAAGAGGAACAGCTCAACGAAAACTTAACGAAAGTTGCTGTTGAACTCAAGACGGAAAATGAAATGTTGATTTTAGCACGTGACGATGTAAGGCGTAAGTTGGAAGAATCTATTGCTGCTTACAATCAAATCTCTCAAGAAAAAGACACTATCACGGAGACTCTCAAAAGAGACAAAGAAGAGACTGAAGCCAAACTGCACCAGGCAGAAAAAAGACTGTTGGAAGAAGCAAATAATCACAGGCAGACTATTCAGGAACTCTCCAATGCACATGATTGGAATACCTCGGCCTTAAAGCTGAAACACGAATGTGCAGTTCAACTCAATCAAGAGAAGGACTTTGAAATAGCAGGACTCAAAAAGAATATTGAGCAAATGACTGCTGATGAAAAAGAAACTGAGGAAATTTTGGCATCTTATATAGAAGAAGAGGAGCGATTGACACAAGTCATAAATGAGAAAGAAGTTTTTATTGAAAAACTCGAAGAAAAAATTTCACAACTACAAAAGGATTTACATAAGTGTTCTCAGGCCTTAAGAGAAAATGAAACTTTAAGGCAATCCGTTGAAAGAAAGGACAAAAGTCTTACCTACATGAGAGCAGAAAACAACTATCTGCGAGTAGAACTGGAAATACTTACGGAACAGCACAATCAAGCTGCACCAGTGGCTGAGCCTGAAGCTCTTGATGCTATCACAGAACTAGAATTGGAGGTATCTCAACTGAACATAGTCAAAAATCATCTGGAAGATGAAATTCAAGACCATCTGAATATAATTGAAAATCAAAACCAGCATAAAATGCAACTACTTCAGTCTTTACAGGAGCAGAAGGAGGAAATGCATGAATTTAAGTACAAGTATGAGCAGATGAATGCTGCGCATAGCCAGTTAATTTTAGAAAGAGAGGAGGAAATTAAGAACTTGCAGAAAACTATTGAAGAACTAAAAGCCCAGTTGCCTGGAGAGAGAGGAGACGCTCAAACACTGAATTCTGATATTTTTCAAGAGACCAAAGTAAAAATCCTAAGAGAAAACGAGGTTCAACACTTCCAAGAAGAAGAGAAAGCTCTGCATTCTGCTGAACTAGCCAAAGAAAAACAGTCAATAGCTGAATGGAAGAACAAGGCCGAAAAGCTAGAAGGAGAAGTAACATCACTGCAGGAACGTTTGGATCAAGCGAATGCTCTGTGGGATTCTGCTTCCAGGCTGAGAGAAGACTTAGATCTCAAGGAAGAGCAGATGGCAGAACTGAAAAAACAAAACGAGCTCCGAAAAGAAATGCTGGACCACGCACAACAGAAATTGTCGACTTTGGTCAACAGCGCAGAAGGAAAAGTGGACAAAGTCCTCATGCGAAACCTTCTAATCGCTCATTTCCAGATAACAAAAGGCAAACGTCGTCGTGAAGTATTGCAGTTGATGGGGAGCATCCTGGACGTTCCAAAGGACGAAATGGAGCACTTGTTGAATAAAGATTATGGTGGTGTCAGAAAGTGGATGAGGAGTTGCCTTGGAGGGGCTTCAACAAGTGTCCCCAGCACACCTCCGAAACCAAATCAACAACCCCAACCCGTGCTTCAGAGTTCTTTTTCAGAACCCCTTTACCAGGAAATGTTAAAGATGGAGCCAAATTAAGAGCTGGCAGAAGCACCAACGGGAATCCACTCTTGGTCCCACGTTCTGCAGCGGTGCCTCTTAGTAACCTCGCTGGAGTTGGACTTGGTGGACCTGGGCGTCCTCTTTTCACACCCATTGCAGATTTCATGCCCACCTTTACACCGTCGCCAGTGTCCCTGCACAACAGGGCCAGAGCTGTACTCCAGGATCTTCTAAATATTTAGCATTATTCTAAAGAAGCCATAACCCTTTTTGATGTTTTACAGCATGGCCTTTTGAAAAAGCACGCATGTGCTTGTAGACAAAAAGAGAAAGCAAAACAGCTGGTATATGTAAGTGTATAGCTACTAGGTATTTTATTTCATTTCTTTAGTTGTTGTTGTTGTTGTGATTTTTTGCTATAGTACTTTTTAAAAAATTTGTTTTGTTTTTTGTAGCACTTTTTGTTTATAGAATTTTGTTCCAATGTAGCAGATAATCATCACCAGTTATCAATTCTGATGTACTTTTGTGAGCCACTGTACAGAGCAGCCTTCTTGAACCACTAGTTCCAACCTCACTTAATGGCATTAAGATAAAAACGATACATGCAATCACAGGAAACGAGAGAAATCCAACCCATAAGAAGGATGTCTCAGATTTAGAGTACATGAAAACCAAATATAATGTTGCAAAACGTTGAGAATATTTAGTTTATCCAAGATAACATTGTACAACTACCAAGCGAAAATTCCAATGGGGAGGACCTAAACAGGAAGCTTAGTGGATAAATTCTAAGATGCTTTGAATCCAAATTCTATGACCCCTATCCATTTTGCTGATTTCCATTTCTCTACGAAAGTCACTTCACATTAATTCAGTTTTCCAGATGATAAATATGTCCAGAAGGAAGAGTATTTTTATGAGGCAACCCCGAAGTGGGATCACATGATCCATTGCCAATGGAAAAGTTAATTAGTAAGAATGTATCATTAAATATCTGGACTGCTTATCTACCTACTATTGGGGGCTCTACAATCGTTCTTATAAACACATTTTATAAAACATTTGATCAAAACAAGTTGGGGAGAGAAATAAGCTGACAACAGTTTTTGGAAGATGAAAAGCTTTACAACAGGAGTAGTTATAACCTTTTGATAAATTAAGGTAAAAGATGAATCAAAAGTTTCTAGCTTAAGTAGGTGAAATCCGAGAAGCGAAAAAGCAGATTGCATAGCACATACTTCTCTGACACCCGTAGTTTCTAAAACCATTCAGAACGTTTTTATTAAAATTAATTTAAACAAAATTTAATATGTTTTTAAATATAAATTATACTATCATTTAATATAAATTAATCTAATTTAAATCAATCTAATTTAAATTAATTTTATTAGTAGTATTATTTAAATTTCTTTTATTAATACGATGGTTTGATTTAAATTTATTTTATTAATTGATATTGTTTATTAACTTATGTTAAATTATAGTATGATTTATATTTAAAAATTCATTAAATTTTATTTAAATTAATACAATTTAACAAAGTAAATTTAACATAATATAGATTGAATTATTTAATATTGACTATATAATTTAATATAAATGTCAATAAAGTTAATTTTAATAAAAATGCTCTTAGTTGTTTTGGAAATTACAGGTGGCAGTGAAGTATTAGCAATGTTATCTTCTTTTTTCTCCTCTTTGATTTTACCTAACTTAAGCTAGAACCTTTTGGTTTATCTTTTGCTTTACTTTACAAAAATAAAAAAAAGGAAGAAAAACACCTAGTAGCTACACACATATCAGCTTTTCCTTTCTTATTTCTAAATTTCACCTTAACATTTACATTATTTTACCAAAATTAAGATGCCATCAGTTGTTAGGCATGAACAAAATCACTGAAACAACAACTGGAGGACGCATCCCAAAGGCACATTGGCCAAGTATTCAAAACATATAAATGTCTGAGAACCGATGAGCTCTGATAGTAAAGTTTCCCACCTATGAAAAGTTTCCCAATGCTATGGAAAATGATGACATTTCTCTTTTTGTGTTTTTTAAGCTGAGAACCAACCTAAGGTATGTTATCAGAAATTGTATGTAACTCAAGTCTTTAAATTTCTTATTTTTCCTGTACTGCAGACAAAGAGGCTCACAATTCCTTGAGCTCTACTAGCATTTCAGTGACAGGAAAAAATTCAATGATGCATAGTTGTTTATTTGCATTCAATGTCTATCAATCTTACATACTTTGGGAAGGGTCACAAGCCACGGCCCTTATGCCTCCTGCTCTATTTCAAAGCCTCCAGCATCAGTTGCAACAATTCTAGGAAACACTGGGAATACTCTATGGTACAAAATGCACAATTACTTTTATTTGAAAGCATCTCTAAGACATGAGTCATTAGGTGACTTTCTTGTTCTAAGTAAATTTACTGAATTATTATTAAGTGATAACACGGTAAGCCAAAATGAAAAATGAAAGCATATGCTTCAAATCAGAGCAAGGAAGAAATAAGAAGGTATGATGTGTGGTAAAAATACACGAACATGCAAATATTATCCAGCCTTCTTACGTCAAATGTCCTCTCTTTTATTTATTTATTTTTTGGAGGTTACATTCTTGCATGATATGCATGGAACAACTTTTGGGGGGATACGATCAGAAATTCAGCACTAAAATCTGCCTTCCTGTAACATCACACGGCTTACTCCCGAGAAGAATATCAAAGTATATATTTGGCTTCGACTTGCCAAATTACTTGGAATCTTATTCCAGTAGACTTCACACGGTTGGGAAAAGCAGAGTTCAGATTTGTCATGAGAGATTTTTATATATTCTGCTCACTCCATTGTGTCTAGGTGAGCCTTTGGGTTTCAATGCCTGGAAACACACTTCTTATATTTCAGAATTGAAGAGCTCTTGGAAACGGCGACCTCACTGCATTCTTGAGAAAAATATGTTATACAGGTACTCAGAAAATTACAAAGATTAATCTAGATCCAAGGTTTTTTTAAGACAAGGGGTTTAATGGAGAACACAGCAAGATAGCCTTAGAAATTTCATACTCCCTGCATTCTTAGGAAAAGCTGCTATATTGTAAAGAATAACACCAAACAGAAAAGTTCCTAAGAAAATATTGTGCTTTCAGTTTCCTTGTCTCATAAATTTTATTAAAGTTTCATTAAAGACCCTGTATTTGCTAGCCTTTTTATTAAATACTTTTTTGAGATATTCTATTAATGTCTATGACTGGATTTTACTTGGTCTCACATGAATGTCGCTCCCTGTGACAAAGGGTACATGGGAGGCAGGCAGGATCAGCCTGTCCTCTCCGAGGCACCAGCTGTCCGAACCAGGCTCTGACAGAGGTAGTGAAGGGCACTAGCGTCTCCTGGACTGAGCGAGAGGGTAAGTATCTGAGTGATATTAATTGTGTATAAATGCCACATTTTTTTTTTTTATGCATTCATCTACTAAGTTGTTTCCACAATTTAGCTAATGTGAATTTTGCTGCTATAAACATTGATGCGGCTGTGTCCCTGTAGTATGCAGTTTTTAAGTCCTTTGGGTATAGACCAAAAAGAGGGATAGCTAGGTCAAATGGTGGTTCTATTCCCAAATTTCCAAGGAATTGCCGCCAAACTGCTTTCCATATTGGCTGCACCAATCTACAGTCCCACCGACAGTGTAGGAGTGTACATTTTTCCTGAAATCCTCACCAACACTTACTGTTGTTGTCTTCATCATAGCTGCCATTTTCAAAAATCGCTGACATTCTAACTGGAGGGAGGTGCAATTAAACCCCTATCTCTCACCATGCACAAAACTCCACTCAAATGAATCAAGGACCTAGGAATAAAACCAGAGACCTTGCATGTAACAGAAGAAAAAGCAGGCCCTAATTCCAATCATATGGGATTAGTCCCAAAATTCCTTAATGAGACTCCTATAGCACAAGAATTAAAACCAAGTATCAATAAATGAGATAGATTCAAACTAAAAAAGTTTCTTCTCCACAAAACAAACAATCTGGGAGGTGAATAGGGATCCTACATCTTGGGAGAAAAGTTTTGCCCCATCACACATCAGATAGAGCACTAATCTCTAGGGTATAGAAAGAACTCACAAATCTAAATACACACACACACACACACACACACACACACACACACACAAATAAATAAATAAATAAATGAATGAACAAACGAACGAATAAATAAATAAATAAAATAAAATAAAATAACCCATTCAATAAATGGGCCACGGACCTGAACAGACACTTCTCCCAAGATGATATAAAATTAATCAACAAATTTATGCAAATATGCTCATCATCACTAGCACTTAGAGAAGTGAAAATCAAAACTACACTAAGATTTGAGGTTCAATCTTAAAGGCTGAAAGTGAGCATGTTTCACCTCTCTTTCTCCTTCTACCACCAAATCCTCATAGAAGTTAGAAAAGGACATTTGAAATGCTCAGTGATCCAAAATAAGAATGAGAATTTCAAGGACTGAACACAAAAATAGATTATGAAAGAGTAGATCAAGTTGAAAAGACAAAAGCAAACATAGAACGTGCAAGGAAACAGTTCACTTGCAGAAGCTGAGAGGTAACAGGCTGCTTCATGCTTTCAGTATTACATACCAGGGATCACAGAGCACAGGACAACAATAAGATAGTTATCTGGGGTACCACACCGTGGGGTACATAGAGCAAAAACATGGGAAACCCTGCAGAATAAAAGGCATCAACTGAACATCCCTCTCTCAGAACCCAAACAAGGAACCACCAACAAGCAGGGGGGAGGGATAGAGAAGAGCTGTGTAATGCACTTAAGAAGCCTGACTGAGGAGCTATACCAAGAAGTTGTACCATGCACACAAAACTACATATCATGTTCAAACACACAGGCTACAGCCACCAAAATTTACCATGCCCTAGACCACAATGAAAACGCCAGCCAATTCCGTAAAGGTGTTATCACACAGGCTGCAATTCCTTGTGCATCTAAAATTAGAAGAATTTTGACTCCTCAAAAAAAAAAAAAAAAAAAAAAAAAATTCCATATACAATGAAATTAGGGCCATAGAAACAATTCCAAATAATTGTTAGATTAAAGCAAAAATCAAGATGGAATTAAATTAAAATACTATAATGGCAGAAGCAACAGGGATTTTAGATATATGTATTTGAAAAGAGATTGAAATCAAACGGCATATGCTTTTAACATAAAAACATAAGAAAATACCTGGATACTGGATAAAATAATGTAAATGTTAAGGCAAAATTTAGAAAAAAACAAAGGAAAAGCTGATGTGTGTAGCTACTGGGTGTTTTGTCTTCCCATTTTTATCTTGGTAAATTAAGATAAAAGATAAACAAAAGTTTCTAGCTTAAGTTAGGCAAAATGAGAGAGCAGACAAAAGTAGAATATATAGCTAATATTTCTCTGATACCTGTAGTTTCTAAAACCACTAAGTGGATTTTTATTAAAATTAATCTTATTAATATTTTTATTATATAGTTCATATTAAATGATTTAATCTATATTAAATGTTATTTAAATTGACTTTGTTAAATTGTATTAATTTAAATGAAATTTAATGAATTTTTAGTATACCGATTTTAAGTCCTTTAGTTATAAACCAATGAGTGGGACAGCTGGGTCAAATGGTGCTTCCGATCCCAGTTTTCCGAGGAATTTTCATACTGCTTTTCAGACTGGCTGCATCAATTTGCAGTGCCACCAGCAATGTATACGTGTACCTTTTCCCCCCCACATCCTCGCCAACATTTACTGTTGCTTATATTCTTGATGATTGCCATTCTGATTGAAGTGAGATGAAATCTTAGAGTAGTTTTGATTTGCATCTCTCTCATTACTAGTGAAGTTGAACATTTTTTCATATATTTATTGACTGATTGTATTGCTTCTTCTGTGAAGTGTCTGTTCAATACCTTGCCCTTTACATTAAAATATATATATATATATATTGTTTATTGCTGGCAAAAATAGAGTATCATTGAATAGTTCCAAAGTTTTTAGAGACTTCTAAAAAAGTGGCTTTTATAGACTTTCATGAGTTGAAAACTAGTTGTATTTCTAATAGGGTGGAGCTCAGTAATCACTATGTTGCCATCAAGAAAGCCCGGCAGATGTTTGCCCAGTGGAATGAAAGAAAAAAAAAAAAAAAAAAAACCAGAATTGAGAACATCATCCAGGCAAATCAGTAGGCAACTGATTCTAGTTCGAGGCAGACAATTAATCTGTTGACGAATCTACTTTCACAGTTTGTACATAACATTTATGGACTATTATTTTAAATTCTATTTTAAAAATATTTATTATTTAGCCTTTAGTGGACACAACATCTTTATTTTATTTTATTTTTTTTTTATGTAGTGCTGAGGATCAAACCCCATGCCTCACGCATGCTAGGTGAACGAGCTACTACTTGAGCCATAGACCCAACACTCTCTTAAAGAAATTCTTATTTCCACCTTGCTTCTTTATGATAATGAGAATTCAAATTTATGGGTAATATATCATTCACTGAACAACTTCTCAGTCCAAATCAATCCTTCTACTACTGTATTGTCACTGGAGTGTTATGTTAATCTTCCTACAAACGTGTGCGGAACATTTCATTGATTATGCCAATTCTTAAAGATACAAATGTGCCGAGCCCTAATATCCAGAGTACACAAAGAACTCAAAAAGTAAACATTAAGAAAACAAACAACCCAATCAACAAATGGGCCAAGGACCTGAACAGACACTTCTCAGAGAAGGATACACAATTAATCAAAAAATACACGGAAAAAAATGCTCACCATCTCTAGCAATCAGAGAAATGCAAATTAAAACCACTCTAAGATACCAAATCAGTCCAGTAAGAATGGCAGCCATTAGGAAGTCAAACAACAACAAGTGCTGGCAAGGATGTGGGGGGAAAAGGTACACTTGTACATTGCTGGTGCGACTGCAAATTGGTGCAGCCAATTTGGAAAGCATTATGGAGGTTCCTGGGAAAGCTGGGAATGGAACCACCATTCGACCCAGCTATTCCCCTTCTCGGACTATTCCCAAAGACCTAAAAAGAGCATGCTATAGGGATACAGCTACATCAAGGTTCACAGCAGCACAATTCACAATAGCTAGAATGTGGAACCAACCTAGATGCCAGTCAATAGATGAATGGATAAGAAAATGTGGCATTTGTACACAATGGAATATTACTCAGCACTAAAAAATAACAAAACCATGGCATTTGCAGGGAAATGGATGGCATTAGAGGAGATTATGCTAAGTGAAGTTAGCCAATCCCTAGGAAAGAAATGCTGAATGTCTTCTTTCATATAAGGAGGGGGACTCAAAACAGAGCAGGCTGGAAGAGCATGAAAAGAAGACTACCAATTAGAAGGGACAAGAGGTGGGAGGGAATGGGAGAGAGAAGGGGAATTTCATGGAAATGGAAGGATACCCTCATTGTTACACACAATTACATAGAAGAGGATGTGAGGGGAAAGGGGGGAAAAAAGGAGAGAAATGAATTACAGTAGCTGGGGTAGAGAGAGATTATGGGAGGGGAGGGGACAGAAGGGGGGATAGGGAGGGAATAGGAAAGGCAGCAGAATATAACAGACACTAGTATGGCAGTATGTATAAACCTGCACGTACAGCCAATGTGATCCTGCAAACTGTACACGTGGTAAAAATAAGAATTCATACCCCACTTGAATCAAATGTATGAAATATGATATGTCAAGATCATTGTAATTTTTTCTTAAGCAACCAATAAAAATTTAAAAAAAGAAACGAGACAAGGCCCATATTAAAGAGATTTAAAAATTCTACTGAAATCTATAAGAAAATGTTTGAATGAATCATGAGGTATTAAAAGAAGTACAAACTTAATATCTTGCATAGAATTTATCACCCTATGTTTATAGACTCAAAAAGCTTTCCTTACTTTAACCTTCAACTGTGTTTTAACAAAGCCACATTATTCAGGGCTCTCTACTTCTGGCTTTATTCTTTCTTACTTAGTCTTTTCCCCCATATGAGATCCTCACCACCACAGTCGTCAATGGCTGACCTTGCATTATATTTCAAGGATCACTCCATGTAACATCTTCTCCATTGACTGACTGTATTCAATTGCACTTCATAGCAGGAAATGTATATAACACAGCTTTATGTTGTTCACAATATCTACCACAATACCTTGTACTTTTTGGGCACTGAATATATGTATAAGGATACACTTATGATTACTGGATCCTTTTTGTCACGTGTGCTCGCGAATGAGCCAGGGTTTTCCCTCCATATCCCCCATAGTTTCCAGGAATATTCCAAACATATTGAGAAGAAGAGAAATGCTTTTATTTGGACGGTCAGTTTCGAATACACTAGGTAGGTATCTCTCTCAGATAGAAATACAAAATGACAAACAGCTGTGGTCAGAGTGAACCATGCTAGAAGACCGAATCTGAGTGATCAGAAATGCCTTTCAGCAGGAGGAGCAACAACCACTGGAACCAGATTCAAGCCAAATGGGATAGGTCTTACACTGAAAAAGGATCATTATTTGTGATTTAAAACAATAAACAAACACAGAACACCTAAAGAGAAGGAGGCACCCTGCTATAATTTGGATCTGGAATGTTGCCCAAAGGTCATGTGTTGAAAGCTTGGACCCCAATCCACCAGCATTCAGAACGGACTCTACAGAAAGGTGAATTGAATCCTGAGCTCTAACCTCGTCTGTGGATCAATCCACTGATGGGTTCATGATTGGACAGGACTATCGGGAGTTGGTCAAAACTGTGGGCGGTAGGGCCTAGTTGGAGGGTAGGCCACTGGAGTTGATTCCCTGGAAGGGTACATCATATTCCTCAGTCCTCTCTTCCCCTCACCATTTCCCTGATCTCCATGAGTTGAGAAGCTCTGTTTTGAAGCCAGGCTCTCTGCCATGGTAATCTGCCTCACTTCAGGCCACAGCAATGGAGCCTGAAATTGAACCAAAATAAATATTTACTCATTTAATTTTCTCAGGTATGTTGTCAAAGTGATGAAAAAGTCTTCTAACACACACACACACACACACACACACACACACACACACACACAGGAGGAATGGTCTAAAGGGAGAAAAGGACACTTGGTATTGTTGATGCCTTCTTCAACAGTAGACACAGCTGGGGTACAGCGTGGATTCTCACTTCAGCAGATGCTAAAAGGGGCTTAAATTTTTATTTTAGTCTTTTATGAGGAGACATTGACTAACACAGGCCTGACTTCTCTCTCAGATTTGGAGATGAATAAGAAGGACCAAGAAGATTTCCTTTTCTAGCACAGGACACAAATGCAGTCACTAGTTTCTGATAGCAATCTGAGTAATTATGTCTACTTGCTCTATCTTGAAGGCAAGAGACATTATGAGGTGATTCATATGATCCTCAGAATCTATTTAACCATTAATTTTCCAAAAATTCTTCCTTTTTTTAAATTTTATTTCTGCCACCTTGGGGTTTTGTTTCCTGAACAGACATATAGAAAGAACAGCTCAAGGAAAAGAGTCTCCTGAATATGGGCTCTGGGAAGAGAGTAATGGGAGCAAACCCAAACCCCTTCTAAAGGGTAATAAGGAAAATGATCCTAAAGGAAACAAAAAGGCAAATATGAACAAAGTGGCAGCAGGCTCCATTTGTTGGCCACTTTCTCTGCACCAGCCATCAGGTGAGAACTACACACACTATGTTCTCATTTACTGTTCAACTCATGCTTGTGAGAGAGGTTTCATAAATGCATTCTGTCAGTTTAGCTCCAAAATTGCTTTGGTCCCAACTGGTCTGTCTGTTACAGCCCACGTGCTTCCTCTCTTTGCTTTGTCCCCAACTCTACAAAACTGCCTCCTCATTAACTTGTTGGAATTTAAACACCTTGGAAAGCAGGGCCTTATCTTAACTCCTTCTGATCCTTAGAGGTATGGGAATTACATTTAGGATTGTTACTCCATAGTAGAAAATTTCTCAACTTTCTATTTCGCTCTGTACTCTTGAAACCTGGATTATATTTGGCACTGATAAACAACCATAGGTGAAGTGAACATCAACCTATTGGCTCTAAAACAAATTTTTCTTAAGTGAAATTTAAGCGGAATTTTTGAGCACTTAAATAAACTTCAATCAGAATCAACAAGGACCAAATAATATTAAAATGAACTCGAAAATGTATAGATTAACAGCAAAAGTTTACTTTTGGAAAGGGTAAAGATGGTTCTTTAGTGAAATTTAATCCGTATTATAATTTGAATTCTGAGACTGATTAAGACTCTGTGATGGTTAATTTTATATGTTAACTCGTCTGGGCTACGATGCCCAGATACTTGGCCAACTTTTATTCTGGGTGTGTCTGTGCTGGTGTTATGGGGTGAGATTTACTTTTGAATCGGGGACTTTTAGTTAAATAGATTCCATTCTCTAATGTGGAGCGAGACCTCACCTCGTCAACTGAATGCAACTGAATGGGACAAAAAGCCCACCTCTCCCAGACAAGAGGGAACTGTCCAGTGAACTACCTTTGGATTTCATCTACAACATTGATTCTTCCTGGCTCCACAGCACACTGCCTTGGGACTCAAACTGGGACACTTTCCTGGATCTCTAGCTCCTCCCAGCCAACCCTGCCCAATCCTGTGAGCCAATAGCTGACAGGCAAGTGCAGGGAAGAAGCAGAGGCCCTGCAGGGGGTGAGTGTGCTACTGGATGCCAGTCCCTGGTCAAAGCGCAGGACAGGCTTCTGAGTTTACAGGCAGGAAGGGATGATTAGTGTTGGTGGAGCCCCAGGAACCCCGCGCTCTGAGGAATTCTGAGCGCTTGGGTCATAATCGACCCCGGCAACGCCGGAGGACGTTCGGGGCAGAGAAGTGGATGGTGATGGACGCGCTTCTCAGAGCTGGTCCGATGGATCGCTGAAGTGGCCACGATGTGGTCCTGGTTTGGAGGCCTGGGCTCAGGCTTGGGCCACTTCTTGGGTCAGGTGGGGAGCAGCTTGGCTTTCCTCACCGGCCAGAGCTCCACCTTCAACAGGGAAATGCTTCTGGATGACTTAGGAGACCCAGAAGCAGCTTTACATCATTGTTGGAGAAAGGAAACGGAAACTACTGATTCCACACTAAGATGTGAGAATGAAGGACCGAAAAAGTGCTGTACTGACCTGGAAGAAAAGCATGAAGCATCAGAGCTACAAATAAACCATCAGTCTGTAAGTTCCCAGAATCAACTGCCACAGAAAGAGGTAGAGATCAGCCATCCTAAAGCAGGACAGATTGTACTGCAAGATCAAATGTTCCAACTACAGGCAGCTGCTCAATCAGTACGCTCGGGAGCTTGTGGTGTACCAACAACAACTGCACCGGCTCCGTTCGGTTCCCTGGTCGGTAGTCATTTTTCAGCCTTTCGTGATGATGACACGGACTTTAGTGACATAATTTTATCACAACAAGAAACAAACGGATTACCAACTGAAGTTGCAAAACATGAATCTGAAGTTGGCCACTCGAGGCAGATTGCTGAGGCTCAGGGAACGCACCATTCTGACTCAAGTGAAATCTGCAAAGTACTAAATACTATCAAGACTCTTCAACCAAACCAAAGTCCAGACATATATGATCATCAGCATGAAATTTCAGTTTGGGAGCAGAGTTCTACTGTGGCAGAAAAGGGAAGAACCCTTCCTCAGCATTCAGCAGTGGAAGAAGTGTTCAGGCTTCAACGAGCCCTGGCTGATGCGGAGAAGGAAATCGTGAGACTAAATGGTTTAAACCAGGATAACCGTCTTGCTGAAGACAATCTGAAACTTAAAATGCATGTTGAAGCTCTAGAAAAAGAGAAGTCATCATTGAGTCAAGAAAAAGAGGAACTTCAGATGTCACTGTCAAAACTGAGCCGTGACTATCAAGTCATGAAAAACAGAGCTTCAACGGACATGAATTTGAATGTACAATTACTAGACTTAAAACTTCACTTGAAGGCAAAGGAGGAAGAACTGAATCAGACTATCAATGAAAAGAAAATGCTGATGGCTGAGTTAGAAGAACTGGATCATCGGAATCGGGAAGCTACAGAGCACATGATTTTGATACAAGATGAGCTATCAAAACAACAAAATGAAGGAGACCTTGTCATCAAGAAGTTGGAACAAGATCTAGATGATGAAAAAGAGAGAGTTCATCAACTTGAGGATGAGCAAATGAACATATCCCAAGAGCTGCATGTGCAGAAGGAGAAGTTAACTGAGAATGCACGGAGCCTCAGTGATTTGCATTTAACCAAGCAGAAGCTTGAAGGAAAAGTAGAAGATTTAGTAGATCAGCTAAATCAGTCACAAAAAAATAGTTCAAACATCCAGCAGGAAAACCTTGGGCTTAAGGATCACATTAGACAACTTGAAGAGGAGCTGTCTGGGTTTAAGAGTAAGTATCGAACCTCTCTGAATGAAGACTCTAACAGTCATTGTAAGGATGACATGCCTAAAGAACGAGAAGCTGAAGCTAGCAACCTAAGTCAAAATCTTTCTGAAGAGGAACAGCTCAACGAAAACTTAACGAAAGTTGCTGTTGAACTCAAGACGGAAAATGAAATGTTGATTTTAGCACGTGACGATGTAAGGCGTAAGTTGGAAGAATCTATTGCTGCTTACAATCAAATCTCTCAAGAAAAAGACACTATCACGGAGACTCTCAAAAGAGACAAAGAAGAGACTGAAGCCAAACTGCACCAGGCAGAAAAAAGACTGTTGGAAGAAGCAAATAATCACAGGCAGACTATTCAGGAACTCTCCAATGCACATGATTGGAATACCTCGGCCTTAAAGCTGAAACACGAATGTGCAGTTCAACTCAATCAAGAGAAGGACTTTGAAATAGCAGGACTCAAAAAGAATATTGAGCAAATGACTGCTGATGAAAAAGAAACTGAGGAAATTTTGGCATCTTATATAGAAGAAGAGGAGCGATTGACACAAGTCATAAATGAGAAAGAAGTTTTTATTGAAAAACTCGAAGAAAAAATTTCACAACTACAAAAGGATTTACATAAGTGTTCTCAGGCCTTAAGAGAAAATGAAACTTTAAGGCAATCCGTTGAAAGAAAGGACAAAAGTCTTACCTACATGAGAGCAGAAAACAACTATCTGCGAGTAGAACTGGAAATACTTACGGAACAGCACAATCAAGCTGCACCAGTGGCTGAGCCTGAAGCTCTTGATGCTATCACAGAACTAGAATTGGAGGTATCTCAACTGAACATAGTCAAAAATCATCTGGAAGATGAAATTCAAGACCATCTGAATATAATTGAAAATCAAAACCAGCATAAAATGCAACTACTTCAGTCTTTACAGGAGCAGAAGGAGGAAATGCATGAATTTAAGTACAAGTATGAGCAGATGAATGCTGCGCATAGCCAGTTAATTTTAGAAAGAGAGGAGGAAATTAAGAACTTGCAGAAAACTATTGAAGAACTAAAAGCCCAGTTGCCTGGAGAGAGAGGAGACGCTCAAACACTGAATTCTGATATTTTTCAAGAGACCAAAGTAAAAATCCTAAGAGAAAACGAGGTTCAACACTTCCAAGAAGAAGAGAAAGCTCTGCATTCTGCTGAACTAGCCAAAGAAAAACAGTCAATAGCTGAATGGAAGAACAAGGCCGAAAAGCTAGAAGGAGAAGTAACATCACTGCAGGAACGTTTGGATCAAGCGAATGCTCTGTGGGATTCTGCTTCCAGGCTGAGAGAAGACTTAGATCTCAAGGAAGAGCAGATGGCAGAACTGAAAAAACAAAACGAGCTCCGAAAAGAAATGCTGGACCACGCACAACAGAAATTGTCGACTTTGGTCAACAGCGCAGAAGGAAAAGTGGACAAAGTCCTCATGCGAAACCTTCTAATCGCTCATTTCCAGATAACAAAAGGCAAACGTCGTCGTGAAGTATTGCAGTTGATGGGGAGCATCCTGGACGTTCCAAAGGACGAAATGGAGCACTTGTTGAATAAAGATTATGGTGGTGTCAGAAAGTGGATGAGGAGTTGCCTTGGAGGGGCTTCAACAAGTGTCCCCAGCACACCTCCGAAACCAAATCAACAACCCCAACCCGTGCTTCAGAGTTCTTTTTCAGAACCCCTTTACCAGGAAATGTTAAAGATGGAGCCAAATTAAGAGCTGGCAGAAGCACCAACGGGAATCCACTCTTGGTCCCACGTTCTGCAGCGGTGCCTCTTAGTAACCTCGCTGGAGTTGGACTTGGTGGACCTGGGCGTCCTCTTTTCACACCCATTGCAGATTTCATGCCCACCTTTACACCGTCGCCAGTGTCCCTGCACAACAGGGCCAGAGCTGTACTCCAGGATCTTCTAAATATTTAGCATTATTCTAAAGAAGCCATAACCCTTTTTGATGTTTTACAGCATGGCCTTTTGAAAAAGCACGCATGTGCTTGTAGACAAAAAGAGAAAGCAAAACAGCTGGTATATGTAAGTGTATAGCTACTAGGTATTTTATTTCATTTCTTTAGTTGTTGTTGTTGTTGTGATTTTTTGCTATAGTACTTTTTAAAAAATTTGTTTTGTTTTTTGTAGCACTTTTTGTTTATAGAATTTTGTTCCAATGTAGCAGATAATCATCACCAGTTATCAATTCTGATGTACTTTTGTGAGCCACTGTACAGAGCAGCCTTCTTGAACCACTAGTTCCAACCTCACTTAATGGCATTAAGATAAAAACGATACATGCAATCACAGGAAACGAGAGAAATCCAACCCATAAGAAGGATGTCTCAGATTTAGAGTACATGAAAACCAAATATAATGTTGCAAAACGTTGAGAATATTTAGTTTATCCAAGATAACATTGTACAACTACCAAGCGAAAATTCCAATGGGGAGGACCTAAACAGGAAGCTTAGTGGATAAATTCTAAGATGCTTTGAATCCAAATTCTATGACCCCTATCCATTTTGCTGATTTCCATTTCTCTACGAAAGTCACTTCACATTAATTCAGTTTTCCAGATGATAAATATGTCCAGAAGGAAGAGTATTTTTATGAGGCAACCCCGAAGTGGGATCACATGATCCATTGCCAATGGAAAAGTTAATTAGTAAGAATGTATCATTAAATATCTGGACTGCTTATCTACCTACTATTGGGGGCTCTACAATCGTTCTTATAAACACATTTTATAAAACATTTGATCAAAACAAGTTGGGGAGAGAAATAAGCTGACAACAGTTTTTGGAAGATGAAAAGCTTTACAACAGGAGTAGTTATAACCTTTTGATAAATTAAGGTAAAAGATGAATCAAAAGTTTCTAGCTTAAGTAGGTGAAATCCGAGAAGCGAAAAAGCAGATTGCATAGCACATACTTCTCTGACACCCGTAGTTTCTAAAACCATTCAGAACGTTTTTATTAAAATTAATTTAAACAAAATTTAATATGTTTTTAAATATAAATTATACTATCATTTAATATAAATTAATCTAATTTAAATCAATCTAATTTAAATTAATTTTATTAGTAGTATTATTTAAATTTCTTTTATTAATACGATGGTTTGATTTAAATTTATTTTATTAATTGATATTGTTTATTAACTTATGTTAAATTATAGTATGATTTATATTTAAAAATTCATTAAATTTTATTTAAATTAATACAATTTAACAAAGTAAATTTAACATAATATAGATTGAATTATTTAATATTGACTATATAATTTAATATAAATGTCAATAAAGTTAATTTTAATAAAAATGCTCTTAGTTGTTTTGGAAATTACAGGTGGCAGTGAAGTATTAGCAATGTTATCTTCTTTTTTCTCCTCTTTGATTTTACCTAACTTAAGCTAGAACCTTTTGGTTTATCTTTTGCTTTACTTTACAAAAATAAAAAAAAGGAAGAAAAACACCTAGTAGCTACACACATATCAGCTTTTCCTTTCTTATTTCTAAATTTCACCTTAACATTTACATTATTTTACCAAAATTAAGATGCCATCAGTTGTTAGGCATGAACAAAATCACTGAAACAACAACTGGAGGACGCATCCCAAAGGCACATTGGCCAAGTATTCAAAACATATAAATGTCTGAGAACCGATGAGCTCTGATAGTAAAGTTTCCCACCTATGAAAAGTTTCCCAATGCTATGGAAAATGATGACATTTCTCTTTTTGTGTTTTTTAAGCTGAGAACCAACCTAAGGTATGTTATCAGAAATTGTATGTAACTCAAGTCTTTAAATTTCTTATTTTTCCTGTACTGCAGACAAAGAGGCTCACAATTCCTTGAGCTCTACTAGCATTTCAGTGACAGGAAAAAATTCAATGATGCATAGTTGTTTATTTGCATTCAATGTCTATCAATCTTACATACTTTGGGAAGGGTCACAAGCCACGGCCCTTATGCCTCCTGCTCTATTTCAAAGCCTCCAGCATCAGTTGCAACAATTCTAGGAAACACTGGGAATACTCTATGGTACAAAATGCACAATTACTTTTATTTGAAAGCATCTCTAAGACATGAGTCATTAGGTGACTTTCTTGTTCTAAGTAAATTTACTGAATTATTATTAAGTGATAACACGGTAAGCCAAAATGAAAAATGAAAGCATATGCTTCAAATCAGAGCAAGGAAGAAATAAGAAGGTATGATGTGTGGTAAAAATACACGAACATGCAAATATTATCCAGCCTTCTTACGTCAAATGTCCTCTCTTTTATTTATTTATTTTTTGGAGGTTACATTCTTGCATGATATGCATGGAACAACTTTTGGGGGGATACGATCAGAAATTCAGCACTAAAATCTGCCTTCCTGTAACATCACACGGCTTACTCCCGAGAAGAATATCAAAGTATATATTTGGCTTCGACTTGCCAAATTACTTGGAATCTTATTCCAGTAGACTTCACACGGTTGGGAAAAGCAGAGTTCAGATTTGTCATGAGAGATTTTTATATATTCTGCTCACTCCATTGTGTCTAGGTGAGCCTTTGGGTTTCAATGCCTGGAAACACACTTCTTATATTTCAGAATTGAAGAGCTCTTGGAAACGGCGACCTCACTGCATTCTTGAGAAAAATATGTTATACAGGTACTCAGAAAATTACAAAGATTAATCTAGATCCAAGGTTTTTTTAAGACAAGGGGTTTAATGGAGAACACAGCAAGATAGCCTTAGAAATTTCATACTCCCTGCATTCTTAGGAAAAGCTGCTATATTGTAAAGAATAACACCAAACAGAAAAGTTCCTAAGAAAATATTGTGCTTTCAGTTTCCTTGTCTCATAAATTTTATTAAAGTTTCATTAAAGACCCTGTATTTGCTAGCCTTTTTATTAAATACTTTTTTGAGATATTCTATTAATGTCTATGACTGGATTTTACTTGGTCTCACATGAATGTCGCTCCCTGTGACAAAGGGTACATGGGAGGCAGGCAGGATCAGCCTGTCCTCTCCGAGGCACCAGCTGTCCGAACCAGGCTCTGACAGAGGTAGTGAAGGGCACTAGCGTCTCCTGGACTGAGCGAGAGGGTAAGTATCTGAGTGATATTAATTGTGTATAAATGCCACATTTTTTTTTTTTTATGCATTCATCTACTAAGTTGTTTCCACAATTTAGCTAATGTGAATTTTGCTGCTATAAACATTGATGCGGCTGTGTCCCTGTAGTATGCAGTTTTTAAGTCCTTTGGGTATAGACCAAAAAGAGGGATAGCTAGGTCAAATGGTGGTTCTATTCCCAAATTTCCAAGGAATTGCCGCCAAACTGCTTTCCATATTGGCTGCACCAATCTACAGTCCCACCGACAGTGTAGGAGTGTACATTTTTCCTGAAATCCTCACCAACACTTACTGTTGTTGTCTTCATCATAGCTGCCATTTTCAAAAATCGCTGACATTCTAACTGGAGGGAGGTGCAATTAAACCCCTATCTCTCACCATGCACAAAACTCCACTCAAATGAATCAAGGACCTAGGAATAAAACCAGAGACCTTGCATGTAACAGAAGAAAAAGCAGGCCCTAATTCCAATCATATGGGATTAGTCCCAAAATTCCTTAATGAGACTCCTATAGCACAAGAATTAAAACCAAGTATCAATAAATGAGATAGATTCAAACTAAAAAAGTTTCTTCTCCACAAAACAAACAATCTGGGAGGTGAATAGGGATCCTACATCTTGGGAGAAAAGTTTTGCCCCATCACACATCAGATAGAGCACTAATCTCTAGGGTATAGAAAGAACTCACAAATCTAAATACACACACACACACACACACACACACACACACACACACACAAATAAATAAATAAATAAATGAATGAACAAACGAACGAATAAATAAATAAATAAAATAAAATAAAATAACCCATTCAATAAATGGGCCACGGACCTGAACAGACACTTCTCCCAAGATGATATAAAATTAATCAACAAATTTATGCAAATATGCTCATCATCACTAGCACTTAGAGAAGTGAAAATCAAAACTACACTAAGATTTGAGGTTCAATCTTAAAGGCTGAAAGTGAGCATGTTTCACCTCTCTTTCTCCTTCTACCACCAAATCCTCATAGAAGTTAGAAAAGGACATTTGAAATGCTCAGTGATCCAAAATAAGAATGAGAATTTCAAGGACTGAACACAAAAATAGATTATGAAAGAGTAGATCAAGTTGAAAAGACAAAAGCAAACATAGAACGTGCAAGGAAACAGTTCACTTGCAGAAGCTGAGAGGTAACAGGCTGCTTCATGCTTTCAGTATTACATACCAGGGATCACAGAGCACAGGACAACAATAAGATAGTTATCTGGGGTACCACACCGTGGGGTACATAGAGCAAAAACATGGGAAACCCTGCAGAATAAAAGGCATCAACTGAACATCCCTCTCTCAGAACCCAAACAAGGAACCACCAACAAGCAGGGGGGAGGGATAGAGAAGAGCTGTGTAATGCACTTAAGAAGCCTGACTGAGGAGCTATACCAAGAAGTTGTACCATGCACACAAAACTACATATCATGTTCAAACACACAGGCTACAGCCACCAAAATTTACCATGCCCTAGACCACAATGAAAACGCCAGCCAATTCCGTAAAGGTGTTATCACACAGGCTGCAATTCCTTGTGCATCTAAAATTAGAAGAATTTTGAC
The DNA here is from genome assembly GCF_045843805.1 of Urocitellus parryii. Lineage (NCBI taxonomy): Eukaryota > Metazoa > Chordata > Mammalia > Rodentia > Sciuridae > Urocitellus > Urocitellus parryii. The sequence continues at coordinate 99,286 of NW_027551778.1, read as the reverse complement.
TCCTCAAAAAAAAAAAAAAAAAAAAAAAATTCCATATACAATGAAATTAGGGCCATAGAAACAATTCCAAATAATTGTTAGATTAAAGCAAAAATCAAGATGGAATTAAATTAAAATACTATAATGGCAGAAGCAACAGGGATTTTAGATATATGTATTTGAAAAGAGATTGAAATCAAACGGCATATGCTTTTAACATAAAAACATAAGAAAATACCTGGATACTGGATAAAATAATGTAAATGTTAAGGCAAAATTTAGAAAAAAACAAAGGAAAAGCTGATGTGTGTAGCTACTGGGTGTTTTGTCTTCCCATTTTTATCTTGGTAAATTAAGATAAAAGATAAACAAAAGTTTCTAGCTTAAGTTAGGCAAAATGAGAGAGCAGACAAAAGTAGAATATATAGCTAATATTTCTCTGATACCTGTAGTTTCTAAAACCACTAAGTGGATTTTTATTAAAATTAATCTTATTAATATTTTTATTATATAGTTCATATTAAATGATTTAATCTATATTAAATGTTATTTAAATTGACTTTGTTAAATTGTATTAATTTAAATGAAATTTAATGAATTTTTAGTATACCGATTTTAAGTCCTTTAGTTATAAACCAATGAGTGGGACAGCTGGGTCAAATGGTGCTTCCGATCCCAGTTTTCCGAGGAATTTTCATACTGCTTTTCAGACTGGCTGCATCAATTTGCAGTGCCACCAGCAATGTATACGTGTACCTTTTCCCCCCCACATCCTCGCCAACATTTACTGTTGCTTATATTCTTGATGATTGCCATTCTGATTGAAGTGAGATGAAATCTTAGAGTAGTTTTGATTTGCATCTCTCTCATTACTAGTGAAGTTGAACATTTTTTCATATATTTATTGACTGATTGTATTGCTTCTTCTGTGAAGTGTCTGTTCAATACCTTGCCCTTTACATTAAAATATATATATATATATATATTGTTTATTGCTGGCAAAAATAGAGTATCATTGAATAGTTCCAAAGTTTAGAGACTTCTAAAAAAGTGGCTTTTATAGACTTTCATGAGTTGAAAACTAGTTGTATTTCTAATAGGGTGGAGCTCAGTAATCACTATGTTGCCATCAAGAAAGCCCGGCAGATGTTTGCCCAGTGGAATGAAAGAAAAAAAAAAAAAAAAAAAACCAGAATTGAGAACATCATCCAGGCAAATCAGTAGGCAACTGATTCTAGTTCGAGGCAGACAATTAATCTGTTGACGAATCTACTTTCACAGTTTGTACATAACATTTATGGACTATTATTTTAAATTCTATTTTAAAAATATTTATTATTTAGCCTTTAGTGGACACAACATCTTTATTTTATTTTATTTTATTTTTTATGTAGTGCTGAGGATCAAACCCCATGCCTCACGCATGCTAGGTGAACGAGCTACTACTTGAGCCATAGACCCAACACTCTCTTAAAGAAATTCTTATTTCCACCTTGCTTCTTTATGATAATGAGAATTCAAATTTATGGGTAATATATCATTCACTGAACAACTTCTCAGTCCAAATCAATCCTTCTACTACTGTATTGTCACTGGAGTGTTATGTTAATCTTCCTACAAACGTGTGCGGAACATTTCATTGATTATGCCAATTCTTAAAGATACAAATGTGCCGAGCCCTAATATCCAGAGTACACAAAGAACTCAAAAAGTAAACATTAAGAAAACAAACAACCCAATCAACAAATGGGCCAAGGACCTGAACAGACACTTCTCAGAGAAGGATACACAATTAATCAAAAAATACACGGAAAAAAATGCTCACCATCTCTAGCAATCAGAGAAATGCAAATTAAAACCACTCTAAGATACCAAATCAGTCCAGTAAGAATGGCAGCCATTAGGAAGTCAAACAACAACAAGTGCTGGCAAGGATGTGGGGGGAAAAGGTACACTTGTACATTGCTGGTGCGACTGCAAATTGGTGCAGCCAATTTGGAAAGCATTATGGAGGTTCCTGGGAAAGCTGGGAATGGAACCACCATTCGACCCAGCTATTCCCCTTCTCGGACTATTCCCAAAGACCTAAAAAGAGCATGCTATAGGGATACAGCTACATCAAGGTTCACAGCAGCACAATTCACAATAGCTAGAATGTGGAACCAACCTAGATGCCAGTCAATAGATGAATGGATAAGAAAATGTGGCATTTGTACACAATGGAATATTACTCAGCACTAAAAAATAACAAAACCATGGCATTTGCAGGGAAATGGATGGCATTAGAGGAGATTATGCTAAGTGAAGTTAGCCAATCCCTAGGAAAGAAATGCTGAATGTCTTCTTTCATATAAGGAGGGGGACTCAAAACAGAGCAGGCTGGAAGAGCATGAAAAGAAGACTACCAATTAGAAGGGACAAGAGGTGGGAGGGAATGGGAGAGAGAAGGGGAATTTCATGGAAATGGAAGGATACCCTCATTGTTACACACAATTACATAGAAGAGGATGTGAGGGGAAAGGGGGGAAAAAAGGAGAGAAATGAATTACAGTAGCTGGGGTAGAGAGAGATTATGGGAGGGGAGGGGACAGAAGGGGGGATAGGGAGGGAATAGGAAAGGCAGCAGAATATAACAGACACTAGTATGGCAGTATGTATAAACCTGCACGTACAGCCAATGTGATCCTGCAAACTGTACACGTGGTAAAAATAAGAATTCATACCCCACTTGAATCAAATGTATGAAATATGATATGTCAAGATCATTGTAATTTTTTCTTAAGCAACCAATAAAAATTTAAAAAAAGAAACGAGACAAGGCCCATATTAAAGAGATTTAAAAATTCTACTGAAATCTATAAGAAAATGTTTGAATGAATCATGAGGTATTAAAAGAAGTACAAACTTAATATCTTGCATAGAATTTATCACCCTATGTTTATAGACTCAAAAAGCTTTCCTTACTTTAACCTTCAACTGTGTTTTAACAAAGCCACATTATTCAGGGCTCTCTACTTCTGGCTTTATTCTTTCTTACTTAGTCTTTTCCCCCATATGAGATCCTCACCACCACAGTCGTCAATGGCTGACCTTGCATTATATTTCAAGGATCACTCCATGTAACATCTTCTCCATTGACTGACTGTATTCAATTGCACTTCATAGCAGGAAATGTATATAACACAGCTTTATGTTGTTCACAATATCTACCACAATACCTTGTACTTTTTGGGCACTGAATATATGTATAAGGATACACTTATGATTACTGGATCCTTTTTGTCACGTGTGCTCGCGAATGAGCCAGGGTTTTCCCTCCATATCCCCCATAGTTTCCAGGAATATTCCAAACATATTGAGAAGAAGAGAAATGCTTTTATTTGGACGGTCAGTTTCGAATACACTAGGTAGGTATCTCTCTCAGATAGAAATACAAAATGACAAACAGCTGTGGTCAGAGTGAACCATGCTAGAAGACCGAATCTGAGTGATCAGAAATGCCTTTCAGCAGGAGGAGCAACAACCACTGGAACCAGATTCAAGCCAAATGGGATAGGTCTTACACTGAAAAAGGATCATTATTTGTGATTTAAAACAATAAACAAACACAGAACACCTAAAGAGAAGGAGGCACCCTGCTATAATTTGGATCTGGAATGTTGCCCAAAGGTCATGTGTTGAAAGCTTGGACCCCAATCCACCAGCATTCAGAACGGACTCTACAGAAAGGTGAATTGAATCCTGAGCTCTAACCTCGTCTGTGGATCAATCCACTGATGGGTTCATGATTGGACAGGACTATCGGGAGTTGGTCAAAACTGTGGGCGGTAGGGCCTAGTTGGAGGGTAGGCCACTGGAGTTGATTCCCTGGAAGGGTACATCATATTCCTCAGTCCTCTCTTCCCCTCACCATTTCCCTGATCTCCATGAGTTGAGAAGCTCTGTTTTGAAGCCAGGCTCTCTGCCATGGTAATCTGCCTCACTTCAGGCCACAGCAATGGAGCCTGAAATTGAACCAAAATAAATATTTACTCATTTAATTTTCTCAGGTATGTTGTCAAAGTGATGAAAAAGTCTTCTAACACACACACACACACACACACACAGGAGGAATGGTCTAAAGGGAGAAAAGGACACTTGGTATTGTTGATGCCTTCTTCAACAGTAGACACAGCTGGGGTACAGCGTGGATTCTCACTTCAGCAGATGCTAAAAGGGGCTTAAATTTTTATTTTAGTCTTTTATGAGGAGACATTGACTAACACAGGCCTGACTTCTCTCTCAGATTTGGAGATGAATAAGAAGGACCAAGAAGATTTCCTTTTCTAGCACAGGACACAAATGCAGTCACTAGTTTCTGATAGCAATCTGAGTAATTATGTCTACTTGCTCTATCTTGAAGGCAAGAGACATTATGAGGTGATTCATATGATCCTCAGAATCTATTTAACCATTAATTTTCCAAAAATTCTTCCTTTTTTTAAATTTTATTTCTGCCACCTTGGGGTTTTGTTTCCTGAACAGACATATAGAAAGAACAGCTCAAGGAAAAGAGTCTCCTGAATATGGGCTCTGGGAAGAGAGTAATGGGAGCAAACCCAAACCCCTTCTAAAGGGTAATAAGGAAAATGATCCTAAAGGAAACAAAAAGGCAAATATGAACAAAGTGGCAGCAGGCTCCATTTGTTGGCCACTTTCTCTGCACCAGCCATCAGGTGAGAACTACACACACTATGTTCTCATTTACTGTTCAACTCATGCTTGTGAGAGAGGTTTCATAAATGCATTCTGTCAGTTTAGCTCCAAAATTGCTTTGGTCCCAACTGGTCTGTCTGTTACAGCCCACATGCTTCCTCTCTTTGCTTTGTCCCCAACTCTACAAAACTGCCTCCTCATTAACTTGTTGGAATTTAAACACCTTGGAAAGCAGGGCCTTATCTTAACTCCTTCTGATCCTTAGAGGTATGGGAATTACATTTAGGATTGTTACTCCATAGTAGAAAATTTCTCAACTTTCTATTTCGCTCTGTACTCTTGAAACCTGGATTATATTTGGCACTGATAAACAACCATAGGTGAAGTGAACATCAACCTATTGGCTCTAAAACAAATTTTTCTTAAGTGAAATTTAAGCGGAATTTTTGAGCACTTAAATAAACTTCAATCAGAATCAACAAGGACCAAATAATATTAAAATGAACTCGAAAATGTATAGATTAACAGCAAAAGTTTACTTTTGGAAAGGGTAAAGATGGTTCTTTAGTGAAATTTAATCCGTATTATAATTTGAATTCTGAGACTGATTAAGACTCTGTGATGGTTAATTTTATATGTTAACTCGTCTGGGCTACGATGCCCAGATACTTGGCCAACTTTTATTCTGGGTGTGTCTGTGCTGGTGTTATGGGGTGAGATTTACTTTTGAATCGGGGACTTTTAGTTAAATAGATTCCATTCTCTAATGTGGAGCGAGACCTCACCTCGTCAACTGAATGCAACTGAATGGGACAAAAAGCCCACCTCTCCCAGACAAGAGGGAACTGTCCAGTGAACTACCTTTGGATTTCATCTACAACATTGATTCTTCCTGGCTCCACAGCACACTGCCTTGGGACTCAAACTGGGACACTTTCCTGGATCTCTAGCTCCTCCCAGCCAACCCTGCCCAATCCTGTGAGCCAATAGCTGACAGGCAAGTGCAGGGAAGAAGCAGAGGCCCTGCAGGGGGTGAGTGTGCTACTGGATGCCAGTCCCTGGTCAAAGCGCAGGACAGGCTTCTGAGTTTACAGGCAGGAAGGGATGATTAGTGTTGGTGGAGCCCCAGGAACCCCGCACTCTGAGGAATTCTGAGCGCTTGGGTCATAATCGACCCCGGCAACGCCGGAGGACGTTCGGGGCAGAGAAGTGGATGGTGATGGACGCGCTTCTCAGAGCTGGTCCGATGGATCGCTGAAGTGGCCACGATGTGGTCCTGGTTTGGAGGCCTGGGCTCAGGCTTGGGCCACTTCTTGGGTCAGGTGGGGAGCAGCTTGGCTTTCCTCACCGGCCAGAGCTCCACCTTCAACAGGGAAATGCTTCTGGATGACTTAGGAGACCCAGAAGCAGCTTTACATCATTGTTGGAGAAAGGAAACGGAAACTACTGATTCCACACTAAGATGTGAGAATGAAGGACCGAAAAAGTGCTGTACTGACCTGGAAGAAAAGCATGAAGCATCAGAGCTACAAATAAACCATCAGTCTGTAAGTTCCCAGAATCAACTGCCACAGAAAGAGGTAGAGATCAGCCATCCTAAAGCAGGACAGATTGTACTGCAAGATCAAATGTTCCAACTACAGGCAGCTGCTCAATCAGTACGCTCGGGAGCTTGTGGTGTACCAACAACAACTGCACCGGCTCCGTTCGGTTCCCTGGTCGGTAGTCATTTTTCAGCCTTTCGTGATGATGACACGGACTTTAGTGACATAATTTTATCACAACAAGAAACAAACGGATTACCAACTGAAGTTGCAAAACATGAATCTGAAGTTGGCCACTCGAGGCAGATTGCTGAGGCTCAGGGAACGCACCATTCTGACTCAAGTGAAATCTGCAAAGTACTAAATACTATCAAGACTCTTCAACCAAACCAAAGTCCAGACATATATGATCATCAGCATGAAATTTCAGTTTGGGAGCAGAGTTCTACTGTGGCAGAAAAGGGAAGAACCCTTCCTCAGCATTCAGCAGTGGAAGAAGTGTTCAGGCTTCAACGAGCCCTGGCTGATGCGGAGAAGGAAATCGTGAGACTAAATGGTTTAAACCAGGATAACCGTCTTGCTGAAGACAATCTGAAACTTAAAATGCATGTTGAAGCTCTAGAAAAAGAGAAGTCATCATTGAGTCAAGAAAAAGAGGAACTTCAGATGTCACTGTCAAAACTGAGCCGTGACTATCAAGTCATGAAAAACAGAGCTTCAACGGACATGAATTTGAATGTACAATTACTAGACTTAAAACTTCACTTGAAGGCAAAGGAGGAAGAACTGAATCAGACTATCAATGAAAAGAAAATGCTGATGGCTGAGTTAGAAGAACTGGATCATCGGAATCGGGAAGCTACAGAGCACATGATTTTGATACAAGATGAGCTATCAAAACAACAAAATGAAGGAGACCTTGTCATCAAGAAGTTGGAACAAGATCTAGATGATGAAAAAAAGAGAGTTCATCAACTTGAGGATGAGCAAATGAACATATCCCAAGAGCTGCATGTGCAGAAGGAGAAGTTAACTGAGAATGCACGGAGCCTCAGTGATTTGCATTTAACCAAGCAGAAGCTTGAAGGAAAAGTAGAAGATTTAGTAGATCAGCTAAATCAGTCACAAAAAAATAGTTCAAACATCCAGCAGGAAAACCTTGGGCTTAAGGATCACATTAGACAACTTGAAGAGGAGCTGTCTGGGTTTAAGAGTAAGTATCGAACCTCTCTGAATGAAGACTCTAACAGTCATTGTAAGGATGACATGCCTAAAGAACGAGAAGCTGAAGCTAGCAACCTAAGTCAAAATCTTTCTGAAGAGGAACAGCTCAACGAAAACTTAACGAAAGTTGCTGTTGAACTCAAGACGGAAAATGAAATGTTGATTTTAGCACGTGACGATGTAAGGCGTAAGTTGGAAGAATCTATTGCTGCTTACAATCAAATCTCTCAAGAAAAAGACACTATCACGGAGACTCTCAAAAGAGACAAAGAAGAGACTGAAGCCAAACTGCACCAGGCAGAAAAAAGACTGTTGGAAGAAGCAAATAATCACAGGCAGACTATTCAGGAACTCTCCAATGCACATGATTGGAATACCTCGGCCTTAAAGCTGAAACACGAATGTGCAGTTCAACTCAATCAAGAGAAGGACTTTGAAATAGCAGGACTCAAAAAGAATATTGAGCAAATGACTGCTGATGAAAAAGAAACTGAGGAAATTTTGGCATCTTATATAGAAGAAGAGGAGCGATTGACACAAGTCATAAATGAGAAAGAAGTTTTTATTGAAAAACTCGAAGAAAAAATTTCACAACTACAAAAGGATTTACATAAGTGTTCTCAGGCCTTAAGAGAAAATGAAACTTTAAGGCAATCCGTTGAAAGAAAGGACAAAAGTCTTACCTACATGAGAGCAGAAAACAACTATCTGCGAGTAGAACTGGAAATACTTACGGAACAGCACAATCAAGCTGCACCAGTGGCTGAGCCTGAAGCTCTTGATGCTATCACAGAACTAGAATTGGAGGTATCTCAACTGAACATAGTCAAAAATCATCTGGAAGATGAAATTCAAGACCATCTGAATATAATTGAAAATCAAAACCAGCATAAAATGCAACTACTTCAGTCTTTACAGGAGCAGAAGGAGGAAATGCATGAATTTAAGTACAAGTATGAGCAGATGAATGCTGCGCATAGCCAGTTAATTTTAGAAAGAGAGGAGGAAATTAAGAACTTGCAGAAAACTATTGAAGAACTAAAAGCCCAGTTGCCTGGAGAGAGAGGAGACGCTCAAACACTGAATTCTGATATTTTTCAAGAGACCAAAGTAAAAATCCTAAGAGAAAACGAGGTTCAACACTTCCAAGAAGAAGAGAAAGCTCTGCATTCTGCTGAACTAGCCAAAGAAAAACAGTCAATAGCTGAATGGAAGAACAAGGCCGAAAAGCTAGAAGGAGAAGTAACATCACTGCAGGAACGTTTGGATCAAGCGAATGCTCTGTGGGATTCTGCTTCCAGGCTGAGAGAAGACTTAGATCTCAAGGAAGAGCAGATGGCAGAACTGAAAAAACAAAACGAGCTCCGAAAAGAAATGCTGGACCACGCACAACAGAAATTGTCGACTTTGGTCAACAGCGCAGAAGGAAAAGTGGACAAAGTCCTCATGCGAAACCTTCTAATCGCTCATTTCCAGATAACAAAAGGCAAACGTCGTCGTGAAGTATTGCAGTTGATGGGGAGCATCCTGGACGTTCCAAAGGACGAAATGGAGCACTTGTTGAATAAAGATTATGGTGGTGTCAGAAAGTGGATGAGGAGTTGCCTTGGAGGGGCTTCAACAAGTGTCCCCAGCACACCTCCGAAACCAAATCAACAACCCCAACCCGTGCTTCAGAGTTCTTTTTCAGAACCCCTTTACCAGGAAATGTTAAAGATGGAGCCAAATTAAGAGCTGGCAGAAGCACCAACGGGAATCCACTCTTGGTCCCACGTTCTGCAGCGGTGCCTCTTAGTAACCTCGCTGGAGTTGGACTTGGTGGACCTGGGCGTCCTCTTTTCACACCCATTGCAGATTTCATGCCCACCTTTACACCGTCGCCAGTGTCCCTGCACAACAGGGCCAGAGCTGTACTCCAGGATCTTCTAAATATTTAGCATTATTCTAAAGAAGCCATAACCCTTTTTGATGTTTTACAGCATGGCCTTTTGAAAAAGCACGCATGTGCTTGTAGACAAAAAGAGAAAGCAAAACAGCTGGTATATGTAAGTGTATAGCTACTAGGTATTTTATTTCATTTCTTTAGTTGTTGTTGTTGTTGTGATTTTTTGCTATAGTACTTTTTAAAAAATTTGTTTTGTTTTTTGTAGCACTTTTTGTTTATAGAATTTTGTTCCAATGTAGCAGATAATCATCACCAGTTATCAATTCTGATGTACTTTTGTGAGCCACTGTACAGAGCAGCCTTCTTGAACCACTAGTTCCAACCTCACTTAATGGCATTAAGATAAAAACGATACATGCAATCACAGGAAACGAGAGAAATCCAACCCATAAGAAGGATGTCTCAGATTTAGAGTACATGAAAACCAAATATAATGTTGCAAAACGTTGAGAATATTTAGTTTATCCAAGATAACATTGTACAACTACCAAGCGAAAATTCCAATGGGGAGGACCTAAACAGGAAGCTTAGTGGATAAATTCTAAGATGCTTTGAATCCAAATTCTATGACCCCTATCCATTTTGCTGATTTCCATTTCTCTACGAAAGTCACTTCACATTAATTCAGTTTTCCAGATGATAAATATGTCCAGAAGGAAGAGTATTTTTATGAGGCAACCCCGAAGTGGGATCACATGATCCATTGCCAATGGAAAAGTTAATTAGTAAGAATGTATCATTAAATATCTGGACTGCTTATCTACCTACTATTGGGGGCTCTACAATCGTTCTTATAAACACATTTTATAAAACATTTGATCAAAACAAGTTGGGGAGAGAAATAAGCTGACAACAGTTTTTGGAAGATGAAAAGCTTTACAACAGGAGTAGTTATAACCTTTTGATAAATTAAGGTAAAAGATGAATCAAAAGTTTCTAGCTTAAGTAGGTGAAATCCGAGAAGCGAAAAAGCAGATTGCATAGCACATACTTCTCTGACACCCGTAGTTTCTAAAACCATTCAGAACGTTTTTATTAAAATTAATTTAAACAAAATTTAATATGTTTTTAAATATAAATTATACTATCATTTAATATAAATTAATCTAATTTAAATCAATCTAATTTAAATTAATTTTATTAGTAGTATTATTTAAATTTCTTTTATTAATACGATGGTTTGATTTAAATTTATTTTATTAATTGATATTGTTTATTAACTTATGTTAAATTATAGTATGATTTATATTTAAAAATTCATTAAATTTTATTTAAATTAATACAATTTAACAAAGTAAATTTAACATAATATAGATTGAATTATTTAATATTGACTATATAATTTAATATAAATGTCAATAAAGTTAATTTTAATAAAAATGCTCTTAGTTGTTTTGGAAATTACAGGTGGCAGTGAAGTATTAGCAATGTTATCTTCTTTTTTCTCCTCTTTGATTTTACCTAACTTAAGCTAGAACCTTTTGGTTTATCTTTTGCTTTACTTTACAAAAATAAAAAAAAGGAAGAAAAACACCTAGTAGCTACACACATATCAGCTTTTCCTTTCTTATTTCTAAATTTCACCTTAACATTTACATTATTTTACCAAAATTAAGATGCCATCAGTTGTTAGGCATGAACAAAATCACTGAAACAACAACTGGAGGACGCATCCCAAAGGCACATTGGCCAAGTATTCAAAACATATAAATGTCTGAGAACCGATGAGCTCTGATAGTAAAGTTTCCCACCTATGAAAAGTTTCCCAATGCTATGGAAAATGATGACATTTCTCTTTTTGTGTTTTTTAAGCTGAGAACCAACCTAAGGTATGTTATCAGAAATTGTATGTAACTCAAGTCTTTAAATTTCTTATTTTTCCTGTACTGCAGACAAAGAGGCTCACAATTCCTTGAGCTCTACTAGCATTTTAGTGACAGGAAAAAATTCAATGATGCATAGTTGTTTATTTGCATTCAATGTCTATCAATCTTACATACTTTGGGAAGGGTCACAAGCCACGGCCCTTATGCCTCCTGCTCTATTTCAAAGCCTCCAGCATCAGTTGCAACAATTCTAGGAAACACTGGGAATACTCTATGGTACAAAATGCACAATTACTTTTATTTGAAAGCATCTCTAAGACATGAGTCATTAGGTGACTTTCTTGTTCTAAGTAAATTTACTGAATTATTATTAAGTGATAACACGGTAAGCCAAAATGAAAAATGAAAGCATATGCTTCAAATCAGAGCAAGGAAGAAATAAGAAGGTATGATGTGTGGTAAAAATACACGAACATGCAAATATTATCCAGCCTTCTTACGTCAAATGTCCTCTCTTTTATTTATTTATTTTTTGGAGGTTACATTCTTGCATGATATGCATGGAACAACTTTTGGGGGGATACGATCAGAAATTCAGCACTAAAATCTGCCTTCCTGTAACATCACACGGCTTACTCCCGAGAAGAATATCAAAGTATATATTTGGCTTCGACTTGCCAAATTACTTGGAATCTTATTCCAGTAGACTTCACACGGTTGGGAAAAGCAGAGTTCAGATTTGTCATGAGAGATTTTTATATATTCTGCTCACTCCATTGTGTCTAGGTGAGCCTTTGGGTTTCAATGCCTGGAAACACACTTCTTATATTTCAGAATTGAAGAGCTCTTGGAAACGGCGACCTCACTGCATTCTTGAGAAAAATATGTTATACAGGTACTCAGAAAATTACAAAGATTAATCTAGATCCAAGGTTTTTTTAAGACAAGGGGTTTAATGGAGAACACAGCAAGATAGCCTTAGAAATTTCATACTCCCTGCATTCTTAGGAAAAGCTGCTATATTGTAAAGAATAACACCAAACAGAAAAGTTCCTAAGAAAATATTGTGCTTTCAGTTTCCTTGTCTCATAAATTTTATTAAAGTTTCATTAAAGACCCTGTATTTGCTAGCCTTTTTATTAAATACTTTTTTGAGATATTCTATTAATGTCTATGACTGGATTTTACTTGGTCTCACATGAATGTCGCTCCCTGTGACAAAGGGTACATGGGAGGCAGGCAGGATCAGCCTGTCCTCTCCGAGGCACCAGCTGTCCGAACCAGGCTCTGACAGAGGTAGTGAAGGGCACTAGCGTCTCCTGGACTGAGCGAGAGGGTAAGTATCTGAGTGATATTAATTGTGTATAAATGCCACATTTTTTTTTTTATGCATTCATCTACTAAGTTGTTTCCACAATTTAGCTAATGTGAATTTTGCTGCTATAAACATTGATGCGGCTGTGTCCCTGTAGTATGCAGTTTTTAAGTCCTTTGGGTATAGACCAAAAAGAGGGATAGCTAGGTCAAATGGTGGTTCTATTCCCAAATTTCCAAGGAATTGCCGCCAAACTGCTTTCCATATTGGCTGCACCAATCTACAGTCCCACCGACAGTGTAGGAGTGTACATTTTTCCTGAAATCCTCACCAACACTTACTGTTGTTGTCTTCATCATAGCTGCCATTTTCAAAAATCGCTGACATTCTAACTGGAGGGAGGTGCAATTAAACCCCTATCTCTCACCATGCACAAAACTCCACTCAAATGAATCAAGGACCTAGGAATAAAACCAGAGACCTTGCATGTAACAGAAGAAAAAGCAGGCCCTAATTCCAATCATATGGGATTAGTCCCAAAATTCCTTAATGAGACTCCTATAGCACAAGAATTAAAACCAAGTATCAATAAATGAGATAGATTCAAACTAAAAAAGTTTCTTCTCCACAAAACAAACAATCTGGGAGGTGAATAGGGATCCTACATCTTGGGAGAAAAGTTTTGCCCCATCACACATCAGATAGAGCACTAATCTCTAGGGTATAGAAAGAACTCACAAATCTAAATACACACACACACACACACACACACACACACACACAAATAAATAAATAAATAAATGAATGAACGAACGAACGAATAAATAAATAAATAAAATAAAATAAAATAACCCATTCAATAAATGGGCCACGGACCTGAACAGACACTTCTCCCAAGATGATATAAAATTAATCAACAAATTTATGCAAATATGCTCATCATCACTAGCACTTAGAGAAGTGAAAATCAAAACTACACTAAGATTTGAGGTTCAATCTTAAAGGCTGAAAATGAGCATGTTTCACCTCTCTTTCTCCTTCTACCACCAAATCCTCATAGAAGTTAGAAAAGGACATTTGAAATGCTCAGTGATCCAAAATAAGAATGAGAATTTCAAGGACTGAACACAAAAATAGATTATGAAAGAGTAGATCAAGTTGAAAAGACAAAAGCAAACATAGAACGTGCAAGGAAACAGTTCACTTGCAGAAGCTGAGAGGTAACAGGCTGCTTCATGCTTTCAGTATTACATACCAGGGATCACAGAGCACAGGACAACAATAAGATAGTTATCTGGGGTACCACACCGTGGGGTACATAGAGCAAAAACATGGGAAACCCTGCAGAATAAAAGGCATCAACTGAACATCCCTCTCTCAGAACCCAAACAAGGAACCACCAACAAGCAGGGGGGAGGGATAGAGAAGAGCTGTGTAATGCACTTAAGAAGCCTGACTGAGGAGCTATACCAAGAAGTTGTACCATGCACACAAAACTACATATCATGTTCAAACACACAGGCTACAGCCACCAAAATTTACCATGCCCTAGACCACAATGAAAACGCCAGCCAATTCCGTAAAGGTGTTATCACACAGGCTGCAATTCCTTGTGCATCTAAAATTAGAAGAATTTTGACTCCTCAAAAAAAAAAAAAAAAAAAAAATTCCATATACAATGAAATTAGGGCCATAGAAACAATTCCAAATAATTGTTAGATTAAAGCAAAAATCAAGATGGAATTAAATTAAAATACTATAATGGCAGAAGCAACAGGGATTTTAGATATATGTATTTGAAAAGAGATTGAAATCAAACGGCATATGCTTTTAACATAAAAACATAAGAAAATACCTGGATACTGGATAAAATAATGTAAATGTTAAGGCAAAATTTAGAAAAAAACAAAGGAAAAGCTGATGTGTGTAGCTACTGGGTGTTTTGTCTTCCCATTTTTATCTTGGTAAATTAAGATAAAAGATAAACAAAAGTTTCTAGCTTAAGTTAGGCAAAATGAGAGAGCAGACAAAAGTAGAATATATAGCTAATATTTCTCTGATACCTGTAGTTTCTAAAACCACTAAGTGGATTTTTATTAAAATTAATCTTATTAATATTTTTATTATATAGTTCATATTAAATGATTTAATCTATATTAAATGTTATTTAAATTGACTTTGTTAAATTGTATTAATTTAAATGAAATTTAATGAATTTTTAGTATACCGATTTTAAGTCCTTTAGTTATAAACCAATGAGTGGGACAGCTGGGTCAAATGGTGCTTCCGATCCCAGTTTTCCGAGGAATTTTCATACTGCTTTTCAGACTGGCTGCATCAATTTGCAGTGCCACCAGCAATGTATACGTGTACCTTTTCCCCCCCACATCCTCGCCAACATTTACTGTTGCTTATATTCTTGATGATTGCCATTCTGATTGAAGTGAGATGAAATCTTAGAGTAGTTTTGATTTGCATCTCTCTCATTACTAGTGAAGTTGAACATTTTTTCATATATTTATTGACTGATTGTATTGCTTCTTCTGTGAAGTGTCTGTTCAATACCTTGCCCTTTACATTAAAATATATATATATATATATATTGTTTATTGCTGGCAAAAATAGAGTATCATTGAATAGTTCCAAAGTTTAGAGACTTCTAAAAAAGTGGCTTTTATAGACTTTCATGAGTTGAAAACTAGTTGTATTTCTAATAGGGTGGAGCTCAGTAATCACTATGTTGCCATCAAGAAAGCCCGGCAGATGTTTGCCCAGTGGAATGAAAGAAAAAAAAAAAAAAAAAAAACCAGAATTGAGAACATCATCCAGGCAAATCAGTAGGCAACTGATTCTAGTTCGAGGCAGACAATTAATCTGTTGACGAATCTACTTTCACAGTTTGTACATAACATTTATGGACTATTATTTTAAATTCTATTTTAAAAATATTTATTATTTAGCCTTTAGTGGACACAACATCTTTATTTTATTTTATTTTTTTTTTTATGTAGTGCTGAGGATCAAACCCCATGCCTCACGCATGCTAGGTGAACGAGCTACTACTTGAGCCATAGACCCAACACTCTCTTAAAGAAATTCTTATTTCCACCTTGCTTCTTTATGATAATGAGAATTCAAATTTATGGGTAATATATCATTCACTGAACAACTTCTCAGTCCAAATCAATCCTTCTACTACTGTATTGTCACTGGAGTGTTATGTTAATCTTCCTACAAACGTGTGCGGAACATTTCATTGATTATGCCAATTCTTAAAGATACAAATGTGCCGAGCCCTAATATCCAGAGTACACAAAGAACTCAAAAAGTAAACATTAAGAAAACAAACAACCCAATCAACAAATGGGCCAAGGACCTGAACAGACACTTCTCAGAGAAGGATACACAATTAATCAAAAAATACACGGAAAAAAATGCTCACCATCTCTAGCAATCAGAGAAATGCAAATTAAAACCACTCTAAGATACCAAATCAGTCCAGTAAGAATGGCAGCCATTAGGAAGTCAAACAACAACAAGTGCTGGCAAGGATGTGGGGGGAAAAGGTACACTTGTACATTGCTGGTGCGACTGCAAATTGGTGCAGCCAATTTGGAAAGCATTATGGAGGTTCCTGGGAAAGCTGGGAATGGAACCACCATTCGACCCAGCTATTCCCCTTCTCGGACTATTCCCAAAGACCTAAAAAGAGCATGCTATAGGGATACAGCTACATCAAGGTTCACAGCAGCACAATTCACAATAGCTAGAATGTGGAACCAACCTAGATGCCAGTCAATAGATGAATGGATAAGAAAATGTGGCATTTGTACACAATGGAATATTACTCAGCACTAAAAAATAACAAAACCATGGCATTTGCAGGGAAATGGATGGCATTAGAGGAGATTATGCTAAGTGAAGTTAGCCAATCCCTAGGAAAGAAATGCTGAATGTCTTCTTTCATATAAGGAGGGGGACTCAAAACAGAGCAGGCTGGAAGAGCATGAAAAGAAGACTACCAATTAGAAGGGACAAGAGGTGGGAGGGAATGGGAGAGAGAAGGGGAATTTCATGGAAATGGAAGGATACCCTCATTGTTACACACAATTACATAGAAGAGGATGTGAGGGGAAAGGGGGGAAAAAAGGAGAGAAATGAATTACAGTAGCTGGGGTAGAGAGAGATTATGGGAGGGGAGGGGACAGAAGGGGGGATAGGGAGGGAATAGGAAAGGCAGCAGAATATAACAGACACTAGTATGGCAGTATGTATAAACCTGCACGTACAGCCAATGTGATCCTGCAAACTGTACACGTGGTAAAAATAAGAATTCATACCCCACTTGAATCAAATGTATGAAATATGATATGTCAAGATCATTGTAATTTTTTCTTAAGCAACCAATAAAAATTTAAAAAAAGAAACGAGACAAGGCCCATATTAAAGAGATTTAAAAATTCTACTGAAATCTATAAGAAAATGTTTGAATGAATCATGAGGTATTAAAAGAAGTACAAACTTAATATCTTGCATAGAATTTATCACCCTATGTTTATAGACTCAAAAAGCTTTCCTTACTTTAACCTTCAACTGTGTTTTAACAAAGCCACATTATTCAGGGCTCTCTACTTCTGGCTTTATTCTTTCTTACTTAGTCTTTTCCCCCATATGAGATCCTCACCACCACAGTCGTCAATGGCTGACCTTGCATTATATTTCAAGGATCACTCCATGTAACATCTTCTCCATTGACTGACTGTATTCAATTGCACTTCATAGCAGGAAATGTATATAACACAGCTTTATGTTGTTCACAATATCTACCACAATACCTTGTACTTTTTGGGCACTGAATATATGTATAAGGATACACTTATGATTACTGGATCCTTTTTGTCACGTGTGCTCGCGAATGAGCCAGGGTTTTCCCTCCATATCCCCCATAGTTTCCAGGAATATTCCAAACATATTGAGAAGAAGAGAAATGCTTTTATTTGGACGGTCAGTTTCGAATACACTAGGTAGGTATCTCTCTCAGATAGAAATACAAAATGACAAACAGCTGTGGTCAGAGTGAACCATGCTAGAAGACCGAATCTGAGTGATCAGAAATGCCTTTCAGCAGGAGGAGCAACAACCACTGGAACCAGATTCAAGCCAAATGGGATAGGTCTTACACTGAAAAAGGATCATTATTTGTGATTTAAAACAATAAACAAACACAGAACACCTAAAGAGAAGGAGGCACCCTGCTATAATTTGGATCTGGAATGTTGCCCAAAGGTCATGTGTTGAAAGCTTGGACCCCAATCCACCAGCATTCAGAACGGACTCTACAGAAAGGTGAATTGAATCCTGAGCTCTAACCTCGTCTGTGGATCAATCCACTGATGGGTTCATGATTGGACAGGACTATCGGGAGTTGGTCAAAACTGTGGGCGGTAGGGCCTAGTTGGAGGGTAGGCCACTGGAGTTGATTCCCTGGAAGGGTACATCATATTCCTCAGTCCTCTCTTCCCCTCACCATTTCCCTGATCTCCATGAGTTGAGAAGCTCTGTTTTGAAGCCAGGCTCTCTGCCATGGTAATCTGCCTCACTTCAGGCCACAGCAATGGAGCCTGAAATTGAACCAAAATAAATATTTACTCATTTAATTTTCTCAGGTATGTTGTCAAAGTGATGAAAAAGTCTTCTAACACACACACACACACACACACACACACACACACAGGAGGAATGGTCTAAAGGGAGAAAAGGACACTTGGTATTGTTGATGCCTTCTTCAACAGTAGACACAGCTGGGGTACAGCGTGGATTCTCACTTCAGCAGATGCTAAAAGGGGCTTAAATTTTTATTTTAGTCTTTTATGAGGAGACATTGACTAACACAGGCCTGACTTCTCTCTCAGATTTGGAGATGAATAAGAAGGACCAAGAAGATTTCCTTTTCTAGCACAGGACACAAATGCAGTCACTAGTTTCTGATAGCAATCTGAGTAATTATGTCTACTTGCTCTATCTTGAAGGCAAGAGACATTATGAGGTGATTCATATGATCCTCAGAATCTATTTAACCATTAATTTTCCAAAAATTCTTCCTTTTTTTAAATTTTATTTCTGCCACCTTGGGGTTTTGTTTCCTGAACAGACATATAGAAAGAACAGCTCAAGGAAAAGAGTCTCCTGAATATGGGCTCTGGGAAGAGAGTAATGGGAGCAAACCCAAACCCCTTCTAAAGGGTAATAAGGAAAATGATCCTAAAGGAAACAAAAAGGCAAATATGAACAAAGTGGCAGCAGGCTCCATTTGTTGGCCACTTTCTCTGCACCAGCCATCAGGTGAGAACTACACACACTATGTTCTCATTTACTGTTCAACTCATGCTTGTGAGAGAGGTTTCATAAATGCATTCTGTCAGTTTAGCTCCAAAATTGCTTTGGTCCCAACTGGTCTGTCTGTTACAGCCCACGTGCTTCCTCTCTTTGCTTTGTCCCCAACTCTACAAAACTGCCTCCTCATTAACTTGTTGGAATTTAAACACCTTGGAAAGCAGGGCCTTATCTTAACTCCTTCTGATCCTTAGAGGTATGGGAATTACATTTAGGATTGTTACTCCATAGTAGAAAATTTCTCAACTTTCTATTTCGCTCTGTACTCTTGAAACCTGGATTATATTTGGCACTGATAAACAACCATAGGTGAAGTGAACATCAACCTATTGGCTCTAAAACAAATTTTTCTTAAGTGAAATTTAAGCGGAATTTTTGAGCACTTAAATAAACTTCAATCAGAATCAACAAGGACCAAATAATATTAAAATGAACTCGAAAATGTATAGATTAACAGCAAAAGTTTACTTTTGGAAAGGGTAAAGATGGTTCTTTAGTGAAATTTAATCCGTATTATAATTTGAATTCTGAGACTGATTAAGACTCTGTGATGGTTAATTTTATATGTTAACTCGTCTGGGCTACGATGCCCAGATACTTGGCCAACTTTTATTCTGGGTGTGTCTGTGCTGGTGTTATGGGGTGAGATTTACTTTTGAATCGGGGACTTTTAGTTAAATAGATTCCATTCTCTAATGTGGAGCGAGACCTCACCTCGTCA
Source organism: Urocitellus parryii (assembly GCF_045843805.1). Taxonomy (NCBI): domain Eukaryota; kingdom Metazoa; phylum Chordata; class Mammalia; order Rodentia; family Sciuridae; genus Urocitellus; species Urocitellus parryii. Next base: position 79,644 of record NW_027551778.1, on the reverse strand, counting down.
ACTGAATGCAACTGAATGGGACAAAAAGCCCACCTCTCCCAGACAAGAGGGAACTGTCCAGTGAACTACCTTTGGATTTCATCTACAACATTGATTCTTCCTGGCTCCACAGCACACTGCCTTGGGACTCAAACTGGGACACTTTCCTGGATCTCTAGCTCCTCCCAGCCAACCCTGCCCAATCCTGTGAGCCAATAGCTGACAGGCAAGTGCAGGGAAGAAGCAGAGGCCCTGCAGGGGGTGAGTGTGCTACTGGATGCCAGTCCCTGGTCAAAGCGCAGGACAGGCTTCTGAGTTTACAGGCAGGAAGGGATGATTAGTGTTGGTGGAGCCCCAGGAACCCCGCGCTCTGAGGAATTCTGAGCGCTTGGGTCATAATCGACCCCGGCAACGCCGGAGGACGTTCGGGGCAGAGAAGTGGATGGTGATGGACGCGCTTCTCAGAGCTGGTCCGATGGATCGCTGAAGTGGCCACGATGTGGTCCTGGTTTGGAGGCCTGGGCTCAGGCTTGGGCCACTTCTTGGGTCAGGTGGGGAGCAGCTTGGCTTTCCTCACCGGCCAGAGCTCCACCTTCAACAGGGAAATGCTTCTGGATGACTTAGGAGACCCAGAAGCAGCTTTACATCATTGTTGGAGAAAGGAAACGGAAACTACTGATTCCACACTAAGATGTGAGAATGAAGGACCGAAAAAGTGCTGTACTGACCTGGAAGAAAAGCATGAAGCATCAGAGCTACAAATAAACCATCAGTCTGTAAGTTCCCAGAATCAACTGCCACAGAAAGAGGTAGAGATCAGCCATCCTAAAGCAGGACAGATTGTACTGCAAGATCAAATGTTCCAACTACAGGCAGCTGCTCAATCAGTACGCTCGGGAGCTTGTGGTGTACCAACAACAACTGCACCGGCTCCGTTCGGTTCCCTGGTCGGTAGTCATTTTTCAGCCTTTCGTGATGATGACACGGACTTTAGTGACATAATTTTATCACAACAAGAAACAAACGGATTACCAACTGAAGTTGCAAAACATGAATCTGAAGTTGGCCACTCGAGGCAGATTGCTGAGGCTCAGGGAACGCACCATTCTGACTCAAGTGAAATCTGCAAAGTACTAAATACTATCAAGACTCTTCAACCAAACCAAAGTCCAGACATATATGATCATCAGCATGAAATTTCAGTTTGGGAGCAGAGTTCTACTGTGGCAGAAAAGGGAAGAACCCTTCCTCAGCATTCAGCAGTGGAAGAAGTGTTCAGGCTTCAACGAGCCCTGGCTGATGCGGAGAAGGAAATCGTGAGACTAAATGGTTTAAACCAGGATAACCGTCTTGCTGAAGACAATCTGAAACTTAAAATGCATGTTGAAGCTCTAGAAAAAGAGAAGTCATCATTGAGTCAAGAAAAAGAGGAACTTCAGATGTCACTGTCAAAACTGAGCCGTGACTATCAAGTCATGAAAAACAGAGCTTCAACGGACATGAATTTGAATGTACAATTACTAGACTTAAAACTTCACTTGAAGGCAAAGGAGGAAGAACTGAATCAGACTATCAATGAAAAGAAAATGCTGATGGCTGAGTTAGAAGAACTGGATCATCGGAATCGGGAAGCTACAGAGCACATGATTTTGATACAAGATGAGCTATCAAAACAACAAAATGAAGGAGACCTTGTCATCAAGAAGTTGGAACAAGATCTAGATGATGAAAAAGAGAGAGTTCATCAACTTGAGGATGAGCAAATGAACATATCCCAAGAGCTGCATGTGCAGAAGGAGAAGTTAACTGAGAATGCACGGAGCCTCAGTGATTTGCATTTAACCAAGCAGAAGCTTGAAGGAAAAGTAGAAGATTTAGTAGATCAGCTAAATCAGTCACAAAAAAATAGTTCAAACATCCAGCAGGAAAACCTTGGGCTTAAGGATCACATTAGACAACTTGAAGAGGAGCTGTCTGGGTTTAAGAGTAAGTATCGAACCTCTCTGAATGAAGACTCTAACAGTCATTGTAAGGATGACATGCCTAAAGAACGAGAAGCTGAAGCTAGCAACCTAAGTCAAAATCTTTCTGAAGAGGAACAGCTCAACGAAAACTTAACGAAAGTTGCTGTTGAACTCAAGACGGAAAATGAAATGTTGATTTTAGCACGTGACGATGTAAGGCGTAAGTTGGAAGAATCTATTGCTGCTTACAATCAAATCTCTCAAGAAAAAGACACTATCACGGAGACTCTCAAAAGAGACAAAGAAGAGACTGAAGCCAAACTGCACCAGGCAGAAAAAAGACTGTTGGAAGAAGCAAATAATCACAGGCAGACTATTCAGGAACTCTCCAATGCACATGATTGGAATACCTCGGCCTTAAAGCTGAAACACGAATGTGCAGTTCAACTCAATCAAGAGAAGGACTTTGAAATAGCAGGACTCAAAAAGAATATTGAGCAAATGACTGCTGATGAAAAAGAAACTGAGGAAATTTTGGCATCTTATATAGAAGAAGAGGAGCGATTGACACAAGTCATAAATGAGAAAGAAGTTTTTATTGAAAAACTCGAAGAAAAAATTTCACAACTACAAAAGGATTTACATAAGTGTTCTCAGGCCTTAAGAGAAAATGAAACTTTAAGGCAATCCGTTGAAAGAAAGGACAAAAGTCTTACCTACATGAGAGCAGAAAACAACTATCTGCGAGTAGAACTGGAAATACTTACGGAACAGCACAATCAAGCTGCACCAGTGGCTGAGCCTGAAGCTCTTGATGCTATCACAGAACTAGAATTGGAGGTATCTCAACTGAACATAGTCAAAAATCATCTGGAAGATGAAATTCAAGACCATCTGAATATAATTGAAAATCAAAACCAGCATAAAATGCAACTACTTCAGTCTTTACAGGAGCAGAAGGAGGAAATGCATGAATTTAAGTACAAGTATGAGCAGATGAATGCTGCGCATAGCCAGTTAATTTTAGAAAGAGAGGAGGAAATTAAGAACTTGCAGAAAACTATTGAAGAACTAAAAGCCCAGTTGCCTGGAGAGAGAGGAGACGCTCAAACACTGAATTCTGATATTTTTCAAGAGACCAAAGTAAAAATCCTAAGAGAAAACGAGGTTCAACACTTCCAAGAAGAAGAGAAAGCTCTGCATTCTGCTGAACTAGCCAAAGAAAAACAGTCAATAGCTGAATGGAAGAACAAGGCCGAAAAGCTAGAAGGAGAAGTAACATCACTGCAGGAACGTTTGGATCAAGCGAATGCTCTGTGGGATTCTGCTTCCAGGCTGAGAGAAGACTTAGATCTCAAGGAAGAGCAGATGGCAGAACTGAAAAAACAAAACGAGCTCCGAAAAGAAATGCTGGACCACGCACAACAGAAATTGTCGACTTTGGTCAACAGCGCAGAAGGAAAAGTGGACAAAGTCCTCATGCGAAACCTTCTAATCGCTCATTTCCAGATAACAAAAGGCAAACGTCGTCGTGAAGTATTGCAGTTGATGGGGAGCATCCTGGACGTTCCAAAGGACGAAATGGAGCACTTGTTGAATAAAGATTATGGTGGTGTCAGAAAGTGGATGAGGAGTTGCCTTGGAGGGGCTTCAACAAGTGTCCCCAGCACACCTCCGAAACCAAATCAACAACCCCAACCCGTGCTTCAGAGTTCTTTTTCAGAACCCCTTTACCAGGAAATGTTAAAGATGGAGCCAAATTAAGAGCTGGCAGAAGCACCAACGGGAATCCACTCTTGGTCCCACGTTCTGCAGCGGTGCCTCTTAGTAACCTCGCTGGAGTTGGACTTGGTGGACCTGGGCGTCCTCTTTTCACACCCATTGCAGATTTCATGCCCACCTTTACACCGTCGCCAGTGTCCCTGCACAACAGGGCCAGAGCTGTACTCCAGGATCTTCTAAATATTTAGCATTATTCTAAAGAAGCCATAACCCTTTTTGATGTTTTACAGCATGGCCTTTTGAAAAAGCACGCATGTGCTTGTAGACAAAAAGAGAAAGCAAAACAGCTGGTATATGTAAGTGTATAGCTACTAGGTATTTTATTTCATTTCTTTAGTTGTTGTTGTTGTTGTGATTTTTTGCTATAGTACTTTTTAAAAAATTTGTTTTGTTTTTTGTAGCACTTTTTGTTTATAGAATTTTGTTCCAATGTAGCAGATAATCATCACCAGTTATCAATTCTGATGTACTTTTGTGAGCCACTGTACAGAGCAGCCTTCTTGAACCACTAGTTCCAACCTCACTTAATGGCATTAAGATAAAAACGATACATGCAATCACAGGAAACGAGAGAAATCCAACCCATAAGAAGGATGTCTCAGATTTAGAGTACATGAAAACCAAATATAATGTTGCAAAACGTTGAGAATATTTAGTTTATCCAAGATAACATTGTACAACTACCAAGCGAAAATTCCAATGGGGAGGACCTAAACAGGAAGCTTAGTGGATAAATTCTAAGATGCTTTGAATCCAAATTCTATGACCCCTATCCATTTTGCTGATTTCCATTTCTCTACGAAAGTCACTTCACATTAATTCAGTTTTCCAGATGATAAATATGTCCAGAAGGAAGAGTATTTTTATGAGGCAACCCCGAAGTGGGATCACATGATCCATTGCCAATGGAAAAGTTAATTAGTAAGAATGTATCATTAAATATCTGGACTGCTTATCTACCTACTATTGGGGGCTCTACAATCGTTCTTATAAACACATTTTATAAAACATTTGATCAAAACAAGTTGGGGAGAGAAATAAGCTGACAACAGTTTTTGGAAGATGAAAAGCTTTACAACAGGAGTAGTTATAACCTTTTGATAAATTAAGGTAAAAGATGAATCAAAAGTTTCTAGCTTAAGTAGGTGAAATCCGAGAAGCGAAAAAGCAGATTGCATAGCACATACTTCTCTGACACCCGTAGTTTCTAAAACCATTCAGAACGTTTTTATTAAAATTAATTTAAACAAAATTTAATATGTTTTTAAATATAAATTATACTATCATTTAATATAAATTAATCTAATTTAAATCAATCTAATTTAAATTAATTTTATTAGTAGTATTATTTAAATTTCTTTTATTAATACGATGGTTTGATTTAAATTTATTTTATTAATTGATATTGTTTATTAACTTATGTTAAATTATAGTATGATTTATATTTAAAAATTCATTAAATTTTATTTAAATTAATACAATTTAACAAAGTAAATTTAACATAATATAGATTGAATTATTTAATATTGACTATATAATTTAATATAAATGTCAATAAAGTTAATTTTAATAAAAATGCTCTTAGTTGTTTTGGAAATTACAGGTGGCAGTGAAGTATTAGCAATGTTATCTTCTTTTTTCTCCTCTTTGATTTTACCTAACTTAAGCTAGAACCTTTTGGTTTATCTTTTGCTTTACTTTACAAAAATAAAAAAAAGGAAGAAAAACACCTAGTAGCTACACACATATCAGCTTTTCCTTTCTTATTTCTAAATTTCACCTTAACATTTACATTATTTTACCAAAATTAAGATGCCATCAGTTGTTAGGCATGAACAAAATCACTGAAACAACAACTGGAGGACGCATCCCAAAGGCACATTGGCCAAGTATTCAAAACATATAAATGTCTGAGAACCGATGAGCTCTGATAGTAAAGTTTCCCACCTATGAAAAGTTTCCCAATGCTATGGAAAATGATGACATTTCTCTTTTTGTGTTTTTTAAGCTGAGAACCAACCTAAGGTATGTTATCAGAAATTGTATGTAACTCAAGTCTTTAAATTTCTTATTTTTCCTGTACTGCAGACAAAGAGGCTCACAATTCCTTGAGCTCTACTAGCATTTCAGTGACAGGAAAAAATTCAATGATGCATAGTTGTTTATTTGCATTCAATGTCTATCAATCTTACATACTTTGGGAAGGGTCACAAGCCACGGCCCTTATGCCTCCTGCTCTATTTCAAAGCCTCCAGCATCAGTTGCAACAATTCTAGGAAACACTGGGAATACTCTATGGTACAAAATGCACAATTACTTTTATTTGAAAGCATCTCTAAGACATGAGTCATTAGGTGACTTTCTTGTTCTAAGTAAATTTACTGAATTATTATTAAGTGATAACACGGTAAGCCAAAATGAAAAATGAAAGCATATGCTTCAAATCAGAGCAAGGAAGAAATAAGAAGGTATGATGTGTGGTAAAAATACACGAACATGCAAATATTATCCAGCCTTCTTACGTCAAATGTCCTCTCTTTTATTTATTTATTTTTTGGAGGTTACATTCTTGCATGATATGCATGGAACAACTTTTGGGGGGATACGATCAGAAATTCAGCACTAAAATCTGCCTTCCTGTAACATCACACGGCTTACTCCCGAGAAGAATATCAAAGTATATATTTGGCTTCGACTTGCCAAATTACTTGGAATCTTATTCCAGTAGACTTCACACGGTTGGGAAAAGCAGAGTTCAGATTTGTCATGAGAGATTTTTATATATTCTGCTCACTCCATTGTGTCTAGGTGAGCCTTTGGGTTTCAATGCCTGGAAACACACTTCTTATATTTCAGAATTGAAGAGCTCTTGGAAACGGCGACCTCACTGCATTCTTGAGAAAAATATGTTATACAGGTACTCAGAAAATTACAAAGATTAATCTAGATCCAAGGTTTTTTTAAGACAAGGGGTTTAATGGAGAACACAGCAAGATAGCCTTAGAAATTTCATACTCCCTGCATTCTTAGGAAAAGCTGCTATATTGTAAAGAATAACACCAAACAGAAAAGTTCCTAAGAAAATATTGTGCTTTCAGTTTCCTTGTCTCATAAATTTTATTAAAGTTTCATTAAAGACCCTGTATTTGCTAGCCTTTTTATTAAATACTTTTTTGAGATATTCTATTAATGTCTATGACTGGATTTTACTTGGTCTCACATGAATGTCGCTCCCTGTGACAAAGGGTACATGGGAGGCAGGCAGGATCAGCCTGTCCTCTCCGAGGCACCAGCTGTCCGAACCAGGCTCTGACAGAGGTAGTGAAGGGCACTAGCGTCTCCTGGACTGAGCGAGAGGGTAAGTATCTGAGTGATATTAATTGTGTATAAATGCCACATTTTTTTTTTTATGCATTCATCTACTAAGTTGTTTCCACAATTTAGCTAATGTGAATTTTGCTGCTATAAACATTGATGCGGCTGTGTCCCTGTAGTATGCAGTTTTTAAGTCCTTTGGGTATAGACCAAAAAGAGGGATAGCTAGGTCAAATGGTGGTTCTATTCCCAAATTTCCAAGGAATTGCCGCCAAACTGCTTTCCATATTGGCTGCACCAATCTACAGTCCCACCGACAGTGTAGGAGTGTACATTTTTCCTGAAATCCTCACCAACACTTACTGTTGTTGTCTTCATCATAGCTGCCATTTTCAAAAATCGCTGACATTCTAACTGGAGGGAGGTGCAATTAAACCCCTATCTCTCACCATGCACAAAACTCCACTCAAATGAATCAAGGACCTAGGAATAAAACCAGAGACCTTGCATGTAACAGAAGAAAAAGCAGGCCCTAATTCCAATCATATGGGATTAGTCCCAAAATTCCTTAATGAGACTCCTATAGCACAAGAATTAAAACCAAGTATCAATAAATGAGATAGATTCAAACTAAAAAAGTTTCTTCTCCACAAAACAAACAATCTGGGAGGTGAATAGGGATCCTACATCTTGGGAGAAAAGTTTTGCCCCATCACACATCAGATAGAGCACTAATCTCTAGGGTATAGAAAGAACTCACAAATCTAAATACACACACACACACACACACACACACACACACACAAATAAATAAATAAATAAATGAATGAACGAACGAACGAATAAATAAATAAATAAAATAAAATAAAATAACCCATTCAATAAATGGGCCACGGACCTGAACAGACACTTCTCCCAAGATGATATAAAATTAATCAACAAATTTATGCAAATATGCTCATCATCACTAGCACTTAGAGAAGTGAAAATCAAAACTACACTAAGATTTGAGGTTCAATCTTAAAGGCTGAAAATGAGCATGTTTCACCTCTCTTTCTCCTTCTACCACCAAATCCTCATAGAAGTTAGAAAAGGACATTTGAAATGCTCAGTGATCCAAAATAAGAATGAGAATTTCAAGGACTGAACACAAAAATAGATTATGAAAGAGTAGATCAAGTTGAAAAGACAAAAGCAAACATAGAACGTGCAAGGAAACAGTTCACTTGCAGAAGCTGAGAGGTAACAGGCTGCTTCATGCTTTCAGTATTACATACCAGGGATCACAGAGCACAGGACAACAATAAGATAGTTATCTGGGGTACCACACCGTGGGGTACATAGAGCAAAAACATGGGAAACCCTGCAGAATAAAAGGCATCAACTGAACATCCCTCTCTCAGAACCCAAACAAGGAACCACCAACAAGCAGGGGGGAGGGATAGAGAAGAGCTGTGTAATGCACTTAAGAAGCCTGACTGAGGAGCTATACCAAGAAGTTGTACCATGCACACAAAACTACATATCATGTTCAAACACACAGGCTACAGCCACCAAAATTTACCATGCCCTAGACCACAATGAAAACGCCAGCCAATTCCGTAAAGGTGTTATCACACAGGCTGCAATTCCTTGTGCATCTAAAATTAGAAGAATTTTGACTCCTCAAAAAAAAAAAAAAAAAAAAAATTCCATATACAATGAAATTAGGGCCATAGAAACAATTCCAAATAATTGTTAGATTAAAGCAAAAATCAAGATGGAATTAAATTAAAATACTATAATGGCAGAAGCAACAGGGATTTTAGATATATGTATTTGAAAAGAGATTGAAATCAAACGGCATATGCTTTTAACATAAAAACATAAGAAAATACCTGGATACTGGATAAAATAATGTAAATGTTAAGGCAAAATTTAGAAAAAAACAAAGGAAAAGCTGATGTGTGTAGCTACTGGGTGTTTTGTCTTCCCATTTTTATCTTGGTAAATTAAGATAAAAGATAAACAAAAGTTTCTAGCTTAAGTTAGGCAAAATGAGAGAGCAGACAAAAGTAGAATATATAGCTAATATTTCTCTGATACCTGTAGTTTCTAAAACCACTAAGTGGATTTTTATTAAAATTAATCTTATTAATATTTTTATTATATAGTTCATATTAAATGATTTAATCTATATTAAATGTTATTTAAATTGACTTTGTTAAATTGTATTAATTTAAATGAAATTTAATGAATTTTTAGTATACCGATTTTAAGTCCTTTAGTTATAAACCAATGAGTGGGACAGCTGGGTCAAATGGTGCTTCCGATCCCAGTTTTCCGAGGAATTTTCATACTGCTTTTCAGACTGGCTGCATCAATTTGCAGTGCCACCAGCAATGTATACGTGTACCTTTTCCCCCCCACATCCTCGCCAACATTTACTGTTGCTTATATTCTTGATGATTGCCATTCTGATTGAAGTGAGATGAAATCTTAGAGTAGTTTTGATTTGCATCTCTCTCATTACTAGTGAAGTTGAACATTTTTTCATATATTTATTGACTGATTGTATTGCTTCTTCTGTGAAGTGTCTGTTCAATACCTTGCCCTTTACATTAAATATATATATATATATATATTGTTTATTGCTGGCAAAAATAGAGTATCATTGAATAGTTCCAAAGTTTAGAGACTTCTAAAAAAGTGGCTTTTATAGACTTTCATGAGTTGAAAACTAGTTGTATTTCTAATAGGGTGGAGCTCAGTAATCACTATGTTGCCATCAAGAAAGCCCGGCAGATGTTTGCCCAGTGGAATGAAAGAAAAAAAAAAAAAAAAAAAACCAGAATTGAGAACATCATCCAGGCAAATCAGTAGGCAACTGATTCTAGTTCGAGGCAGACAATTAATCTGTTGACGAATCTACTTTCACAGTTTGTACATAACATTTATGGACTATTATTTTAAATTCTATTTTAAAAATATTTATTATTTAGCCTTTAGTGGACACAACATCTTTATTTTATTTTATTTTTTTTTTTATGTAGTGCTGAGGATCAAACCCCATGCCTCACGCATGCTAGGTGAACGAGCTACTACTTGAGCCATAGACCCAACACTCTCTTAAAGAAATTCTTATTTCCACCTTGCTTCTTTATGATAATGAGAATTCAAATTTATGGGTAATATATCATTCACTGAACAACTTCTCAGTCCAAATCAATCCTTCTACTACTGTATTGTCACTGGAGTGTTATGTTAATCTTCCTACAAACGTGTGCGGAACATTTCATTGATTATGCCAATTCTTAAAGATACAAATGTGCCGAGCCCTAATATCCAGAGTACACAAAGAACTCAAAAAGTAAACATTAAGAAAACAAACAACCCAATCAACAAATGGGCCAAGGACCTGAACAGACACTTCTCAGAGAAGGATACACAATTAATCAAAAAATACACGGAAAAAAATGCTCACCATCTCTAGCAATCAGAGAAATGCAAATTAAAACCACTCTAAGATACCAAATCAGTCCAGTAAGAATGGCAGCCATTAGGAAGTCAAACAACAACAAGTGCTGGCAAGGATGTGGGGGGAAAAGGTACACTTGTACATTGCTGGTGCGACTGCAAATTGGTGCAGCCAATTTGGAAAGCATTATGGAGGTTCCTGGGAAAGCTGGGAATGGAACCACCATTCGACCCAGCTATTCCCCTTCTCGGACTATTCCCAAAGACCTAAAAAGAGCATGCTATAGGGATACAGCTACATCAAGGTTCACAGCAGCACAATTCACAATAGCTAGAATGTGGAACCAACCTAGATGCCAGTCAATAGATGAATGGATAAGAAAATGTGGCATTTGTACACAATGGAATATTACTCAGCACTAAAAAATAACAAAACCATGGCATTTGCAGGGAAATGGATGGCATTAGAGGAGATTATGCTAAGTGAAGTTAGCCAATCCCTAGGAAAGAAATGCTGAATGTCTTCTTTCATATAAGGAGGGGGACTCAAAACAGAGCAGGCTGGAAGAGCATGAAAAGAAGACTACCAATTAGAAGGGACAAGAGGTGGGAGGGAATGGGAGAGAGAAGGGGAATTTCATGGAAATGGAAGGATACCCTCATTGTTACACACAATTACATAGAAGAGGATGTGAGGGGAAAGGGGGGAAAAAAGGAGAGAAATGAATTACAGTAGCTGGGGTAGAGAGAGATTATGGGAGGGGAGGGGACAGAAGGGGGGATAGGGAGGGAATAGGAAAGGCAGCAGAATATAACAGACACTAGTATGGCAGTATGTATAAACCTGCACGTACAGCCAATGTGATCCTGCAAACTGTACACGTGGTAAAAATAAGAATTCATACCCCACTTGAATCAAATGTATGAAATATGATATGTCAAGATCATTGTAATTTTTTCTTAAGCAACCAATAAAAATTTAAAAAAAGAAACGAGACAAGGCCCATATTAAAGAGATTTAAAAATTCTACTGAAATCTATAAGAAAATGTTTGAATGAATCATGAGGTATTAAAAGAAGTACAAACTTAATATCTTGCATAGAATTTATCACCCTATGTTTATAGACTCAAAAAGCTTTCCTTACTTTAACCTTCAACTGTGTTTTAACAAAGCCACATTATTCAGGGCTCTCTACTTCTGGCTTTATTCTTTCTTACTTAGTCTTTTCCCCCATATGAGATCCTCACCACCACAGTCGTCAATGGCTGACCTTGCATTATATTTCAAGGATCACTCCATGTAACATCTTCTCCATTGACTGACTGTATTCAATTGCACTTCATAGCAGGAAATGTATATAACACAGCTTTATGTTGTTCACAATATCTACCACAATACCTTGTACTTTTTGGGCACTGAATATATGTATAAGGATACACTTATGATTACTGGATCCTTTTTGTCACGTGTGCTCGCGAATGAGCCAGGGTTTTCCCTCCATATCCCCCATAGTTTCCAGGAATATTCCAAACATATTGAGAAGAAGAGAAATGCTTTTATTTGGACGGTCAGTTTCGAATACACTAGGTAGGTATCTCTCTCAGATAGAAATACAAAATGACAAACAGCTGTGGTCAGAGTGAACCATGCTAGAAGACCGAATCTGAGTGATCAGAAATGCCTTTCAGCAGGAGGAGCAACAACCACTGGAACCAGATTCAAGCCAAATGGGATAGGTCTTACACTGAAAAAGGATCATTATTTGTGATTTAAAACAATAAACAAACACAGAACACCTAAAGAGAAGGAGGCACCCTGCTATAATTTGGATCTGGAATGTTGCCCAAAGGTCATGTGTTGAAAGCTTGGACCCCAATCCACCAGCATTCAGAACGGACTCTACAGAAAGGTGAATTGAATCCTGAGCTCTAACCTCGTCTGTGGATCAATCCACTGATGGGTTCATGATTGGACAGGACTATCGGGAGTTGGTCAAAACTGTGGGCGGTAGGGCCTAGTTGGAGGGTAGGCCACTGGAGTTGATTCCCTGGAAGGGTACATCATATTCCTCAGTCCTCTCTTCCCCTCACCATTTCCCTGATCTCCATGAGTTGAGAAGCTCTGTTTTGAAGCCAGGCTCTCTGCCATGGTAATCTGCCTCACTTCAGGCCACAGCAATGGAGCCTGAAATTGAACCAAAATAAATATTTACTCATTTAATTTTCTCAGGTATGTTGTCAAAGTGATGAAAAAGTCTTCTAACACACACACACACACACACACACACACACACAGGAGGAATGGTCTAAAGGGAGAAAAGGACACTTGGTATTGTTGATGCCTTCTTCAACAGTAGACACAGCTGGGGTACAGCGTGGATTCTCACTTCAGCAGATGCTAAAAGGGGCTTAAATTTTTATTTTAGTCTTTTATGAGGAGACATTGACTAACACAGGCCTGACTTCTCTCTCAGATTTGGAGATGAATAAGAAGGACCAAGAAGATTTCCTTTTCTAGCACAGGACACAAATGCAGTCACTAGTTTCTGATAGCAATCTGAGTAATTATGTCTACTTGCTCTATCTTGAAGGCAAGAGACATTATGAGGTGATTCATATGATCCTCAGAATCTATTTAACCATTAATTTTCCAAAAATTCTTCCTTTTTTTAAATTTTATTTCTGCCACCTTGGGGTTTTGTTTCCTGAACAGACATATAGAAAGAACAGCTCAAGGAAAAGAGTCTCCTGAATATGGGCTCTGGGAAGAGAGTAATGGGAGCAAACCCAAACCCCTTCTAAAGGGTAATAAGGAAAATGATCCTAAAGGAAACAAAAAGGCAAATATGAACAAAGTGGCAGCAGGCTCCATTTGTTGGCCACTTTCTCTGCACCAGCCATCAGGTGAGAACTACACACACTATGTTCTCATTTACTGTTCAACTCATGCTTGTGAGAGAGGTTTCATAAATGCATTCTGTCAGTTTAGCTCCAAAATTGCTTTGGTCCCAACTGGTCTGTCTGTTACAGCCCACGTGCTTCCTCTCTTTGCTTTGTCCCCAACTCTACAAAACTGCCTCCTCATTAACTTGTTGGAATTTAAACACCTTGGAAAGCAGGGCCTTATCTTAACTCCTTCTGATCCTTAGAGGTATGGGAATTACATTTAGGATTGTTACTCCATAGTAGAAAATTTCTCAACTTTCTATTTCGCTCTGTACTCTTGAAACCTGGATTATATTTGGCACTGATAAACAACCATAGGTGAAGTGAACATCAACCTATTGGCTCTAAAACAAATTTTTCTTAAGTGAAATTTAAGCGGAATTTTTGAGCACTTAAATAAACTTCAATCAGAATCAACAAGGACCAAATAATATTAAAATGAACTCGAAAATGTATAGATTAACAGCAAAAGTTTACTTTTGGAAAGGGTAAAGATGGTTCTTTAGTGAAATTTAATCCGTATTATAATTTGAATTCTGAGACTGATTAAGACTCTGTGATGGTTAATTTTATATGTTAACTCGTCTGGGCTACGATGCCCAGATACTTGGCCAACTTTTATTCTGGGTGTGTCTGTGCTGGTGTTATGGGGTGAGATTTACTTTTGAATCGGGGACTTTTAGTTAAATAGATTCCATTCTCTAATGTGGAGCGAGACCTCACCTCGTCAACTGAATGCAACTGAATGGGACAAAAAGCCCACCTCTCCCAGACAAGAGGGAACTGTCCAGTGAACTACCTTTGGATTTCATCTACAACATTGATTCTTCCTGGCTCCACAGCACACTGCCTTGGGACTCAAACTGGGACACTTTCCTGGATCTCTAGCTCCTCCCAGCCAACCCTGCCCAATCCTGTGAGCCAATAGCTGACAGGCAAGTGCAGGGAAGAAGCAGAGGCCCTGCAGGGGGTGAGTGTGCTACTGGATGCCAGTCCCTGGTCAAAGCGCAGGACAGGCTTCTGAGTTTACAGGCAGGAAGGGATGATTAGTGTTGGTGGAGCCCCAGGAACCCCGCGCTCTGAGGAATTCTGAGCGCTTGGGTCATAATCGACCCCGGCAACGCCGGAGGACGTTCGGGGCAGAGAAGTGGATGGTGATGGACGCGCTTCTCAGAGCTGGTCCGATGGATCGCTGAAGTGGCCACGATGTGGTCCTGGTTTGGAGGCCTGGGCTCAGGCTTGGGCCACTTCTTGGGTCAGGTGGGGAGCAGCTTGGCTTTCCTCACCGGCCAGAGCTCCACCTTCAACAGGGAAATGCTTCTGGATGACTTAGGAGACCCAGAAGCAGCTTTACATCATTGTTGGAGAAAGGAAACGGAAACTACTGATTCCACACTAAGATGTGAGAATGAAGGACCGAAAAAGTGCTGTACTGACCTGGAAGAAAAGCATGAAGCATCAGAGCTACAAATAAACCATCAGTCTGTAAGTTCCCAGAATCAACTGCCACAGAAAGAGGTAGAGATCAGCCATCCTAAAGCAGGACAGATTGTACTGCAAGATCAAATGTTCCAACTACAGGCAGCTGCTCAATCAGTACGCTCGGGAGCTTGTGGTGTACCAACAACAACTGCACCGGCTCCGTTCGGTTCCCTGGTCGGTAGTCATTTTTCAGCCTTTCGTGATGATGACACGGACTTTAGTGACATAATTTTATCACAACAAGAAACAAACGGATTACCAACTGAAGTTGCAAAACATGAATCTGAAGTTGGCCACTCGAGGCAGATTGCTGAGGCTCAGGGAACGCACCATTCTGACTCAAGTGAAATCTGCAAAGTACTAAATACTATCAAGACTCTTCAACCAAACCAAAGTCCAGACATATATGATCATCAGCATGAAATTTCAGTTTGGGAGCAGAGTTCTACTGTGGCAGAAAAGGGAAGAACCCTTCCTCAGCATTCAGCAGTGGAAGAAGTGTTCAGGCTTCAACGAGCCCTGGCTGATGCGGAGAAGGAAATCGTGAGACTAAATGGTTTAAACCAGGATAACCGTCTTGCTGAAGACAATCTGAAACTTAAAATGCATGTTGAAGCTCTAGAAAAAGAGAAGTCATCATTGAGTCAAGAAAAAGAGGAACTTCAGATGTCACTGTCAAAACTGAGCCGTGACTATCAAGTCATGAAAAACAGAGCTTCAACGGACATGAATTTGAATGTACAATTACTAGACTTAAAACTTCACTTGAAGGCAAAGGAGGAAGAACTGAATCAGACTATCAATGAAAAGAAAATGCTGATGGCTGAGTTAGAAGAACTGGATCATCGGAATCGGGAAGCTACAGAGCACATGATTTTGATACAAGATGAGCTATCAAAACAACAAAATGAAGGAGACCTTGTCATCAAGAAGTTGGAACAAGATCTAGATGATGAAAAAGAGAGAGTTCATCAACTTGAGGATGAGCAAATGAACATATCCCAAGAGCTGCATGTGCAGAAGGAGAAGTTAACTGAGAATGCACGGAGCCTCAGTGATTTGCATTTAACCAAGCAGAAGCTTGAAGGAAAAGTAGAAGATTTAGTAGATCAGCTAAATCAGTCACAAAAAAATAGTTCAAACATCCAGCAGGAAAACCTTGGGCTTAAGGATCACATTAGACAACTTGAAGAGGAGCTGTCTGGGTTTAAGAGTAAGTATCGAACCTCTCTGAATGAAGACTCTAACAGTCATTGTAAGGATGACATGCCTAAAGAACGAGAAGCTGAAGCTAGCAACCTAAGTCAAAATCTTTCTGAAGAGGAACAGCTCAACGAAAACTTAACGAAAGTTGCTGTTGAACTCAAGACGGAAAATGAAATGTTGATTTTAGCACGTGACGATGTAAGGCGTAAGTTGGAAGAATCTATTGCTGCTTACAATCAAATCTCTCAAGAAAAAGACACTATCACGGAGACTCTCAAAAGAGACAAAGAAGAGACTGAAGCCAAACTGCACCAGGCAGAAAAAAGACTGTTGGAAGAAGCAAATAATCACAGGCAGACTATTCAGGAACTCTCCAATGCACATGATTGGAATACCTCGGCCTTAAAGCTGAAACACGAATGTGCAGTTCAACTCAATCAAGAGAAGGACTTTGAAATAGCAGGACTCAAAAAGAATATTGAGCAAATGACTGCTGATGAAAAAGAAACTGAGGAAATTTTGGCATCTTATATAGAAGAAGAGGAGCGATTGACACAAGTCATAAATGAGAAAGAAGTTTTTATTGAAAAACTCGAAGAAAAAATTTCACAACTACAAAAGGATTTACATAAGTGTTCTCAGGCCTTAAGAGAAAATGAAACTTTAAGGCAATCCGTTGAAAGAAAGGACAAAAGTCTTACCTACATGAGAGCAGAAAACAACTATCTGCGAGTAGAACTGGAAATACTTACGGAACAGCACAATCAAGCTGCACCAGTGGCTGAGCCTGAAGCTCTTGATGCTATCACAGAACTAGAATTGGAGGTATCTCAACTGAACATAGTCAAAAATCATCTGGAAGATGAAATTCAAGACCATCTGAATATAATTGAAAATCAAAACCAGCATAAAATGCAACTACTTCAGTCTTTACAGGAGCAGAAGGAGGAAATGCATGAATTTAAGTACAAGTATGAGCAGATGAATGCTGCGCATAGCCAGTTAATTTTAGAAAGAGAGGAGGAAATTAAGAACTTGCAGAAAACTATTGAAGAACTAAAAGCCCAGTTGCCTGGAGAGAGAGGAGACGCTCAAACACTGAATTCTGATATTTTTCAAGAGACCAAAGTAAAAATCCTAAGAGAAAACGAGGTTCAACACTTCCAAGAAGAAGAGAAAGCTCTGCATTCTGCTGAACTAGCCAAAGAAAAACAGTCAATAGCTGAATGGAAGAACAAGGCCGAAAAGCTAGAAGGAGAAGTAACATCACTGCAGGAACGTTTGGATCAAGCGAATGCTCTGTGGGATTCTGCTTCCAGGCTGAGAGAAGACTTAGATCTCAAGGAAGAGCAGATGGCAGAACTGAAAAAACAAAACGAGCTCCGAAAAGAAATGCTGGACCACGCACAACAGAAATTGTCGACTTTGGTCAACAGCGCAGAAGGAAAAGTGGACAAAGTCCTCATGCGAAACCTTCTAATCGCTCATTTCCAGATAACAAAAGGCAAACGTCGTCGTGAAGTATTGCAGTTGATGGGGAGCATCCTGGACGTTCCAAAGGACGAAATGGAGCACTTGTTGAATAAAGATTATGGTGGTGTCAGAAAGTGGATGAGGAGTTGCCTTGGAGGGGCTTCAACAAGTGTCCCCAGCACACCTCCGAAACCAAATCAACAACCCCAACCCGTGCTTCAGAGTTCTTTTTCAGAACCCCTTTACCAGGAAATGTTAAAGATGGAGCCAAATTAAGAGCTGGCAGAAGCACCAACGGGAATCCACTCTTGGTCCCACGTTCTGCAGCGGTGCCTCTTAGTAACCTCGCTGGAGTTGGACTTGGTGGACCTGGGCGTCCTCTTTTCACACCCATTGCAGATTTCATGCCCACCTTTACACCGTCGCCAGTGTCCCTGCACAACAGGGCCAGAGCTGTACTCCAGGATCTTCTAAATATTTAGCATTATTCTAAAGAAGCCATAACCCTTTTTGATGTTTTACAGCATGGCCTTTTGAAAAAGCACGCATGTGCTTGTAGACAAAAAGAGAAAGCAAAACAGCTGGTATATGTAAGTGTATAGCTACTAGGTATTTTATTTCATTTCTTTAGTTGTTGTTGTTGTTGTGATTTTTTGCTATAGTACTTTTTAAAAAATTTGTTTTGTTTTTTGTAGCACTTTTTGTTTATAGAATTTTGTTCCAATGTAGCAGATAATCATCACCAGTTATCAATTCTGATGTACTTTTGTGAGCCACTGTACAGAGCAGCCTTCTTGAACCACTAGTTCCAACCTCACTTAATGGCATTAAGATAAAAACGATACATGCAATCACAGGAAACGAGAGAAATCCAACCCATAAGAAGGATGTCTCAGATTTAGAGTACATGAAAACCAAATATAATGTTGCAAAACGTTGAGAATATTTAGTTTATCCAAGATAACATTGTACAACTACCAAGCGAAAATTCCAATGGGGAGGACCTAAACAGGAAGCTTAGTGGATAAATTCTAAGATGCTTTGAATCCAAATTCTATGACCCCTATCCATTTTGCTGATTTCCATTTCTCTACGAAAGTCACTTCACATTAATTCAGTTTTCCAGATGATAAATATGTCCAGAAGGAAGAGTATTTTTATGAGGCAACCCCGAAGTGGGATCACATGATCCATTGCCAATGGAAAAGTTAATTAGTAAGAATGTATCATTAAATATCTGGACTGCTTATCTACCTACTATTGGGGGCTCTACAATCGTTCTTATAAACACATTTTATAAAACATTTGATCAAAACAAGTTGGGGAGAGAAATAAGCTGACAACAGTTTTTGGAAGATGAAAAGCTTTACAACAGGAGTAGTTATAACCTTTTGATAAATTAAGGTAAAAGATGAATCAAAAGTTTCTAGCTTAAGTAGGTGAAATCCGAGAAGCGAAAAAGCAGATTGCATAGCACATACTTCTCTGACACCCGTAGTTTCTAAAACCATTCAGAACGTTTTTATTAAAATTAATTTAAACAAAATTTAATATGTTTTTAAATATAAATTATACTATCATTTAATATAAATTAATCTAATTTAAATCAATCTAATTTAAATTAATTTTATTAGTAGTATTATTTAAATTTCTTTTATTAATACGATGGTTTGATTTAAATTTATTTTATTAATTGATATTGTTTATTAACTTATGTTAAATTATAGTATGATTTATATTTAAAAATTCATTAAATTTTATTTAAATTAATACAATTTAACAAAGTAAATTTAACATAATATAGATTGAATTATTTAATATTGACTATATAATTTAATATAAATGTCAATAAAGTTAATTTTAATAAAAATGCTCTTAGTTGTTTTGGAAATTACAGGTGGCAGTGAAGTATTAGCAATGTTATCTTCTTTTTTCTCCTCTTTGATTTTACCTAACTTAAGCTAGAACCTTTTGGTTTATCTTTTGCTTTACTTTACAAAAATAAAAAAAAGGAAGAAAAACACCTAGTAGCTACACACATATCAGCTTTTCCTTTCTTATTTCTAAATTTCACCTTAACATTTACATTATTTTACCAAAATTAAGATGCCATCAGTTGTTAGGCATGAACAAAATCACTGAAACAACAACTGGAGGACGCATCCCAAAGGCACATTGGCCAAGTATTCAAAACATATAAATGTCTGAGAACCGATGAGCTCTGATAGTAAAGTTTCCCACCTATGAAAAGTTTCCCAATGCTATGGAAAATGATGACATTTCTCTTTTTGTGTTTTTTAAGCTGAGAACCAACCTAAGGTATGTTATCAGAAATTGTATGTAACTCAAGTCTTTAAATTTCTTATTTTTCCTGTACTGCAGACAAAGAGGCTCACAATTCCTTGAGCTCTACTAGCATTTCAGTGACAGGAAAAAATTCAATGATGCATAGTTGTTTATTTGCATTCAATGTCTATCAATCTTACATACTTTGGGAAGGGTCACAAGCCACGGCCCTTATGCCTCCTGCTCTATTTCAAAGCCTCCAGCATCAGTTGCAACAATTCTAGGAAACACTGGGAATACTCTATGGTACAAAATGCACAATTACTTTTATTTGAAAGCATCTCTAAGACATGAGTCATTAGGTGACTTTCTTGTTCTAAGTAAATTTACTGAATTATTATTAAGTGATAACACGGTAAGCCAAAATGAAAAATGAAAGCATATGCTTCAAATCAGAGCAAGGAAGAAATAAGAAGGTATGATGTGTGGTAAAAATACACGAACATGCAAATATTATCCAGCCTTCTTACGTCAAATGTCCTCTCTTTTATTTATTTATTTTTTGGAGGTTACATTCTTGCATGATATGCATGGAACAACTTTTGGGGGGATACGATCAGAAATTCAGCACTAAAATCTGCCTTCCTGTAACATCACACGGCTTACTCCCGAGAAGAATATCAAAGTATATATTTGGCTTCGACTTGCCAAATTACTTGGAATCTTATTCCAGTAGACTTCACACGGTTGGGAAAAGCAGAGTTCAGATTTGTCATGAGAGATTTTTATATATTCTGCTCACTCCATTGTGTCTAGGTGAGCCTTTGGGTTTCAATGCCTGGAAACACACTTCTTATATTTCAGAATTGAAGAGCTCTTGGAAACGGCGACCTCACTGCATTCTTGAGAAAAATATGTTATACAGGTACTCAGAAAATTACAAAGATTAATCTAGATCCAAGGTTTTTTTAAGACAAGGGGTTTAATGGAGAACACAGCAAGATAGCCTTAGAAATTTCATACTCCCTGCATTCTTAGGAAAAGCTGCTATATTGTAAAGAATAACACCAAACAGAAAAGTTCCTAAGAAAATATTGTGCTTTCAGTTTCCTTGTCTCATAAATTTTATTAAAGTTTCATTAAAGACCCTGTATTTGCTAGCCTTTTTATTAAATACTTTTTTGAGATATTCTATTAATGTCTATGACTGGATTTTACTTGGTCTCACATGAATGTCGCTCCCTGTGACAAAGGGTACATGGGAGGCAGGCAGGATCAGCCTGTCCTCTCCGAGGCACCAGCTGTCCGAACCAGGCTCTGACAGAGGTAGTGAAGGGCACTAGCGTCTCCTGGACTGAGCGAGAGGGTAAGTATCTGAGTGATATTAATTGTGTATAAATGCCACATTTTTTTTTTTTTATGCATTCATCTACTAAGTTGTTTCCACAATTTAGCTAATGTGAATTTTGCTGCTATAAACATTGATGCGGCTGTGTCCCTGTAGTATGCAGTTTTTAAGTCCTTTGGGTATAGACCAAAAAGAGGGATAGCTAGGTCAAATGGTGGTTCTATTCCCAAATTTCCAAGGAATTGCCGCCAAACTGCTTTCCATATTGGCTGCACCAATCTACAGTCCCACCGACAGTGTAGGAGTGTACATTTTTCCTGAAATCCTCACCAACACTTACTGTTGTTGTCTTCATCATAGCTGCCATTTTCAAAAATCGCTGACATTCTAACTGGAGGGAGGTGCAATTAAACCCCTATCTCTCACCATGCACAAAACTCCACTCAAATGAATCAAGGACCTAGGAATAAAACCAGAGACCTTGCATGTAACAGAAGAAAAAGCAGGCCCTAATTCCAATCATATGGGATTAGTCCCAAAATTCCTTAATGAGACTCCTATAGCACAAGAATTAAAACCAAGTATCAATAAATGAGATAGATTCAAACTAAAAAAGTTTCTTCTCCACAAAACAAACAATCTGGGAGGTGAATAGGGATCCTACATCTTGGGAGAAAAGTTTTGCCCCATCACACATCAGATAGAGCACTAATCTCTAGGGTATAGAAAGAACTCACAAATCTAAATACACACACACACACACACACACACACACACACACAAATAAATAAATAAATAAATGAATGAACAAACGAACGAATAAATAAATAAATAAAATAAAATAAAATAACCCATTCAATAAATGGGCCACGGACCTGAACAGACACTTCTCCCAAGATGATATAAAATTAATCAACAAATTTATGCAAATATGCTCATCATCACTAGCACTTAGAGAAGTGAAAATCAAAACTACACTAAGATTTGAGGTTCAATCTTAAAGGCTGAAAGTGAGCATGTTTCACCTCTCTTTCTCCTTCTACCACCAAATCCTCATAGAAGTTAGAAAAGGACATTTGAAATGCTCAGTGATCCAAAATAAGAATGAGAATTTCAAGGACTGAACACAAAAATAGATTATGAAAGAGTAGATCAAGTTGAAAAGACAAAAGCAAACATAGAACGTGCAAGGAAACAGTTCACTTGCAGAAGCTGAGAGGTAACAGGCTGCTTCATGCTTTCAGTATTACATACCAGGGATCACAGAGCACAGGACAACAATAAGATAGTTATCTGGGGTACCACACCGTGGGGTACATAGAGCAAAAACATGGGAAACCCTGCAGAATAAAAGGCATCAACTGAACATCCCTCTCTCAGAACCCAAACAAGGAACCACCAACAAGCAGGGGGGAGGGATAGAGAAGAGCTGTGTAATGCACTTAAGAAGCCTGACTGAGGAGCTATACCAAGAAGTTGTACCATGCACACAAAACTACATATCATGTTCAAACACACAGGCTACAGCCACCAAAATTTACCATGCCCTAGACCACAATGAAAACGCCAGCCAATTCCGTAAAGGTGTTATCACACAGGCTGCAATTCCTTGTGCATCTAAAATTAGAAGAATTTTGACTCCTCAAAAAAAAAAAAAAAAAAAAAAAAATTCCATATACAATGAAATTAGGGCCATAGAAACAATTCCAAATAATTGTTAGATTAAAGCAAAAATCAAGATGGAATTAAATTAAAATACTATAATGGCAGAAGCAACAGGGATTTTAGATATATGTATTTGAAAAGAGATTGAAATCAAACGGCATATGCTTTTAACATAAAAACATAAGAAAATACCTGGATACTGGATAAAATAATGTAAATGTTAAGGCAAAATTTAGAAAAAAACAAAGGAAAAGCTGATGTGTGTAGCTACTGGGTGTTTTGTCTTCCCATTTTTATCTTGGTAAATTAAGATAAAAGATAAACAAAAGTTTCTAGCTTAAGTTAGGCAAAATGAGAGAGCAGACAAAAGTAGAATATATAGCTAATATTTCTCTGATACCTGTAGTTTCTAAAACCACTAAGTGGATTTTTATTAAAATTAATCTTATTAATATTTTTATTATATAGTTCATATTAAATGATTTAATCTATATTAAATGTTATTTAAATTGACTTTGTTAAATTGTATTAATTTAAATGAAATTTAATGAATTTTTAGTATACCGATTTTAAGTCCTTTAGTTATAAACCAATGAGTGGGACAGCTGGGTCAAATGGTGCTTCCGATCCCAGTTTTCCGAGGAATTTTCATACTGCTTTTCAGACTGGCTGCATCAATTTGCAGTGCCACCAGCAATGTATACGTGTACCTTTTCCCCCCCACATCCTCGCCAACATTTACTGTTGCTTATATTCTTGATGATTGCCATTCTGATTGAAGTGAGATGAAATCTTAGAGTAGTTTTGATTTGCATCTCTCTCATTACTAGTGAAGTTGAACATTTTTTCATATATTTATTGACTGATTGTATTGCTTCTTCTGTGAAGTGTCTGTTCAATACCTTGCCCTTTACATTAAAATATATATATATATATATTGTTTATTGCTGGCAAAAATAGAGTATCATTGAATAGTTCCAAAGTTTAGAGACTTCTAAAAAAGTGGCTTTTATAGACTTTCATGAGTTGAAAACTAGTTGTATTTCTAATAGGGTGGAGCTCAGTAATCACTATGTTGCCATCAAGAAAGCCCGGCAGATGTTTGCCCAGTGGAATGAAAGAAAAAAAAAAAAAAAAAAAACCAGAATTGAGAACATCATCCAGGCAAATCAGTAGGCAACTGATTCTAGTTCGAGGCAGACAATTAATCTGTTGACGAATCTACTTTCACAGTTTGTACATAACATTTATGGACTATTATTTTAAATTCTATTTTAAAAATATTTATTATTTAGCCTTTAGTGGACACAACATCTTTATTTTATTTTATTTTATTTTTTATGTAGTGCTGAGGATCAAACCCCATGCCTCACGCATGCTAGGTGAACGAGCTACTACTTGAGCCATAGACCCAACACTCAAAGAAATTCTTATTTCCACCTTGCTTCTTTATGATAATGAGAATTCAAATTTATGGGTAATATATCATTCACTGAACAACTTCTCAGTCCAAATCAATCCTTCTACTACTGTATTGTCACTGGAGTGTTATGTTAATCTTCCTACAAACGTGTGCGGAACATTTCATTGATTATGCCAATTCTTAAAGATACAAATGTGCCAAGCCCTAATATCCAGAGTACACAAAGAACTCAAAAAGTAAACATTAAGAAAACAAACAACCCAATCAACAAATGGGCCAAGGACCTGAACAGACACTTCTCAGAGAAGGATACACAATTAATCAAAAAATACACGGAAAAAAATGCTCACCATCTCTAGCAATCAGAGAAATGCAAATTAAAACCACTCTAAGATACCAAATCAGTCCAGTAAGAATGGCAGCCATTAGGAAGTCAAACAACAACAAGTGCTGGCAAGGATGTGGGGGGAAAAGGTACACTTGTACATTGCTGGTGCGACTGCAAATTGGTGCAGCCAATTTGGAAAGCATTATGGAGGTTCCTGGGAAAGCTGGGAATGGAACCACCATTCGACCCAGCTATTCCCCTTCTCGGACTATTCCCAAAGACCTAAAAAGAGCATGCTATAGGGATACAGCTACATCAAGGTTCACAGCAGCACAATTCACAATAGCTAGAATGTGGAACCAACCTAGATGCCAGTCAATAGATGAATGGATAAGAAAATGTGGCATTTGTACACAATGGAATATTACTCAGCACTAAAAAATAACAAAACCATGGCATTTGCAGGGAAATGGATGGCATTAGAGGAGATTATGCTAAGTGAAGTTAGCCAATCCCTAGGAAAGAAATGCTGAATGTCTTCTTTCATATAAGGAGGGGGACTCAAAACAGAGCAGGCTGGAAGAGCATGAAAAGAAGACTACCAATTAGAAGGGACAAGAGGTGGGAGGGAATGGGAGAGAGAAGGGGAATTTCATGGAAATGGAAGGATACCCTCATTGTTACACACAATTACATAGAAGAGGATGTGAGGGGAAAGGGGGGAAAAAAGGAGAGAAATGAATTACAGTAGCTGGGGTAGAGAGAGATTATGGGAGGGGAGGGGACAGAAGGGGGGATAGGGAGGGAATAGGAAAGGCAGCAGAATATAACAGACACTAGTATGGCAGTATGTATAAACCTGCACGTACAGCCAATGTGATCCTGCAAACTGTACACGTGGTAAAAATAAGAATTCATACCCCACTTGAATCAAATGTATGAAATATGATATGTCAAGATCATTGTAATTTTTTCTTAAGCAACCAATAAAAATTTAAAAAAAGAAACGAGACAAGGCCCATATTAAAGAGATTTAAAAATTCTACTGAAATCTATAAGAAAATGTTTGAATGAATCATGAGGTATTAAAAGAAGTACAAACTTAATATCTTGCATAGAATTTATCACCCTATGTTTATAGACTCAAAAAGCTTTCCTTACTTTAACCTTCAACTGTGTTTTAACAAAGCCACATTATTCAGGGCTCTCTACTTCTGGCTTTATTCTTTCTTACTTAGTCTTTTCCCCCATATGAGATCCTCACCACCACAGTCGTCAATGGCTGACCTTGCATTATATTTCAAGGATCACTCCATGTAACATCTTCTCCATTGACTGACTGTATTCAATTGCACTTCATAGCAGGAAATGTATATAACACAGCTTTATGTTGTTCACAATATCTACCACAATACCTTGTACTTTTTGGGCACTGAATATATGTATAAGGATACACTTATGATTACTGGATCCTTTTTGTCACGTGTGCTCGCGAATGAGCCAGGGTTTTCCCTCCATATCCCCCATAGTTTCCAGGAATATTCCAAACATATTGAGAAGAAGAGAAATGCTTTTATTTGGACGGTCAGTTTCGAATACACTAGGTAGGTATCTCTCTCAGATAGAAATACAAAATGACAAACAGCTGTGGTCAGAGTGAACCATGCTAGAAGACCGAATCTGAGTGATCAGAAATGCCTTTCAGCAGGAGGAGCAACAACCACTGGAACCAGATTCAAGCCAAATGGGATAGGTCTTACACTGAAAAAGGATCATTATTTGTGATTTAAAACAATAAACAAACACAGAACACCTAAAGAGAAGGAGGCACCCTGCTATAATTTGGATCTGGAATGTTGCCCAAAGGTCATGTGTTGAAAGCTTGGACCCCAATCCACCAGCATTCAGAACGGACTCTACAGAAAGGTGAATTGAATCCTGAGCTCTAACCTCGTCTGTGGATCAATCCACTGATGGGTTCATGATTGGACAGGACTATCGGGAGTTGGTCAAAACTGTGGGCGGTAGGGCCTAGTTGGAGGGTAGGCCACTGGAGTTGATTCCCTGGAAGGGTACATCATATTCCTCAGTCCTCTCTTCCCCTCACCATTTCCCTGATCTCCATGAGTTGAGAAGCTCTGTTTTGAAGCCAGGCTCTCTGCCATGGTAATCTGCCTCACTTCAGGCCACAGCAATGGAGCCTGAAATTGAACCAAAATAAATATTTACTCATTTAATTTTCTCAGGTATGTTGTCAAAGTGATGAAAAAGTCTTCTAACACACACACACACACACACACAGGAGGAATGGTCTAAAGGGAGAAAAGGACACTTGGTATTGTTGATGCCTTCTTCAACAGTAGACACAGCTGGGGTACAGCGTGGATTCTCACTTCAGCAGATGCTAAAAGGGGCTTAAATTTTTATTTTAGTCTTTTATGAGGAGACATTGACTAACACAGGCCTGACTTCTCTCTCAGATTTGGAGATGAATAAGAAGGACCAAGAAGATTTCCTTTTCTAGCACAGGACACAAATGCAGTCACTAGTTTCTGATAGCAATCTGAGTAATTATGTCTACTTGCTCTATCTTGAAGGCAAGAGACATTATGAGGTGATTCATATGATCCTCAGAATCTATTTAACCATTAATTTTCCAAAAATTCTTCCTTTTTTTAAATTTTATTTCTGCCACCTTGGGGTTTTGTTTCCTGAACAGACATATAGAAAGAACAGCTCAAGGAAAAGAGTCTCCTGAATATGGGCTCTGGGAAGAGAGTAATGGGAGCAAACCCAAACCCCTTCTAAAGGGTAATAAGGAAAATGATCCTAAAGGAAACAAAAAGGCAAATATGAACAAAGTGGCAGCAGGCTCCATTTGTTGGCCACTTTCTCTGCACCAGCCATCAGGTGAGAACTACACACACTATGTTCTCATTTACTGTTCAACTCATGCTTGTGAGAGAGGTTTCATAAATGCATTCTGTCAGTTTAGCTCCAAAATTGCTTTGGTCCCAACTGGTCTGTCTGTTACAGCCCACGTGCTTCCTCTCTTTGCTTTGTCCCCAACTCTACAAAACTGCCTCCTCATTAACTTGTTGGAATTTAAACACCTTGGAAAGCAGGGCCTTATCTTAACTCCTTCTGATCCTTAGAGGTATGGGAATTACATTTAGGATTGTTACTCCATAGTAGAAAATTTCTCAACTTTCTATTTCGCTCTGTACTCTTGAAACCTGGATTATATTTGGCACTGATAAACAACCATAGGTGAAGTGAACATCAACCTATTGGCTCTAAAACAAATTTTTCTTAAGTGAAATTTAAGCGGAATTTTTGAGCACTTAAATAAACTTCAATCAGAATCAACAAGGACCAAATAATATTAAAATGAACTCGAAAATGTATAGATTAACAGCAAAAGTTTACTTTTGGAAAGGGTAAAGATGGTTCTTTAGTGAAATTTAATCCGTATTATAATTTGAATTCTGAGACTGATTAAGACTCTGTGATGGTTAATTTTATATGTTAACTCGTCTGGGCTACGATGCCCAGATACTTGGCCAACTTTTATTCTGGGTGTGTCTGTGCTGGTGTTATGGGGTGAGATTTACTTTTGAATCGGGGACTTTTAGTTAAATAGATTCCATTCTCTAATGTGGAGCGAGACCTCACCTCGTCAACTGAATGCAACTGAATGGGACAAAAAGCCCACCTCTCCCAGACAAGAGGGAACTGTCCAGTGAACTACCTTTGGATTTCATCTACAACATTGATTCTTCCTGGCTCCACAGCACACTGCCTTGGGACTCAAACTGGGACACTTTCCTGGATCTCTAGCTCCTCCCAGCCAACCCTGCCCAATCCTGTGAGCCAATAGCTGACAGGCAAGTGCAGGGAAGAAGCAGAGGCCCTGCAGGGGGTGAGTGTGCTACTGGATGCCAGTCCCTGGTCAAAGCGCAGGACAGGCTTCTGAGTTTACAGGCAGGAAGGGATGATTAGTGTTGGTGGAGCCCCAGGAACCCCGCACTCTGAGGAATTCTGAGCGCTTGGGTCATAATCGACCCCGGCAACGCCGGAGGACGTTCGGGGCAGAGAAGTGGATGGTGATGGACGCGCTTCTCAGAGCTGGTCCGATGGATCGCTGAAGTGGCCACGATGTGGTCCTGGTTTGGAGGCCTGGGCTCAGGCTTGGGCCACTTCTTGGGTCAGGTGGGGAGCAGCTTGGCTTTCCTCACCGGCCAGAGCTCCACCTTCAACAGGGAAATGCTTCTGGATGACTTAGGAGACCCAGAAGCAGCTTTACATCATTGTTGGAGAAAGGAAACGGAAACTACTGATTCCACACTAAGATGTGAGAATGAAGGACCGAAAAAGTGCTGTACTGACCTGGAAGAAAAGCATGAAGCATCAGAGCTACAAATAAACCATCAGTCTGTAAGTTCCCAGAATCAACTGCCACAGAAAGAGGTAGAGATCAGCCATCCTAAAGCAGGACAGATTGTACTGCAAGATCAAATGTTCCAACTACAGGCAGCTGCTCAATCAGTACGCTCGGGAGCTTGTGGTGTACCAACAACAACTGCACCGGCTCCGTTCGGTTCCCTGGTCGGTAGTCATTTTTCAGCCTTTCGTGATGATGACACGGACTTTAGTGACATAATTTTATCACAACAAGAAACAAACGGATTACCAACTGAAGTTGCAAAACATGAATCTGAAGTTGGCCACTCGAGGCAGATTGCTGAGGCTCAGGGAACGCACCATTCTGACTCAAGTGAAATCTGCAAAGTACTAAATACTATCAAGACTCTTCAACCAAACCAAAGTCCAGACATATATGATCATCAGCATGAAATTTCAGTTTGGGAGCAGAGTTCTACTGTGGCAGAAAAGGGAAGAACCCTTCCTCAGCATTCAGCAGTGGAAGAAGTGTTCAGGCTTCAACGAGCCCTGGCTGATGCGGAGAAGGAAATCGTGAGACTAAATGGTTTAAACCAGGATAACCGTCTTGCTGAAGACAATCTGAAACTTAAAATGCATGTTGAAGCTCTAGAAAAAGAGAAGTCATCATTGAGTCAAGAAAAAGAGGAACTTCAGATGTCACTGTCAAAACTGAGCCGTGACTATCAAGTCATGAAAAACAGAGCTTCAACGGACATGAATTTGAATGTACAATTACTAGACTTAAAACTTCACTTGAAGGCAAAGGAGGAAGAACTGAATCAGACTATCAATGAAAAGAAAATGCTGATGGCTGAGTTAGAAGAACTGGATCATCGGAATCGGGAAGCTACAGAGCACATGATTTTGATACAAGATGAGCTATCAAAACAACAAAATGAAGGAGACCTTGTCATCAAGAAGTTGGAACAAGATCTAGATGATGAAAAAAAGAGAGTTCATCAACTTGAGGATGAGCAAATGAACATATCCCAAGAGCTGCATGTGCAGAAGGAGAAGTTAACTGAGAATGCACGGAGCCTCAGTGATTTGCATTTAACCAAGCAGAAGCTTGAAGGAAAAGTAGAAGATTTAGTAGATCAGCTAAATCAGTCACAAAAAAATAGTTCAAACATCCAGCAGGAAAACCTTGGGCTTAAGGATCACATTAGACAACTTGAAGAGGAGCTGTCTGGGTTTAAGAGTAAGTATCGAACCTCTCTGAATGAAGACTCTAACAGTCATTGTAAGGATGACATGCCTAAAGAACGAGAAGCTGAAGCTAGCAACCTAAGTCAAAATCTTTCTGAAGAGGAACAGCTCAACGAAAACTTAACGAAAGTTGCTGTTGAACTCAAGACGGAAAATGAAATGTTGATTTTAGCACGTGACGATGTAAGGCGTAAGTTGGAAGAATCTATTGCTGCTTACAATCAAATCTCTCAAGAAAAAGACACTATCACGGAGACTCTCAAAAGAGACAAAGAAGAGACTGAAGCCAAACTGCACCAGGCAGAAAAAAGACTGTTGGAAGAAGCAAATAATCACAGGCAGACTATTCAGGAACTCTCCAATGCACATGATTGGAATACCTCGGCCTTAAAGCTGAAACACGAATGTGCAGTTCAACTCAATCAAGAGAAGGACTTTGAAATAGCAGGACTCAAAAAGAATATTGAGCAAATGACTGCTGATGAAAAAGAAACTGAGGAAATTTTGGCATCTTATATAGAAGAAGAGGAGCGATTGACACAAGTCATAAATGAGAAAGAAGTTTTTATTGAAAAACTCGAAGAAAAAATTTCACAACTACAAAAGGATTTACATAAGTGTTCTCAGGCCTTAAGAGAAAATGAAACTTTAAGGCAATCCGTTGAAAGAAAGGACAAAAGTCTTACCTACATGAGAGCAGAAAACAACTATCTGCGAGTAGAACTGGAAATACTTACGGAACAGCACAATCAAGCTGCACCAGTGGCTGAGCCTGAAGCTCTTGATGCTATCACAGAACTAGAATTGGAGGTATCTCAACTGAACATAGTCAAAAATCATCTGGAAGATGAAATTCAAGACCATCTGAATATAATTGAAAATCAAAACCAGCATAAAATGCAACTACTTCAGTCTTTACAGGAGCAGAAGGAGGAAATGCATGAATTTAAGTACAAGTATGAGCAGATGAATGCTGCGCATAGCCAGTTAATTTTAGAAAGAGAGGAGGAAATTAAGAACTTGCAGAAAACTATTGAAGAACTAAAAGCCCAGTTGCCTGGAGAGAGAGGAGACGCTCAAACACTGAATTCTGATATTTTTCAAGAGACCAAAGTAAAAATCCTAAGAGAAAACGAGGTTCAACACTTCCAAGAAGAAGAGAAAGCTCTGCATTCTGCTGAACTAGCCAAAGAAAAACAGTCAATAGCTGAATGGAAGAACAAGGCCGAAAAGCTAGAAGGAGAAGTAACATCACTGCAGGAACGTTTGGATCAAGCGAATGCTCTGTGGGATTCTGCTTCCAGGCTGAGAGAAGACTTAGATCTCAAGGAAGAGCAGATGGCAGAACTGAAAAAACAAAACGAGCTCCGAAAAGAAATGCTGGACCACGCACAACAGAAATTGTCGACTTTGGTCAACAGCGCAGAAGGAAAAGTGGACAAAGTCCTCATGCGAAACCTTCTAATCGCTCATTTCCAGATAACAAAAGGCAAACGTCGTCGTGAAGTATTGCAGTTGATGGGGAGCATCCTGGACGTTCCAAAGGACGAAATGGAGCACTTGTTGAATAAAGATTATGGTGGTGTCAGAAAGTGGATGAGGAGTTGCCTTGGAGGGGCTTCAACAAGTGTCCCCAGCACACCTCCGAAACCAAATCAACAACCCCAACCCGTGCTTCAGAGTTCTTTTTCAGAACCCCTTTACCAGGAAATGTTAAAGATGGAGCCAAATTAAGAGCTGGCAGAAGCACCAACGGGAATCCACTCTTGGTCCCACGTTCTGCAGCGGTGCCTCTTAGTAACCTCGCTGGAGTTGGACTTGGTGGACCTGGGCGTCCTCTTTTCACACCCATTGCAGATTTCATGCCCACCTTTACACCGTCGCCAGTGTCCCTGCACAACAGGGCCAGAGCTGTACTCCAGGATCTTCTAAATATTTAGCATTATTCTAAAGAAGCCATAACCCTTTTTGATGTTTTACAGCATGGCCTTTTGAAAAAGCACGCATGTGCTTGTAGACAAAAAGAGAAAGCAAAACAGCTGGTATATGTAAGTGTATAGCTACTAGGTATTTTATTTCATTTCTTTAGTTGTTGTTGTTGTTGTGATTTTTTGCTATAGTACTTTTTAAAAAATTTGTTTTGTTTTTTGTAGCACTTTTTGTTTATAGAATTTTGTTCCAATGTAGCAGATAATCATCACCAGTTATCAATTCTGATGTACTTTTGTGAGCCACTGTACAGAGCAGCCTTCTTGAACCACTAGTTCCAACCTCACTTAATGGCATTAAGATAAAAACGATACATGCAATCACAGGAAACGAGAGAAATCCAACCCATAAGAAGGATGTCTCAGATTTAGAGTACATGAAAACCAAATATAATGTTGCAAAACGTTGAGAATATTTAGTTTATCCAAGATAACATTGTACAACTACCAAGCGAAAATTCCAATGGGGAGGACCTAAACAGGAAGCTTAGTGGATAAATTCTAAGATGCTTTGAATCCAAATTCTATGACCCCTATCCATTTTGCTGATTTCCATTTCTCTACGAAAGTCACTTCACATTAATTCAGTTTTCCAGATGATAAATATGTCCAGAAGGAAGAGTATTTTTATGAGGCAACCCCGAAGTGGGATCACATGATCCATTGCCAATGGAAAAGTTAATTAGTAAGAATGTATCATTAAATATCTGGACTGCTTATCTACCTACTATTGGGGGCTCTACAATCGTTCTTATAAACACATTTTATAAAACATTTGATCAAAACAAGTTGGGGAGAGAAATAAGCTGACAACAGTTTTTGGAAGATGAAAAGCTTTACAACAGGAGTAGTTATAACCTTTTGATAAATTAAGGTAAAAGATGAATCAAAAGTTTCTAGCTTAAGTAGGTGAAATCCGAGAAGCGAAAAAGCAGATTGCATAGCACATACTTCTCTGACACCCGTAGTTTCTAAAACCATTCAGAACGTTTTTATTAAAATTAATTTAAACAAAATTTAATATGTTTTTAAATATAAATTATACTATCATTTAATATAAATTAATCTAATTTAAATCAATCTAATTTAAATTAATTTTATTAGTAGTATTATTTAAATTTCTTTTATTAATACGATGGTTTGATTTAAATTTATTTTATTAATTGATATTGTTTATTAACTTATGTTAAATTATAGTATGATTTATATTTAAAAATTCATTAAATTTTATTTAAATTAATACAATTTAACAAAGTAAATTTAACATAATATAGATTGAATTATTTAATATTGACTATATAATTTAATATAAATGTCAATAAAGTTAATTTTAATAAAAATGCTCTTAGTTGTTTTGGAAATTACAGGTGGCAGTGAAGTATTAGCAATGTTATCTTCTTTTTTCTCCTCTTTGATTTTACCTAACTTAAGCTAGAACCTTTTGGTTTATCTTTTGCTTTACTTTACAAAAATAAAAAAAAGGAAGAAAAACACCTAGTAGCTACACACATATCAGCTTTTCCTTTCTTATTTCTAAATTTCACCTTAACATTTACATTATTTTACCAAAATTAAGATGCCATCAGTTGTTAGGCATGAACAAAATCACTGAAACAACAACTGGAGGACGCATCCCAAAGGCACATTGGCCAAGTATTCAAAACATATAAATGTCTGAGAACCGATGAGCTCTGATAGTAAAGTTTCCCACCTATGAAAAGTTTCCCAATGCTATGGAAAATGATGACATTTCTCTTTTTGTGTTTTTTAAGCTGAGAACCAACCTAAGGTATGTTATCAGAAATTGTATGTAACTCAAGTCTTTAAATTTCTTATTTTTCCTGTACTGCAGACAAAGAGGCTCACAATTCCTTGAGCTCTACTAGCATTTCAGTGACAGGAAAAAATTCAATGATGCATAGTTGTTTATTTGCATTCAATGTCTATCAATCTTACATACTTTGGGAAGGGTCACAAGCCACGGCCCTTATGCCTCCTGCTCTATTTCAAAGCCTCCAGCATCAGTTGCAACAATTCTAGGAAACACTGGGAATACTCTATGGTACAAAATGCACAATTACTTTTATTTGAAAGCATCTCTAAGACATGAGTCATTAGGTGACTTTCTTGTTCTAAGTAAATTTACTGAATTATTATTAAGTGATAACACGGTAAGCCAAAATGAAAAATGAAAGCATATGCTTCAAATCAGAGCAAGGAAGAAATAAGAAGGTATGATGTGTGGTAAAAATACACGAACATGCAAATATTATCCAGCCTTCTTACGTCAAATGTCCTCTCTTTTATTTATTTATTTTTTGGAGGTTACATTCTTGCATGATATGCATGGAACAACTTTTGGGGGGATACGATCAGAAATTCAGCACTAAAATCTGCCTTCCTGTAACATCACACGGCTTACTCCCGAGAAGAATATCAAAGTATATATTTGGCTTCGACTTGCCAAATTACTTGGAATCTTATTCCAGTAGACTTCACACGGTTGGGAAAAGCAGAGTTCAGATTTGTCATGAGAGATTTTTATATATTCTGCTCACTCCATTGTGTCTAGGTGAGCCTTTGGGTTTCAATGCCTGGAAACACACTTCTTATATTTCAGAATTGAAGAGCTCTTGGAAACGGCGACCTCACTGCATTCTTGAGAAAAATATGTTATACAGGTACTCAGAAAATTACAAAGATTAATCTAGATCCAAGGTTTTTTTAAGACAAGGGGTTTAATGGAGAACACAGCAAGATAGCCTTAGAAATTTCATACTCCCTGCATTCTTAGGAAAAGCTGCTATATTGTAAAGAATAACACCAAACAGAAAAGTTCCTAAGAAAATATTGTGCTTTCAGTTTCCTTGTCTCATAAATTTTATTAAAGTTTCATTAAAGACCCTGTATTTGCTAGCCTTTTTATTAAATACTTTTTTGAGATATTCTATTAATGTCTATGACTGGATTTTACTTGGTCTCACATGAATGTCGCTCCCTGTGACAAAGGGTACATGGGAGGCAGGCAGGATCAGCCTGTCCTCTCCGAGGCACCAGCTGTCCGAACCAGGCTCTGACAGAGGTAGTGAAGGGCACTAGCGTCTCCTGGACTGAGCGAGAGGGTAAGTATCTGAGTGATATTAATTGTGTATAAATGCCACATTTTTTTTTTTATGCATTCATCTACTAAGTTGTTTCCACAATTTAGCTAATGTGAATTTTGCTGCTATAAACATTGATGCGGCTGTGTCCCTGTAGTATGCAGTTTTTAAGTCCTTTGGGTATAGACCAAAAAGAGGGATAGCTAGGTCAAATGGTGGTTCTATTCCCAAATTTCCAAGGAATTGCCGCCAAACTGCTTTCCATATTGGCTGCACCAATCTACAGTCCCACCGACAGTGTAGGAGTGTACATTTTTCCTGAAATCCTCACCAACACTTACTGTTGTTGTCTTCATCATAGCTGCCATTTTCAAAAATCGCTGACATTCTAACTGGAGGGAGGTGCAATTAAACCCCTATCTCTCACCATGCACAAAACTCCACTCAAATGAATCAAGGACCTAGGAATAAAACCAGAGACCTTGCATGTAACAGAAGAAAAAGCAGGCCCTAATTCCAATCATATGGGATTAGTCCCAAAATTCCTTAATGAGACTCCTATAGCACAAGAATTAAAACCAAGTATCAATAAATGAGATAGATTCAAACTAAAAAAGTTTCTTCTCCACAAAACAAACAATCTGGGAGGTGAATAGGGATCCTACATCTTGGGAGAAAAGTTTTGCCCCATCACACATCAGATAGAGCACTAATCTCTAGGGTATAGAAAGAACTCACAAATCTAAATACACACACACACACACACACACACACACACACACACACAAATAAATAAATAAATAAATGAATGAACGAACGAACGAATAAATAAATAAATAAAATAAAATAAAATAACCCATTCAATAAATGGGCCACGGACCTGAACAGACACTTCTCCCAAGATGATATAAAATTAATCAACAAATTTATGCAAATATGCTCATCATCACTAGCACTTAGAGAAGTGAAAATCAAAACTACACTAAGATTTGAGGTTCAATCTTAAAGGCTGAAAATGAGCATGTTTCACCTCTCTTTCTCCTTCTACCACCAAATCCTCATAGAAGTTAGAAAAGGACATTTGAAATGCTCAGTGATCCAAAATAAGAATGAGAATTTCAAGGACTGAACACAAAAATAGATTATGAAAGAGTAGATCAAGTTGAAAAGACAAAAGCAAACATAGAACGTGCAAGGAAACAGTTCACTTGCAGAAGCTGAGAGGTAACAGGCTGCTTCATGCTTTCAGTATTACATACCAGGGATCACAGAGCACAGGACAACAATAAGATAGTTATCTGGGGTACCACACCGTGGGGTACATAGAGCAAAAACATGGGAAACCCTGCAGAATAAAAGGCATCAACTGAACATCCCTCTCTCAGAACCCAAACAAGGAACCACCAACAAGCAGGGGGGAGGGATAGAGAAGAGCTGTGTAATGCACTTAAGAAGCCTGACTGAGGAGCTATACCAAGAAGTTGTACCATGCACACAAAACTACATATCATGTTCAAACACACAGGCTACAGCCACCAAAATTTACCATGCCCTAGACCACAATGAAAACGCCAGCCAATTCCGTAAAGGTGTTATCACACAGGCTGCAATTCCTTGTGCATCTAAAATTAGAAGAATTTTGACTCCTCAAAAAAAAAAAAAAAAAAAAAAATTCCATATACAATGAAATTAGGGCCATAGAAACAATTCCAAATAATTGTTAGATTAAAGCAAAAATCAAGATGGAATTAAATTAAAATACTATAATGGCAGAAGCAACAGGGATTTTAGATATATGTATTTGAAAAGAGATTGAAATCAAACGGCATATGCTTTTAACATAAAAACATAAGAAAATACCTGGATACTGGATAAAATAATGTAAATGTTAAGGCAAAATTTAGAAAAAAACAAAGGAAAAGCTGATGTGTGTAGCTACTGGGTGTTTTGTCTTCCCATTTTTATCTTGGTAAATTAAGATAAAAGATAAACAAAAGTTTCTAGCTTAAGTTAGGCAAAATGAGAGAGCAGACAAAAGTAGAATATATAGCTAATATTTCTCTGATACCTGTAGTTTCTAAAACCACTAAGTGGATTTTTATTAAAATTAATCTTATTAATATTTTTATTATATAGTTCATATTAAATGATTTAATCTATATTAAATGTTATTTAAATTGACTTTGTTAAATTGTATTAATTTAAATGAAATTTAATGAATTTTTAGTATACCGATTTTAAGTCCTTTAGTTATAAACCAATGAGTGGGACAGCTGGGTCAAATGGTGCTTCCGATCCCAGTTTTCCGAGGAATTTTCATACTGCTTTTCAGACTGGCTGCATCAATTTGCAGTGCCACCAGCAATGTATACGTGTACCTTTTCCCCCCCACATCCTCGCCAACATTTACTGTTGCTTATATTCTTGATGATTGCCATTCTGATTGAAGTGAGATGAAATCTTAGAGTAGTTTTGATTTGCATCTCTCTCATTACTAGTGAAGTTGAACATTTTTTCATATATTTATTGACTGATTGTATTGCTTCTTCTGTGAAGTGTCTGTTCAATACCTTGCCCTTTACATTAAAATATATATATATATATATTGTTTATTGCTGGCAAAAATAGAGTATCATTGAATAGTTCCAAAGTTTAGAGACTTCTAAAAAAGTGGCTTTTATAGACTTTCATGAGTTGAAAACTAGTTGTATTTCTAATAGGGTGGAGCTCAGTAATCACTATGTTGCCATCAAGAAAGCCCGGCAGATGTTTGCCCAGTGGAATGAAAGAAAAAAAAAAAAAAAAAAAACCAGAATTGAGAACATCATCCAGGCAAATCAGTAGGCAACTGATTCTAGTTCGAGGCAGACAATTAATCTGTTGACGAATCTACTTTCACAGTTTGTACATAACATTTATGGACTATTATTTTAAATTCTATTTTAAAAATATTTATTATTTAGCCTTTAGTGGACACAACATCTTTATTTTATTTTATTTTTTTTTTTATGTAGTGCTGAGGATCAAACCCCATGCCTCACGCATGCTAGGTGAACGAGCTACTACTTGAGCCATAGACCCAACACTCTCTTAAAGAAATTCTTATTTCCACCTTGCTTCTTTATGATAATGAGAATTCAAATTTATGGGTAATATATCATTCACTGAACAACTTCTCAGTCCAAATCAATCCTTCTACTACTGTATTGTCACTGGAGTGTTATGTTAATCTTCCTACAAACGTGTGCGGAACATTTCATTGATTATGCCAATTCTTAAAGATACAAATGTGCCGAGCCCTAATATCCAGAGTACACAAAGAACTCAAAAAGTAAACATTAAGAAAACAAACAACCCAATCAACAAATGGGCCAAGGACCTGAACAGACACTTCTCAGAGAAGGATACACAATTAATCAAAAAATACACGGAAAAAAATGCTCACCATCTCTAGCAATCAGAGAAATGCAAATTAAAACCACTCTAAGATACCAAATCAGTCCAGTAAGAATGGCAGCCATTAGGAAGTCAAACAACAACAAGTGCTGGCAAGGATGTGGGGGGAAAAGGTACACTTGTACATTGCTGGTGCGACTGCAAATTGGTGCAGCCAATTTGGAAAGCATTATGGAGGTTCCTGGGAAAGCTGGGAATGGAACCACCATTCGACCCAGCTATTCCCCTTCTCGGACTATTCCCAAAGACCTAAAAAGAGCATGCTATAGGGATACAGCTACATCAAGGTTCACAGCAGCACAATTCACAATAGCTAGAATGTGGAACCAACCTAGATGCCAGTCAATAGATGAATGGATAAGAAAATGTGGCATTTGTACACAATGGAATATTACTCAGCACTAAAAAATAACAAAACCATGGCATTTGCAGGGAAATGGATGGCATTAGAGGAGATTATGCTAAGTGAAGTTAGCCAATCCCTAGGAAAGAAATGCTGAATGTCTTCTTTCATATAAGGAGGGGGACTCAAAACAGAGCAGGCTGGAAGAGCATGAAAAGAAGACTACCAATTAGAAGGGACAAGAGGTGGGAGGGAATGGGAGAGAGAAGGGGAATTTCATGGAAATGGAAGGATACCCTCATTGTTACACACAATTACATAGAAGAGGATGTGAGGGGAAAGGGGGGAAAAAAGGAGAGAAATGAATTACAGTAGCTGGGGTAGAGAGAGATTATGGGAGGGGAGGGGACAGAAGGGGGGATAGGGAGGGAATAGGAAAGGCAGCAGAATATAACAGACACTAGTATGGCAGTATGTATAAACCTGCACGTACAGCCAATGTGATCCTGCAAACTGTACACGTGGTAAAAATAAGAATTCATACCCCACTTGAATCAAATGTATGAAATATGATATGTCAAGATCATTGTAATTTTTTCTTAAGCAACCAATAAAAATTTAAAAAAAGAAACGAGACAAGGCCCATATTAAAGAGATTTAAAAATTCTACTGAAATCTATAAGAAAATGTTTGAATGAATCATGA
Source organism: Urocitellus parryii (assembly GCF_045843805.1). Lineage (NCBI taxonomy): Eukaryota > Metazoa > Chordata > Mammalia > Rodentia > Sciuridae > Urocitellus > Urocitellus parryii. The sequence continues at coordinate 39,742 of NW_027551778.1, read as the reverse complement.
GGTATTAAAAGAAGTACAAACTTAATATCTTGCATAGAATTTATCACCCTATGTTTATAGACTCAAAAAGCTTTCCTTACTTTAACCTTCAACTGTGTTTTAACAAAGCCACATTATTCAGGGCTCTCTACTTCTGGCTTTATTCTTTCTTACTTAGTCTTTTCCCCCATATGAGATCCTCACCACCACAGTCGTCAATGGCTGACCTTGCATTATATTTCAAGGATCACTCCATGTAACATCTTCTCCATTGACTGACTGTATTCAATTGCACTTCATAGCAGGAAATGTATATAACACAGCTTTATGTTGTTCACAATATCTACCACAATACCTTGTACTTTTTGGGCACTGAATATATGTATAAGGATACACTTATGATTACTGGATCCTTTTTGTCACGTGTGCTCGCGAATGAGCCAGGGTTTTCCCTCCATATCCCCCATAGTTTCCAGGAATATTCCAAACATATTGAGAAGAAGAGAAATGCTTTTATTTGGACGGTCAGTTTCGAATACACTAGGTAGGTATCTCTCTCAGATAGAAATACAAAATGACAAACAGCTGTGGTCAGAGTGAACCATGCTAGAAGACCGAATCTGAGTGATCAGAAATGCCTTTCAGCAGGAGGAGCAACAACCACTGGAACCAGATTCAAGCCAAATGGGATAGGTCTTACACTGAAAAAGGATCATTATTTGTGATTTAAAACAATAAACAAACACAGAACACCTAAAGAGAAGGAGGCACCCTGCTATAATTTGGATCTGGAATGTTGCCCAAAGGTCATGTGTTGAAAGCTTGGACCCCAATCCACCAGCATTCAGAACGGACTCTACAGAAAGGTGAATTGAATCCTGAGCTCTAACCTCGTCTGTGGATCAATCCACTGATGGGTTCATGATTGGACAGGACTATCGGGAGTTGGTCAAAACTGTGGGCGGTAGGGCCTAGTTGGAGGGTAGGCCACTGGAGTTGATTCCCTGGAAGGGTACATCATATTCCTCAGTCCTCTCTTCCCCTCACCATTTCCCTGATCTCCATGAGTTGAGAAGCTCTGTTTTGAAGCCAGGCTCTCTGCCATGGTAATCTGCCTCACTTCAGGCCACAGCAATGGAGCCTGAAATTGAACCAAAATAAATATTTACTCATTTAATTTTCTCAGGTATGTTGTCAAAGTGATGAAAAAGTCTTCTAACACACACACACACACACACACACACACACACAGGAGGAATGGTCTAAAGGGAGAAAAGGACACTTGGTATTGTTGATGCCTTCTTCAACAGTAGACACAGCTGGGGTACAGCGTGGATTCTCACTTCAGCAGATGCTAAAAGGGGCTTAAATTTTTATTTTAGTCTTTTATGAGGAGACATTGACTAACACAGGCCTGACTTCTCTCTCAGATTTGGAGATGAATAAGAAGGACCAAGAAGATTTCCTTTTCTAGCACAGGACACAAATGCAGTCACTAGTTTCTGATAGCAATCTGAGTAATTATGTCTACTTGCTCTATCTTGAAGGCAAGAGACATTATGAGGTGATTCATATGATCCTCAGAATCTATTTAACCATTAATTTTCCAAAAATTCTTCCTTTTTTTAAATTTTATTTCTGCCACCTTGGGGTTTTGTTTCCTGAACAGACATATAGAAAGAACAGCTCAAGGAAAAGAGTCTCCTGAATATGGGCTCTGGGAAGAGAGTAATGGGAGCAAACCCAAACCCCTTCTAAAGGGTAATAAGGAAAATGATCCTAAAGGAAACAAAAAGGCAAATATGAACAAAGTGGCAGCAGGCTCCATTTGTTGGCCACTTTCTCTGCACCAGCCATCAGGTGAGAACTACACACACTATGTTCTCATTTACTGTTCAACTCATGCTTGTGAGAGAGGTTTCATAAATGCATTCTGTCAGTTTAGCTCCAAAATTGCTTTGGTCCCAACTGGTCTGTCTGTTACAGCCCACGTGCTTCCTCTCTTTGCTTTGTCCCCAACTCTACAAAACTGCCTCCTCATTAACTTGTTGGAATTTAAACACCTTGGAAAGCAGGGCCTTATCTTAACTCCTTCTGATCCTTAGAGGTATGGGAATTACATTTAGGATTGTTACTCCATAGTAGAAAATTTCTCAACTTTCTATTTCGCTCTGTACTCTTGAAACCTGGATTATATTTGGCACTGATAAACAACCATAGGTGAAGTGAACATCAACCTATTGGCTCTAAAACAAATTTTTCTTAAGTGAAATTTAAGCGGAATTTTTGAGCACTTAAATAAACTTCAATCAGAATCAACAAGGACCAAATAATATTAAAATGAACTCGAAAATGTATAGATTAACAGCAAAAGTTTACTTTTGGAAAGGGTAAAGATGGTTCTTTAGTGAAATTTAATCCGTATTATAATTTGAATTCTGAGACTGATTAAGACTCTGTGATGGTTAATTTTATATGTTAACTCGTCTGGGCTACGATGCCCAGATACTTGGCCAACTTTTATTCTGGGTGTGTCTGTGCTGGTGTTATGGGGTGAGATTTACTTTTGAATCGGGGACTTTTAGTTAAATAGATTCCATTCTCTAATGTGGAGCGAGACCTCACCTCGTCAACTGAATGCAACTGAATGGGACAAAAAGCCCACCTCTCCCAGACAAGAGGGAACTGTCCAGTGAACTACCTTTGGATTTCATCTACAACATTGATTCTTCCTGGCTCCACAGCACACTGCCTTGGGACTCAAACTGGGACACTTTCCTGGATCTCTAGCTCCTCCCAGCCAACCCTGCCCAATCCTGTGAGCCAATAGCTGACAGGCAAGTGCAGGGAAGAAGCAGAGGCCCTGCAGGGGGTGAGTGTGCTACTGGATGCCAGTCCCTGGTCAAAGCGCAGGACAGGCTTCTGAGTTTACAGGCAGGAAGGGATGATTAGTGTTGGTGGAGCCCCAGGAACCCCGCGCTCTGAGGAATTCTGAGCGCTTGGGTCATAATCGACCCCGGCAACGCCGGAGGACGTTCGGGGCAGAGAAGTGGATGGTGATGGACGCGCTTCTCAGAGCTGGTCCGATGGATCGCTGAAGTGGCCACGATGTGGTCCTGGTTTGGAGGCCTGGGCTCAGGCTTGGGCCACTTCTTGGGTCAGGTGGGGAGCAGCTTGGCTTTCCTCACCGGCCAGAGCTCCACCTTCAACAGGGAAATGCTTCTGGATGACTTAGGAGACCCAGAAGCAGCTTTACATCATTGTTGGAGAAAGGAAACGGAAACTACTGATTCCACACTAAGATGTGAGAATGAAGGACCGAAAAAGTGCTGTACTGACCTGGAAGAAAAGCATGAAGCATCAGAGCTACAAATAAACCATCAGTCTGTAAGTTCCCAGAATCAACTGCCACAGAAAGAGGTAGAGATCAGCCATCCTAAAGCAGGACAGATTGTACTGCAAGATCAAATGTTCCAACTACAGGCAGCTGCTCAATCAGTACGCTCGGGAGCTTGTGGTGTACCAACAACAACTGCACCGGCTCCGTTCGGTTCCCTGGTCGGTAGTCATTTTTCAGCCTTTCGTGATGATGACACGGACTTTAGTGACATAATTTTATCACAACAAGAAACAAACGGATTACCAACTGAAGTTGCAAAACATGAATCTGAAGTTGGCCACTCGAGGCAGATTGCTGAGGCTCAGGGAACGCACCATTCTGACTCAAGTGAAATCTGCAAAGTACTAAATACTATCAAGACTCTTCAACCAAACCAAAGTCCAGACATATATGATCATCAGCATGAAATTTCAGTTTGGGAGCAGAGTTCTACTGTGGCAGAAAAGGGAAGAACCCTTCCTCAGCATTCAGCAGTGGAAGAAGTGTTCAGGCTTCAACGAGCCCTGGCTGATGCGGAGAAGGAAATCGTGAGACTAAATGGTTTAAACCAGGATAACCGTCTTGCTGAAGACAATCTGAAACTTAAAATGCATGTTGAAGCTCTAGAAAAAGAGAAGTCATCATTGAGTCAAGAAAAAGAGGAACTTCAGATGTCACTGTCAAAACTGAGCCGTGACTATCAAGTCATGAAAAACAGAGCTTCAACGGACATGAATTTGAATGTACAATTACTAGACTTAAAACTTCACTTGAAGGCAAAGGAGGAAGAACTGAATCAGACTATCAATGAAAAGAAAATGCTGATGGCTGAGTTAGAAGAACTGGATCATCGGAATCGGGAAGCTACAGAGCACATGATTTTGATACAAGATGAGCTATCAAAACAACAAAATGAAGGAGACCTTGTCATCAAGAAGTTGGAACAAGATCTAGATGATGAAAAAGAGAGAGTTCATCAACTTGAGGATGAGCAAATGAACATATCCCAAGAGCTGCATGTGCAGAAGGAGAAGTTAACTGAGAATGCACGGAGCCTCAGTGATTTGCATTTAACCAAGCAGAAGCTTGAAGGAAAAGTAGAAGATTTAGTAGATCAGCTAAATCAGTCACAAAAAAATAGTTCAAACATCCAGCAGGAAAACCTTGGGCTTAAGGATCACATTAGACAACTTGAAGAGGAGCTGTCTGGGTTTAAGAGTAAGTATCGAACCTCTCTGAATGAAGACTCTAACAGTCATTGTAAGGATGACATGCCTAAAGAACGAGAAGCTGAAGCTAGCAACCTAAGTCAAAATCTTTCTGAAGAGGAACAGCTCAACGAAAACTTAACGAAAGTTGCTGTTGAACTCAAGACGGAAAATGAAATGTTGATTTTAGCACGTGACGATGTAAGGCGTAAGTTGGAAGAATCTATTGCTGCTTACAATCAAATCTCTCAAGAAAAAGACACTATCACGGAGACTCTCAAAAGAGACAAAGAAGAGACTGAAGCCAAACTGCACCAGGCAGAAAAAAGACTGTTGGAAGAAGCAAATAATCACAGGCAGACTATTCAGGAACTCTCCAATGCACATGATTGGAATACCTCGGCCTTAAAGCTGAAACACGAATGTGCAGTTCAACTCAATCAAGAGAAGGACTTTGAAATAGCAGGACTCAAAAAGAATATTGAGCAAATGACTGCTGATGAAAAAGAAACTGAGGAAATTTTGGCATCTTATATAGAAGAAGAGGAGCGATTGACACAAGTCATAAATGAGAAAGAAGTTTTTATTGAAAAACTCGAAGAAAAAATTTCACAACTACAAAAGGATTTACATAAGTGTTCTCAGGCCTTAAGAGAAAATGAAACTTTAAGGCAATCCGTTGAAAGAAAGGACAAAAGTCTTACCTACATGAGAGCAGAAAACAACTATCTGCGAGTAGAACTGGAAATACTTACGGAACAGCACAATCAAGCTGCACCAGTGGCTGAGCCTGAAGCTCTTGATGCTATCACAGAACTAGAATTGGAGGTATCTCAACTGAACATAGTCAAAAATCATCTGGAAGATGAAATTCAAGACCATCTGAATATAATTGAAAATCAAAACCAGCATAAAATGCAACTACTTCAGTCTTTACAGGAGCAGAAGAAGGAAATGCATGAATTTAAGTACAAGTATGAGCAGATGAATGCTGCGCATAGCCAGTTAATTTTAGAAAGAGAGGAGGAAATTAAGAACTTGCAGAAAACTATTGAAGAACTAAAAGCCCAGTTGCCTGGAGAGAGAGGAGACGCTCAAACACTGAATTCTGATATTTTTCAAGAGACCAAAGTAAAAATCCTAAGAGAAAACGAGGTTCAACACTTCCAAGAAGAAGAGAAAGCTCTGCATTCTGCTGAACTAGCCAAAGAAAAACAGTCAATAGCTGAATGGAAGAACAAGGCCGAAAAGCTAGAAGGAGAAGTAACATCACTGCAGGAACGTTTGGATCAAGCGAATGCTCTGTGGGATTCTGCTTCCAGGCTGAGAGAAGACTTAGATCTCAAGGAAGAGCAGATGGCAGAACTGAAAAAACAAAACGAGCTCCGAAAAGAAATGCTGGACCACGCACAACAGAAATTGTCGACTTTGGTCAACAGCGCAGAAGGAAAAGTGGACAAAGTCCTCATGCGAAACCTTCTAATCGCTCATTTCCAGATAACAAAAGGCAAACGTCGTCGTGAAGTATTGCAGTTGATGGGGAGCATCCTGGACGTTCCAAAGGACGAAATGGAGCACTTGTTGAATAAAGATTATGGTGGTGTCAGAAAGTGGATGAGGAGTTGCCTTGGAGGGGCTTCAACAAGTGTCCCCAGCACACCTCCGAAACCAAATCAACAACCCCAACCCGTGCTTCAGAGTTCTTTTTCAGAACCCCTTTACCAGGAAATGTTAAAGATGGAGCCAAATTAAGAGCTGGCAGAAGCACCAACGGGAATCCACTCTTGGTCCCACGTTCTGCAGCGGTGCCTCTTAGTAACCTCGCTGGAGTTGGACTTGGTGGACCTGGGCGTCCTCTTTTCACACCCATTGCAGATTTCATGCCCACCTTTACACCGTCGCCAGTGTCCCTGCACAACAGGGCCAGAGCTGTACTCCAGGATCTTCTAAATATTTAGCATTATTCTAAAGAAGCCATAACCCTTTTTGATGTTTTACAGCATGGCCTTTTGAAAAAGCACGCATGTGCTTGTAGACAAAAAGAGAAAGCAAAACAGCTGGTATATGTAAGTGTATAGCTACTAGGTATTTTATTTCATTTCTTTAGTTGTTGTTGTTGTTGTGATTTTTTGCTATAGTACTTTTTAAAAAATTTGTTTTGTTTTTTGTAGCACTTTTTGTTTATAGAATTTTGTTCCAATGTAGCAGATAATCATCACCAGTTATCAATTCTGATGTACTTTTGTGAGCCACTGTACAGAGCAGCCTTCTTGAACCACTAGTTCCAACCTCACTTAATGGCATTAAGATAAAAACGATACATGCAATCACAGGAAACGAGAGAAATCCAACCCATAAGAAGGATGTCTCAGATTTAGAGTACATGAAAACCAAATATAATGTTGCAAAACGTTGAGAATATTTAGTTTATCCAAGATAACATTGTACAACTACCAAGCGAAAATTCCAATGGGGAGGACCTAAACAGGAAGCTTAGTGGATAAATTCTAAGATGCTTTGAATCCAAATTCTATGACCCCTATCCATTTTGCTGATTTCCATTTCTCTACGAAAGTCACTTCACATTAATTCAGTTTTCCAGATGATAAATATGTCCAGAAGGAAGAGTATTTTTATGAGGCAACCCCGAAGTGGGATCACATGATCCATTGCCAATGGAAAAGTTAATTAGTAAGAATGTATCATTAAATATCTGGACTGCTTATCTACCTACTATTGGGGGCTCTACAATCGTTCTTATAAACACATTTTATAAAACATTTGATCAAAACAAGTTGGGGAGAGAAATAAGCTGACAACAGTTTTTGGAAGATGAAAAGCTTTACAACAGGAGTAGTTATAACCTTTTGATAAATTAAGGTAAAAGATGAATCAAAAGTTTCTAGCTTAAGTAGGTGAAATCCGAGAAGCGAAAAAGCAGATTGCATAGCACATACTTCTCTGACACCCGTAGTTTCTAAAACCATTCAGAACGTTTTTATTAAAATTAATTTAAACAAAATTTAATATGTTTTTAAATATAAATTATACTATCATTTAATATAAATTAATCTAATTTAAATCAATCTAATTTAAATTAATTTTATTAGTAGTATTATTTAAATTTCTTTTATTAATACGATGGTTTGATTTAAATTTATTTTATTAATTGATATTGTTTATTAACTTATGTTAAATTATAGTATGATTTATATTTAAAAATTCATTAAATTTTATTTAAATTAATACAATTTAACAAAGTAAATTTAACATAATATAGATTGAATTATTTAATATTGACTATATAATTTAATATAAATGTCAATAAAGTTAATTTTAATAAAAATGCTCTTAGTTGTTTTGGAAATTACAGGTGGCAGTGAAGTATTAGCAATGTTATCTTCTTTTTTCTCCTCTTTGATTTTACCTAACTTAAGCTAGAACCTTTTGGTTTATCTTTTGCTTTACTTTACAAAAATAAAAAAAAGGAAGAAAAACACCTAGTAGCTACACACATATCAGCTTTTCCTTTCTTATTTCTAAATTTCACCTTAACATTTACATTATTTTACCAAAATTAAGATGCCATCAGTTGTTAGGCATGAACAAAATCACTGAAACAACAACTGGAGGACGCATCCCAAAGGCACATTGGCCAAGTATTCAAAACATATAAATGTCTGAGAACCGATGAGCTCTGATAGTAAAGTTTCCCACCTATGAAAAGTTTCCCAATGCTATGGAAAATGATGACATTTCTCTTTTTGTGTTTTTTAAGCTGAGAACCAACCTAAGGTATGTTATCAGAAATTGTATGTAACTCAAGTCTTTAAATTTCTTATTTTTCCTGTACTGCAGACAAAGAGGCTCACAATTCCTTGAGCTCTACTAGCATTTTAGTGACAGGAAAAAATTCAATGATGCATAGTTGTTTATTTGCATTCAATGTCTATCAATCTTACATACTTTGGGAAGGGTCACAAGCCACGGCCCTTATGCCTCCTGCTCTATTTCAAAGCCTCCAGCATCAGTTGCAACAATTCTAGGAAACACTGGGAATACTCTATGGTACAAAATGCACAATTACTTTTATTTGAAAGCATCTCTAAGACATGAGTCATTAGGTGACTTTCTTGTTCTAAGTAAATTTACTGAATTATTATTAAGTGATAACACGGTAAGCCAAAATGAAAAATGAAAGCATATGCTTCAAATCAGAGCAAGGAAGAAATAAGAAGGTATGATGTGTGGTAAAAATACACGAACATGCAAATATTATCCAGCCTTCTTACGTCAAATGTCCTCTCTTTTATTTATTTATTTTTTGGAGGTTACATTCTTGCATGATATGCATGGAACAACTTTTGGGGGGATACGATCAGAAATTCAGCACTAAAATCTGCCTTCCTGTAACATCACACGGCTTACTCCCGAGAAGAATATCAAAGTATATATTTGGCTTCGACTTGCCAAATTACTTGGAATCTTATTCCAGTAGACTTCACACGGTTGGGAAAAGCAGAGTTCAGATTTGTCATGAGAGATTTTTATATATTCTGCTCACTCCATTGTGTCTAGGTGAGCCTTTGGGTTTCAATGCCTGGAAACACACTTCTTATATTTCAGAATTGAAGAGCTCTTGGAAACGGCGACCTCACTGCATTCTTGAGAAAAATATGTTATACAGGTACTCAGAAAATTACAAAGATTAATCTAGATCCAAGGTTTTTTTAAGACAAGGGGTTTAATGGAGAACACAGCAAGATAGCCTTAGAAATTTCATACTCCCTGCATTCTTAGGAAAAGCTGCTATATTGTAAAGAATAACACCAAACAGAAAAGTTCCTAAGAAAATATTGTGCTTTCAGTTTCCTTGTCTCATAAATTTTATTAAAGTTTCATTAAAGACCCTGTATTTGCTAGCCTTTTTATTAAATACTTTTTTGAGATATTCTATTAATGTCTATGACTGGATTTTACTTGGTCTCACATGAATGTCGCTCCCTGTGACAAAGGGTACATGGGAGGCAGGCAGGATCAGCCTGTCCTCTCCGAGGCACCAGCTGTCCGAACCAGGCTCTGACAGAGGTAGTGAAGGGCACTAGCGTCTCCTGGACTGAGCGAGAGGGTAAGTATCTGAGTGATATTAATTGTGTATAAATGCCACATTTTTTTTTTTATGCATTCATCTACTAAGTTGTTTCCACAATTTAGCTAATGTGAATTTTGCTGCTATAAACATTGATGCGGCTGTGTCCCTGTAGTATGCAGTTTTTAAGTCCTTTGGGTATAGACCAAAAAGAGGGATAGCTAGGTCAAATGGTGGTTCTATTCCCAAATTTCCAAGGAATTGCCGCCAAACTGCTTTCCATATTGGCTGCACCAATCTACAGTCCCACCGACAGTGTAGGAGTGTACATTTTTCCTGAAATCCTCACCAACACTTACTGTTGTTGTCTTCATCATAGCTGCCATTTTCAAAAATCGCTGACATTCTAACTGGAGGGAGGTGCAATTAAACCCCTATCTCTCACCATGCACAAAACTCCACTCAAATGAATCAAGGACCTAGGAATAAAACCAGAGACCTTGCATGTAACAGAAGAAAAAGCAGGCCCTAATTCCAATCATATGGGATTAGTCCCAAAATTCCTTAATGAGACTCCTATAGCACAAGAATTAAAACCAAGTATCAATAAATGAGATAGATTCAAACTAAAAAAGTTTCTTCTCCACAAAACAAACAATCTGGGAGGTGAATAGGGATCCTACATCTTGGGAGAAAAGTTTTGCCCCATCACACATCAGATAGAGCACTAATCTCTAGGGTATAGAAAGAACTCACAAATCTAAATACACACACACACACACACACACACACACACACACACACAAATAAATAAATAAATAAATGAATGAACGAACGAACGAATAAATAAATAAATAAAATAAAATAAAATAACCCATTCAATAAATGGGCCACGGACCTGAACAGACACTTCTCCCAAGATGATATAAAATTAATCAACAAATTTATGCAAATATGCTCATCATCACTAGCACTTAGAGAAGTGAAAATCAAAACTACACTAAGATTTGAGGTTCAATCTTAAAGGCTGAAAATGAGCATGTTTCACCTCTCTTTCTCCTTCTACCACCAAATCCTCATAGAAGTTAGAAAAGGACATTTGAAATGCTCAGTGATCCAAAATAAGAATGAGAATTTCAAGGACTGAACACAAAAATAGATTATGAAAGAGTAGATCAAGTTGAAAAGACAAAAGCAAACATAGAACGTGTAAGGAAACAGTTCACTTGCAGAAGCTGAGAGGTAACAGGCTGCTTCATGCTTTCAGTATTACATACCAGGGATCACAGAGCACAGGACAACAATAAGATAGTTATCTGGGGTACCACACCGTGGGGTACATAGAGCAAAAACATGGGAAACCCTGCAGAATAAAAGGCATCAACTGAACATCCCTCTCTCAGAACCCAAACAAGGAACCACCAACAAGCAGGGGGGAGGGATAGAGAAGAGCTGTGTAATGCACTTAAGAAGCCTGACTGAGGAGCTATACCAAGAAGTTGTACCATGCACACAAAACTACATATCATGTTCAAACACACAGGCTACAGCCACCAAAATTTACCATGCCCTAGACCACAATGAAAACGCCAGCCAATTCCGTAAAGGTGTTATCACACAGGCTGCAATTCCTTGTGCATCTAAAATTAGAAGAATTTTGACTCCTCAAAAAAAAAAAAAAAAAAAAAATTCCATATACAATGAAATTAGGGCCATAGAAACAATTCCAAATAATTGTTAGATTAAAGCAAAAATCAAGATGGAATTAAATTAAAATACTATAATGGCAGAAGCAACAGGGATTTTAGATATATGTATTTGAAAAGAGATTGAAATCAAACGGCATATGCTTTTAACATAAAAACATAAGAAAATACCTGGATACTGGATAAAATAATGTAAATGTTAAGGCAAAATTTAGAAAAAAACAAAGGAAAAGCTGATGTGTGTAGCTACTGGGTGTTTTGTCTTCCCATTTTTATCTTGGTAAATTAAGATAAAAGATAAACAAAAGTTTCTAGCTTAAGTTAGGCAAAATGAGAGAGCAGACAAAAGTAGAATATATAGCTAATATTTCTCTGATACCTGTAGTTTCTAAAACCACTAAGTGGATTTTTATTAAAATTAATCTTATTAATATTTTTATTATATAGTTCATATTAAATGATTTAATCTATATTAAATGTTATTTAAATTGACTTTGTTAAATTGTATTAATTTAAATGAAATTTAATGAATTTTTAGTATACCGATTTTAAGTCCTTTAGTTATAAACCAATGAGTGGGACAGCTGGGTCAAATGGTGCTTCCGATCCCAGTTTTCCGAGGAATTTTCATACTGCTTTTCAGACTGGCTGCATCAATTTGCAGTGCCACCAGCAATGTATACGTGTACCTTTTCCCCCCCACATCCTCGCCAACATTTACTGTTGCTTATATTCTTGATGATTGCCATTCTGATTGAAGTGAGATGAAATCTTAGAGTAGTTTTGATTTGCATCTCTCTCATTACTAGTGAAGTTGAACATTTTTTCATATATTTATTGACTGATTGTATTGCTTCTTCTGTGAAGTGTCTGTTCAATACCTTGCCCTTTACATTAAAATATATATATATTGTTTATTGCTGGCAAAAATAGAGTATCATTGAATAGTTCCAAAGTTTAGAGACTTCTAAAAAAGTGGCTTTTATAGACTTTCATGAGTTGAAAACTAGTTGTATTTCTAATAGGGTGGAGCTCAGTAATCACTATGTTGCCATCAAGAAAGCCCGGCAGATGTTTGCCCAGTGGAATGAAAGAAAAAAAAAAAAAAAAAAAAAACCAGAATTGAGAACATCATCCAGGCAAATCAGTAGGCAACTGATTCTAGTTCGAGGCAGACAATTAATCTGTTGACGAATCTACTTTCACAGTTTGTACATAACATTTATGGACTATTATTTTAAATTCTATTTTAAAAATATTTATTATTTAGCCTTTAGTGGACACAACATCTTTATTTTATTTTTTTTTTTTTTTTTATGTAGTGCTGAGGATCAAACCCCATGCCTCACGCATGCTAGGTGAACGAGCTACTACTTGAGCCATAGACCCAACACTCTCTTAAAGAAATTCTTATTTCCACCTTGCTTCTTTATGATAATGAGAATTCAAATTTATGGGTAATATATCATTCACTGAACAACTTCTCAGTCCAAATCAATCCTTCTACTACTGTATTGTCACTGGAGTGTTATGTTAATCTTCCTACAAACGTGTGCGGAACATTTCATTGATTATGCCAATTCTTAAAGATACAAATGTGCCGAGCCCTAATATCCAGAGTACACAAAGAACTCAAAAAGTAAACATTAAGAAAACAAACAACCCAATCAACAAATGGGCCAAGGACCTGAACAGACACTTCTCAGAGAAGGATACACAATTAATCAAAAAATACACGGAAAAAAATGCTCACCATCTCTAGCAATCAGAGAAATGCAAATTAAAACCACTCTAAGATACCAAATCAGTCCAGTAAGAATGGCAGCCATTAGGAAGTCAAACAACAACAAGTGCTGGCAAGGATGTGGGGGGAAAAGGTACACTTGTACATTGCTGGTGCGACTGCAAATTGGTGCAGCCAATTTGGAAAGCATTATGGAGGTTCCTGGGAAAGCTGGGAATGGAACCACCATTCGACCCAGCTATTCCCCTTCTCGGACTATTCCCAAAGACCTAAAAAGAGCATGCTATAGGGATACAGCTACATCAAGGTTCACAGCAGCACAATTCACAATAGCTAGAATGTGGAACCAACCTAGATGCCAGTCAATAGATGAATGGATAAGAAAATGTGGCATTTGTACACAATGGAATATTACTCAGCACTAAAAAATAACAAAACCATGGCATTTGCAGGGAAATGGATGGCATTAGAGGAGATTATGCTAAGTGAAGTTAGCCAATCCCTAGGAAAGAAATGCTGAATGTCTTCTTTCATATAAGGAGGGGGACTCAAAACAGAGCAGGCTGGAAGAGCATGAAAAGAAGACTACCAATTAGAAGGGACAAGAGGTGGGAGGGAATGGGAGAGAGAAGGGGAATTTCATGGAAATGGAAGGATACCCTCATTGTTACACACAATTACATAGAAGAGGATGTGAGGGGAAAGGGGGGAAAAAAGGAGAGAAATGAATTACAGTAGCTGGGGTAGAGAGAGATTATGGGAGGGGAGGGGACAGAAGGGGGGATAGGGAGGGAATAGGAAAGGCAGCAGAATATAACAGACACTAGTATGGCAGTATGTATAAACCTGCACGTACAGCCAATGTGATCCTGCAAACTGTACACGTGGTAAAAATAAGAATTCATACCCCACTTGAATCAAATGTATGAAATATGATATGTCAAGATCATTGTAATTTTTTCTTAAGCAACCAATAAAAATTTAAAAAAAGAAACGAGACAAGGCCCATATTAAAGAGATTTAAAAATTCTACTGAAATCTATAAGAAAATGTTTGAATGAATCATGAGGTATTAAAAGAAGTACAAACTTAATATCTTGCATAGAATTTATCACCCTATGTTTATAGACTCAAAAAGCTTTCCTTACTTTAACCTTCAACTGTGTTTTAACAAAGCCACATTATTCAGGGCTCTCTACTTCTGGCTTTATTCTTTCTTACTTAGTCTTTTCCCCCATATGAGATCCTCACCACCACAGTCGTCAATGGCTGACCTTGCATTATATTTCAAGGATCACTCCATGTAACATCTTCTCCATTGACTGACTGTATTCAATTGCACTTCATAGCAGGAAATGTATATAACACAGCTTTATGTTGTTCACAATATCTACCACAATACCTTGTACTTTTTGGGCACTGAATATATGTATAAGGATACACTTATGATTACTGGATCCTTTTTGTCACGTGTGCTCGCGAATGAGCCAGGGTTTTCCCTCCATATCCCCCATAGTTTCCAGGAATATTCCAAACATATTGAGAAGAAGAGAAATGCTTTTATTTGGACGGTCAGTTTCGAATACACTAGGTAGGTATCTCTCTCAGATAGAAATACAAAATGACAAACAGCTGTGGTCAGAGTGAACCATGCTAGAAGACCGAATCTGAGTGATCAGAAATGCCTTTCAGCAGGAGGAGCAACAACCACTGGAACCAGATTCAAGCCAAATGGGATAGGTCTTACACTGAAAAAGGATCATTATTTGTGATTTAAAACAATAAACAAACACAGAACACCTAAAGAGAAGGAGGCACCCTGCTATAATTTGGATCTGGAATGTTGCCCAAAGGTCATGTGTTGAAAGCTTGGACCCCAATCCACCAGCATTCAGAACGGACTCTACAGAAAGGTGAATTGAATCCTGAGCTCTAACCTCGTCTGTGGATCAATCCACTGATGGGTTCATGATTGGACAGGACTATCGGGAGTTGGTCAAAACTGTGGGCGGTAGGGCCTAGTTGGAGGGTAGGCCACTGGAGTTGATTCCCTGGAAGGGTACATCATATTCCTCAGTCCTCTCTTCCCCTCACCATTTCCCTGATCTCCATGAGTTGAGAAGCTCTGTTTTGAAGCCAGGCTCTCTGCCATGGTAATCTGCCTCACTTCAGGCCACAGCAATGGAGCCTGAAATTGAACCAAAATAAATATTTACTCATTTAATTTTCTCAGGTATGTTGTCAAAGTGATGAAAAAGTCTTCTAACACACACACACACACACACACACACACACACAGGAGGAATGGTCTAAAGGGAGAAAAGGACACTTGGTATTGTTGATGCCTTCTTCAACAGTAGACACAGCTGGGGTACAGCGTGGATTCTCACTTCAGCAGATGCTAAAAGGGGCTTAAATTTTTATTTTAGTCTTTTATGAGGAGACATTGACTAACACAGGCCTGACTTCTCTCTCAGATTTGGAGATGAATAAGAAGGACCAAGAAGATTTCCTTTTCTAGCACAGGACACAAATGCAGTCACTAGTTTCTGATAGCAATCTGAGTAATTATGTCTACTTGCTCTATCTTGAAGGCAAGAGACATTATGAGGTGATTCATATGATCCTCAGAATCTATTTAACCATTAATTTTCCAAAAATTCTTCCTTTTTTTAAATTTTATTTCTGCCACCTTGGGGTTTTGTTTCCTGAACAGACATATAGAAAGAACAGCTCAAGGAAAAGAGTCTCCTGAATATGGGCTCTGGGAAGAGAGTAATGGGAGCAAACCCAAACCCCTTCTAAAGGGTAATAAGGAAAATGATCCTAAAGGAAACAAAAAGGCAAATATGAACAAAGTGGCAGCAGGCTCCATTTGTTGGCCACTTTCTCTGCACCAGCCATCAGGTGAGAACTACACACACTATGTTCTCATTTACTGTTCAACTCATGCTTGTGAGAGAGGTTTCATAAATGCATTCTGTCAGTTTAGCTCCAAAATTGCTTTGGTCCCAACTGGTCTGTCTGTTACAGCCCACGTGCTTCCTCTCTTTGCTTTGTCCCCAACTCTACAAAACTGCCTCCTCATTAACTTGTTGGAATTTAAACACCTTGGAAAGCAGGGCCTTATCTTAACTCCTTCTGATCCTTAGAGGTATGGGAATTACATTTAGGATTGTTACTCCATAGTAGAAAATTTCTCAACTTTCTATTTCGCTCTGTACTCTTGAAACCTGGATTATATTTGGCACTGATAAACAACCATAGGTGAAGTGAACATCAACCTATTGGCTCTAAAACAAATTTTTCTTAAGTGAAATTTAAGCGGAATTTTTGAGCACTTAAATAAACTTCAATCAGAATCAACAAGGACCAAATAATATTAAAATGAACTCGAAAATGTATAGATTAACAGCAAAAGTTTACTTTTGGAAAGGGTAAAGATGGTTCTTTAGTGAAATTTAATCCGTATTATAATTTGAATTCTGAGACTGATTAAGACTCTGTGATGGTTAATTTTATATGTTAACTCGTCTGGGCTACGATGCCCAGATACTTGGCCAACTTTTATTCTGGGTGTGTCTGTGCTGGTGTTATGGGGTGAGATTTACTTTTGAATCGGGGACTTTTAGTTAAATAGATTCCATTCTCTAATGTGGAGCGAGACCTCACCTCGTCAACTGAATGCAACTGAATGGGACAAAAAGCCCACCTCTCCCAGACAAGAGGGAACTGTCCAGTGAACTACCTTTGGATTTCATCTACAACATTGATTCTTCCTGGCTCCACAGCACACTGCCTTGGGACTCAAACTGGGACACTTTCCTGGATCTCTAGCTCCTCCCAGCCAACCCTGCCCAATCCTGTGAGCCAATAGCTGACAGGCAAGTGCAGGGAAGAAGCAGAGGCCCTGCAGGGGGTGAGTGTGCTACTGGATGCCAGTCCCTGGTCAAAGCGCAGGACAGGCTTCTGAGTTTACAGGCAGGAAGGGATGATTAGTGTTGGTGGAGCCCCAGGAACCCCGCGCTCTGAGGAATTCTGAGCGCTTGGGTCATAATCGACCCCGGCAACGCCGGAGGACGTTCGGGGCAGAGAAGTGGATGGTGATGGACGCGCTTCTCAGAGCTGGTCCGATGGATCGCTGAAGTGGCCACGATGTGGTCCTGGTTTGGAGGCCTGGGCTCAGGCTTGGGCCACTTCTTGGGTCAGGTGGGGAGCAGCTTGGCTTTCCTCACCGGCCAGAGCTCCACCTTCAACAGGGAAATGCTTCTGGATGACTTAGGAGACCCAGAAGCAGCTTTACATCATTGTTGGAGAAAGGAAACGGAAACTACTGATTCCACACTAAGATGTGAGAATGAAGGACCGAAAAAGTGCTGTACTGACCTGGAAGAAAAGCATGAAGCATCAGAGCTACAAATAAACCATCAGTCTGTAAGTTCCCAGAATCAACTGCCACAGAAAGAGGTAGAGATCAGCCATCCTAAAGCAGGACAGATTGTACTGCAAGATCAAATGTTCCAACTACAGGCAGCTGCTCAATCAGTACGCTCGGGAGCTTGTGGTGTACCAACAACAACTGCACCGGCTCCGTTCGGTTCCCTGGTCGGTAGTCATTTTTCAGCCTTTCGTGATGATGACACGGACTTTAGTGACATAATTTTATCACAACAAGAAACAAACGGATTACCAACTGAAGTTGCAAAACATGAATCTGAAGTTGGCCACTCGAGGCAGATTGCTGAGGCTCAGGGAACGCACCATTCTGACTCAAGTGAAATCTGCAAAGTACTAAATACTATCAAGACTCTTCAACCAAACCAAAGTCCAGACATATATGATCATCAGCATGAAATTTCAGTTTGGGAGCAGAGTTCTACTGTGGCAGAAAAGGGAAGAACCCTTCCTCAGCATTCAGCAGTGGAAGAAGTGTTCAGGCTTCAACGAGCCCTGGCTGATGCGGAGAAGGAAATCGTGAGACTAAATGGTTTAAACCAGGATAACCGTCTTGCTGAAGACAATCTGAAACTTAAAATGCATGTTGAAGCTCTAGAAAAAGAGAAGTCATCATTGAGTCAAGAAAAAGAGGAACTTCAGATGTCACTGTCAAAACTGAGCCGTGACTATCAAGTCATGAAAAACAGAGCTTCAACGGACATGAATTTGAATGTACAATTACTAGACTTAAAACTTCACTTGAAGGCAAAGGAGGAAGAACTGAATCAGACTATCAATGAAAAGAAAATGCTGATGGCTGAGTTAGAAGAACTGGATCATCGGAATCGGGAAGCTACAGAGCACATGATTTTGATACAAGATGAGCTATCAAAACAACAAAATGAAGGAGACCTTGTCATCAAGAAGTTGGAACAAGATCTAGATGATGAAAAAGAGAGAGTTCATCAACTTGAGGATGAGCAAATGAACATATCCCAAGAGCTGCATGTGCAGAAGGAGAAGTTAACTGAGAATGCACGGAGCCTCAGTGATTTGCATTTAACCAAGCAGAAGCTTGAAGGAAAAGTAGAAGATTTAGTAGATCAGCTAAATCAGTCACAAAAAAATAGTTCAAACATCCAGCAGGAAAACCTTGGGCTTAAGGATCACATTAGACAACTTGAAGAGGAGCTGTCTGGGTTTAAGAGTAAGTATCGAACCTCTCTGAATGAAGACTCTAACAGTCATTGTAAGGATGACATGCCTAAAGAACGAGAAGCTGAAGCTAGCAACCTAAGTCAAAATCTTTCTGAAGAGGAACAGCTCAACGAAAACTTAACGAAAGTTGCTGTTGAACTCAAGACGGAAAATGAAATGTTGATTTTAGCACGTGACGATGTAAGGCGTAAGTTGGAAGAATCTATTGCTGCTTACAATCAAATCTCTCAAGAAAAAGACACTATCACGGAGACTCTCAAAAGAGACAAAGAAGAGACTGAAGCCAAACTGCACCAGGCAGAAAAAAGACTGTTGGAAGAAGCAAATAATCACAGGCAGACTATTCAGGAACTCTCCAATGCACATGATTGGAATACCTCGGCCTTAAAGCTGAAACACGAATGTGCAGTTCAACTCAATCAAGAGAAGGACTTTGAAATAGCAGGACTCAAAAAGAATATTGAGCAAATGACTGCTGATGAAAAAGAAACTGAGGAAATTTTGGCATCTTATATAGAAGAAGAGGAGCGATTGACACAAGTCATAAATGAGAAAGAAGTTTTTATTGAAAAACTCGAAGAAAAAATTTCACAACTACAAAAGGATTTACATAAGTGTTCTCAGGCCTTAAGAGAAAATGAAACTTTAAGGCAATCCGTTGAAAGAAAGGACAAAAGTCTTACCTACATGAGAGCAGAAAACAACTATCTGCGAGTAGAACTGGAAATACTTACGGAACAGCACAATCAAGCTGCACCAGTGGCTGAGCCTGAAGCTCTTGATGCTATCACAGAACTAGAATTGGAGGTATCTCAACTGAACATAGTCAAAAATCATCTGGAAGATGAAATTCAAGACCATCTGAATATAATTGAAAATCAAAACCAGCATAAAATGCAACTACTTCAGTCTTTACAGGAGCAGAAGGAGGAAATGCATGAATTTAAGTACAAGTATGAGCAGATGAATGCTGCGCATAGCCAGTTAATTTTAGAAAGAGAGGAGGAAATTAAGAACTTGCAGAAAACTATTGAAGAACTAAAAGCCCAGTTGCCTGGAGAGAGAGGAGACGCTCAAACACTGAATTCTGATATTTTTCAAGAGACCAAAGTAAAAATCCTAAGAGAAAACGAGGTTCAACACTTCCAAGAAGAAGAGAAAGCTCTGCATTCTGCTGAACTAGCCAAAGAAAAACAGTCAATAGCTGAATGGAAGAACAAGGCCGAAAAGCTAGAAGGAGAAGTAACATCACTGCAGGAACGTTTGGATCAAGCGAATGCTCTGTGGGATTCTGCTTCCAGGCTGAGAGAAGACTTAGATCTCAAGGAAGAGCAGATGGCAGAACTGAAAAAACAAAACGAGCTCCGAAAAGAAATGCTGGACCACGCACAACAGAAATTGTCGACTTTGGTCAACAGCGCAGAAGGAAAAGTGGACAAAGTCCTCATGCGAAACCTTCTAATCGCTCATTTCCAGATAACAAAAGGCAAACGTCGTCGTGAAGTATTGCAGTTGATGGGGAGCATCCTGGACGTTCCAAAGGACGAAATGGAGCACTTGTTGAATAAAGATTATGGTGGTGTCAGAAAGTGGATGAGGAGTTGCCTTGGAGGGGCTTCAACAAGTGTCCCCAGCACACCTCCGAAACCAAATCAACAACCCCAACCCGTGCTTCAGAGTTCTTTTTCAGAACCCCTTTACCAGGAAATGTTAAAGATGGAGCCAAATTAAGAGCTGGCAGAAGCACCAACGGGAATCCACTCTTGGTCCCACGTTCTGCAGCGGTGCCTCTTAGTAACCTCGCTGGAGTTGGACTTGGTGGACCTGGGCGTCCTCTTTTCACACCCATTGCAGATTTCATGCCCACCTTTACACCGTCGCCAGTGTCCCTGCACAACAGGGCCAGAGCTGTACTCCAGGATCTTCTAAATATTTAGCATTATTCTAAAGAAGCCATAACCCTTTTTGATGTTTTACAGCATGGCCTTTTGAAAAAGCACGCATGTGCTTGTAGACAAAAAGAGAAAGCAAAACAGCTGGTATATGTAAGTGTATAGCTACTAGGTATTTTATTTCATTTCTTTAGTTGTTGTTGTTGTTGTGATTTTTTGCTATAGTACTTTTTAAAAAATTTGTTTTGTTTTTTGTAGCACTTTTTGTTTATAGAATTTTGTTCCAATGTAGCAGATAATCATCACCAGTTATCAATTCTGATGTACTTTTGTGAGCCACTGTACAGAGCAGCCTTCTTGAACCACTAGTTCCAACCTCACTTAATGGCATTAAGATAAAAACGATACATGCAATCACAGGAAACGAGAGAAATCCAACCCATAAGAAGGATGTCTCAGATTTAGAGTACATGAAAACCAAATATAATGTTGCAAAACGTTGAGAATATTTAGTTTATCCAAGATAACATTGTACAACTACCAAGCGAAAATTCCAATGGGGAGGACCTAAACAGGAAGCTTAGTGGATAAATTCTAAGATGCTTTGAATCCAAATTCTATGACCCCTATCCATTTTGCTGATTTCCATTTCTCTACGAAAGTCACTTCACATTAATTCAGTTTTCCAGATGATAAATATGTCCAGAAGGAAGAGTATTTTTATGAGGCAACCCCGAAGTGGGATCACATGATCCATTGCCAATGGAAAAGTTAATTAGTAAGAATGTATCATTAAATATCTGGACTGCTTATCTACCTACTATTGGGGGCTCTACAATCGTTCTTATAAACACATTTTATAAAACATTTGATCAAAACAAGTTGGGGAGAGAAATAAGCTGACAACAGTTTTTGGAAGATGAAAAGCTTTACAACAGGAGTAGTTATAACCTTTTGATAAATTAAGGTAAAAGATGAATCAAAAGTTTCTAGCTTAAGTAGGTGAAATCCGAGAAGCGAAAAAGCAGATTGCATAGCACATACTTCTCTGACACCCGTAGTTTCTAAAACCATTCAGAACGTTTTTATTAAAATTAATTTAAACAAAATTTAATATGTTTTTAAATATAAATTATACTATCATTTAATATAAATTAATCTAATTTAAATCAATCTAATTTAAATTAATTTTATTAGTAGTATTATTTAAATTTCTTTTATTAATACGATGGTTTGATTTAAATTTATTTTATTAATTGATATTGTTTATTAACTTATGTTAAATTATAGTATGATTTATATTTAAAAATTCATTAAATTTTATTTAAATTAATACAATTTAACAAAGTAAATTTAACATAATATAGATTGAATTATTTAATATTGACTATATAATTTAATATAAATGTCAATAAAGTTAATTTTAATAAAAATGCTCTTAGTTGTTTTGGAAATTACAGGTGGCAGTGAAGTATTAGCAATGTTATCTTCTTTTTTCTCCTCTTTGATTTTACCTAACTTAAGCTAGAACCTTTTGGTTTATCTTTTGCTTTACTTTACAAAAATAAAAAAAAGGAAGAAAAACACCTAGTAGCTACACACATATCAGCTTTTCCTTTCTTATTTCTAAATTTCACCTTAACATTTACATTATTTTACCAAAATTAAGATGCCATCAGTTGTTAGGCATGAACAAAATCACTGAAACAACAACTGGAGGACGCATCCCAAAGGCACATTGGCCAAGTATTCAAAACATATAAATGTCTGAGAACCGATGAGCTCTGATAGTAAAGTTTCCCACCTATGAAAAGTTTCCCAATGCTATGGAAAATGATGACATTTCTCTTTTTGTGTTTTTTAAGCTGAGAACCAACCTAAGGTATGTTATCAGAAATTGTATGTAACTCAAGTCTTTAAATTTCTTATTTTTCCTGTACTGCAGACAAAGAGGCTCACAATTCCTTGAGCTCTACTAGCATTTTAGTGACAGGAAAAAATTCAATGATGCATAGTTGTTTATTTGCATTCAATGTCTATCAATCTTACATACTTTGGGAAGGGTCACAAGCCACGGCCCTTATGCCTCCTGCTCTATTTCAAAGCCTCCAGCATCAGTTGCAACAATTCTAGGAAACACTGGGAATACTCTATGGTACAAAATGCACAATTACTTTTATTTGAAAGCATCTCTAAGACATGAGTCATTAGGTGACTTTCTTGTTCTAAGTAAATTTACTGAATTATTATTAAGTGATAACACGGTAAGCCAAAATGAAAAATGAAAGCATATGCTTCAAATCAGAGCAAGGAAGAAATAAGAAGGTATGATGTGTGGTAAAAATACACGAACATGCAAATATTATCCAGCCTTCTTACGTCAAATGTCCTCTCTTTTATTTATTTATTTTTTGGAGGTTACATTCTTGCATGATATGCATGGAACAACTTTTGGGGGGATACGATCAGAAATTCAGCACTAAAATCTGCCTTCCTGTAACATCACACGGCTTACTCCCGAGAAGAATATCAAAGTATATATTTGGCTTCGACTTGCCAAATTACTTGGAATCTTATTCCAGTAGACTTCACACGGTTGGGAAAAGCAGAGTTCAGATTTGTCATGAGAGATTTTTATATATTCTGCTCACTCCATTGTGTCTAGGTGAGCCTTTGGGTTTCAATGCCTGGAAACACACTTCTTATATTTCAGAATTGAAGAGCTCTTGGAAACGGCGACCTCACTGCATTCTTGAGAAAAATATGTTATACAGGTACTCAGAAAATTACAAAGATTAATCTAGATCCAAGGTTTTTTTAAGACAAGGGGTTTAATGGAGAACACAGCAAGATAGCCTTAGAAATTTCATACTCCCTGCATTCTTAGGAAAAGCTGCTATATTGTAAAGAATAACACCAAACAGAAAAGTTCCTAAGAAAATATTGTGCTTTCAGTTTCCTTGTCTCATAAATTTTATTAAAGTTTCATTAAAGACCCTGTATTTGCTAGCCTTTTTATTAAATACTTTTTTGAGATATTCTATTAATGTCTATGACTGGATTTTACTTGGTCTCACATGAATGTCGCTCCCTGTGACAAAGGGTACATGGGAGGCAGGCAGGATCAGCCTGTCCTCTCCGAGGCACCAGCTGTCCGAACCAGGCTCTGACAGAGGTAGTGAAGGGCACTAGCGTCTCCTGGACTGAGCGAGAGGGTAAGTATCTGAGTGATATTAATTGTGTATAAATGCCACATTTTTTTTTTTATGCATTCATCTACTAAGTTGTTTCCACAATTTAGCTAATGTGAATTTTGCTGCTATAAACATTGATGCGGCTGTGTCCCTGTAGTATGCAGTTTTTAAGTCCTTTGGGTATAGACCAAAAAGAGGGATAGCTAGGTCAAATGGTGGTTCTATTCCCAAATTTCCAAGGAATTGCCGCCAAACTGCTTTCCATATTGGCTGCACCAATCTACAGTCCCACCGACAGTGTAGGAGTGTACATTTTTCCTGAAATCCTCACCAACACTTACTGTTGTTGTCTTCATCATAGCTGCCATTTTCAAAAATCGCTGACATTCTAACTGGAGGGAGGTGCAATTAAACCCCTATCTCTCACCATGCACAAAACTCCACTCAAATGAATCAAGGACCTAGGAATAAAACCAGAGACCTTGCATGTAACAGAAGAAAAAGCAGGCCCTAATTCCAATCATATGGGATTAGTCCCAAAATTCCTTAATGAGACTCCTATAGCACAAGAATTAAAACCAAGTATCAATAAATGAGATAGATTCAAACTAAAAAAGTTTCTTCTCCACAAAACAAACAATCTGGGAGGTGAATAGGGATCCTACATCTTGGGAGAAAAGTTTTGCCCCATCACACATCAGATAGAGCACTAATCTCTAGGGTATAGAAAGAACTCACAAATCTAAATACACACACACACACACACACACACACACACACACACAATAAATAAATAAATAAATGAATGAACGAACGAACGAATAAATAAATAAATAAAATAAAATAAAATAACCCATTCAATAAATGGGCCACGGACCTGAACAGACACTTCTCCCAAGATGATATAAAATTAATCAACAAATTTATGCAAATATGCTCATCATCACTAGCACTTAGAGAAGTGAAAATCAAAACTACACTAAGATTTGAGGTTCAATCTTAAAGGCTGAAAATGAGCATGTTTCACCTCTCTTTCTCCTTCTACCACCAAATCCTCATAGAAGTTAGAAAAGGACATTTGAAATGCTCAGTGATCCAAAATAAGAATGAGAATTTCAAGGACTGAACACAAAAATAGATTATGAAAGAGTAGATCAAGTTGAAAAGACAAAAGCAAACATAGAACGTGCAAGGAAACAGTTCACTTGCAGAAGCTGAGAGGTAACAGGCTGCTTCATGCTTTCAGTATTACATACCAGGGATCACAGAGCACAGGACAACAATAAGATAGTTATCTGGGGTACCACACCGTGGGGTACATAGAGCAAAAACATGGGAAACCCTGCAGAATAAAAGGCATCAACTGAACATCCCTCTCTCAGAACCCAAACAAGGAACCACCAACAAGCAGGGGGGAGGGATAGAGAAGAGCTGTGTAATGCACTTAAGAAGCCTGACTGAGGAGCTATACCAAGAAGTTGTACCATGCACACAAAACTACATATCATGTTCAAACACACAGGCTACAGCCACCAAAATTTACCATGCCCTAGACCACAATGAAAACGCCAGCCAATTCCGTAAAGGTGTTATCACACAGGCTGCAATTCCTTGTGCATCTAAAATTAGAAGAATTTTGACTCCTCAAAAAAAAAAAAAAAAAAAAAATTCCATATACAATGAAATTAGGGCCATAGAAACAATTCCAAATAATTGTTAGATTAAAGCAAAAATCAAGATGGAATTAAATTAAAATACTATAATGGCAGAAGCAACAGGGATTTTAGATATATGTATTTGAAAAGAGATTGAAATCAAACGGCATATGCTTTTAACATAAAAACATAAGAAAATACCTGGATACTGGATAAAATAATGTAAATGTTAAGGCAAAATTTAGAAAAAAACAAAGGAAAAGCTGATGTGTGTAGCTACTGGGTGTTTTGTCTTCCCATTTTTATCTTGGTAAATTAAGATAAAAGATAAACAAAAGTTTCTAGCTTAAGTTAGGCAAAATGAGAGAGCAGACAAAAGTAGAATATATAGCTAATATTTCTCTGATACCTGTAGTTTCTAAAACCACTAAGTGGATTTTTATTAAAATTAATCTTATTAATATTTTTATTATATAGTTCATATTAAATGATTTAATCTATATTAAATGTTATTTAAATTGACTTTGTTAAATTGTATTAATTTAAATGAAATTTAATGAATTTTTAGTATACCGATTTTAAGTCCTTTAGTTATAAACCAATGAGTGGGACAGCTGGGTCAAATGGTGCTTCCGATCCCAGTTTTCCGAGGAATTTTCATACTGCTTTTCAGACTGGCTGCATCAATTTGCAGTGCCACCAGCAATGTATACGTGTACCTTTTCCCCCCCACATCCTCGCCAACATTTACTGTTGCTTATATTCTTGATGATTGCCATTCTGATTGAAGTGAGATGAAATCTTAGAGTAGTTTTGATTTGCATCTCTCTCATTACTAGTGAAGTTGAACATTTTTTCATATATTTATTGACTGATTGTATTGCTTCTTCTGTGAAGTGTCTGTTCAATACCTTGCCCTTTACATTAAAATATATATATATATATATATTGTTTATTGCTGGCAAAAATAGAGTATCATTGAATAGTTCCAAAGTTTAGAGACTTCTAAAAAAGTGGCTTTTATAGACTTTCATGAGTTGAAAACTAGTTGTATTTCTAATAGGGTGGAGCTCAGTAATCACTATGTTGCCATCAAGAAAGCCCGGCAGATGTTTGCCCAGTGGAATGAAAGAAAAAAAAAAAAAAAAAAAACCAGAATTGAGAACATCATCCAGGCAAATCAGTAGGCAACTGATTCTAGTTCGAGGCAGACAATTAATCTGTTGACGAATCTACTTTCACAGTTTGTACATAACATTTATGGACTATTATTTTAAATTCTATTTTAAAAATATTTATTATTTAGCCTTTAGTGGACACAACATCTTTATTTTATTTTATTTTTTTTTTTATGTAGTGCTGAGGATCAAACCCCATGCCTCACGCATGCTAGGTGAACGAGCTACTACTTGAGCCATAGACCCAACACTCTCTTAAAGAAATTCTTATTTCCACCTTGCTTCTTTATGATAATGAGAATTCAAATTTATGGGTAATATATCATTCACTGAACAACTTCTCAGTCCAAATCAATCCTTCTACTACTGTATTGTCACTGGAGTGTTATGTTAATCTTCCTACAAACGTGTGCGGAACATTTCATTGATTATGCCAATTCTTAAAGATACAAATGTGCCGAGCCCTAATATCCAGAGTACACAAAGAACTCAAAAAGTAAACATTAAGAAAACAAACAACCCAATCAACAAATGGGCCAAGGACCTGAACAGACACTTCTCAGAGAAGGATACACAATTAATCAAAAAATACACGGAAAAAAATGCTCACCATCTCTAGCAATCAGAGAAATGCAAATTAAAACCACTCTAAGATACCAAATCAGTCCAGTAAGAATGGCAGCCATTAGGAAGTCAAACAACAACAAGTGCTGGCAAGGATGTGGGGGGAAAAGGTACACTTGTACATTGCTGGTGCGACTGCAAATTGGTGCAGCCAATTTGGAAAGCATTATGGAGGTTCCTGGGAAAGCTGGGAATGGAACCACCATTCGACCCAGCTATTCCCCTTCTCGGACTATTCCCAAAGACCTAAAAAGAGCATGCTATAGGGATACAGCTACATCAAGGTTCACAGCAGCACAATTCACAATAGCTAGAATGTGGAACCAACCTAGATGCCAGTCAATAGATGAATGGATAAGAAAATGTGGCATTTGTACACAATGGAATATTACTCAGCACTAAAAAATAACAAAACCATGGCATTTGCAGGGAAATGGATGGCATTAGAGGAGATTATGCTAAGTGAAGTTAGCCAATCCCTAGGAAAGAAATGCTGAATGTCTTCTTTCATATAAGGAGGGGGACTCAAAACAGAGCAGGCTGGAAGAGCATGAAAAGAAGACTACCAATTAGAAGGGACAAGAGGTGGGAGGGAATGGGAGAGAGAAGGGGAATTTCATGGAAATGGAAGGATACCCTCATTGTTACACACAATTACATAGAAGAGGATGTGAGGGGAAAGGGGGGAAAAAAGGAGAGAAATGAATTACAGTAGCTGGGGTAGAGAGAGATTATGGGAGGGGAGGGGACAGAAGGGGGGATAGGGAGGGAATAGGAAAGGCAGCAGAATATAACAGACACTAGTATGGCAGTATGTATAAACCTGCACGTACAGCCAATGTGATCCTGCAAACTGTACACGTGGTAAAAATAAGAATTCATACCCCACTTGAATCAAATGTATGAAATATGATATGTCAAGATCATTGTAATTTTTTCTTAAGCAACCAATAAAAATTTAAAAAAAGAAACGAGACAAGGCCCATATTAAAGAGATTTAAAAATTCTACTGAAATCTATAAGAAAATGTTTGAATGAATCATGAGGTATTAAAAGAAGTACAAACTTAATATCTTGCATAGAATTTATCACCCTATGTTTATAGACTCAAAAAGCTTTCCTTACTTTAACCTTCAACTGTGTTTTAACAAAGCCACATTATTCAGGGCTCTCTACTTCTGGCTTTATTCTTTCTTACTTAGTCTTTTCCCCCATATGAGATCCTCACCACCACAGTCGTCAATGGCTGACCTTGCATTATATTTCAAGGATCACTCCATGTAACATCTTCTCCATTGACTGACTGTATTCAATTGCACTTCATAGCAGGAAATGTATATAACACAGCTTTATGTTGTTCACAATATCTACCACAATACCTTGTACTTTTTGGGCACTGAATATATGTATAAGGATACACTTATGATTACTGGATCCTTTTTGTCACGTGTGCTCGCGAATGAGCCAGGGTTTTCCCTCCATATCCCCCATAGTTTCCAGGAATATTCCAAACATATTGAGAAGAAGAGAAATGCTTTTATTTGGACGGTCAGTTTCGAATACACTAGGTAGGTATCTCTCTCAGATAGAAATACAAAATGACAAACAGCTGTGGTCAGAGTGAACCATGCTAGAAGACCGAATCTGAGTGATCAGAAATGCCTTTCAGCAGGAGGAGCAACAACCACTGGAACCAGATTCAAGCCAAATGGGATAGGTCTTACACTGAAAAAGGATCATTATTTGTGATTTAAAACAATAAACAAACACAGAACACCTAAAGAGAAGGAGGCACCCTGCTATAATTTGGATCTGGAATGTTGCCCAAAGGTCATGTGTTGAAAGCTTGGACCCCAATCCACCAGCATTCAGAACGGACTCTACAGAAAGGTGAATTGAATCCTGAGCTCTAACCTCGTCTGTGGATCAATCCACTGATGGGTTCATGATTGGACAGGACTATCGGGAGTTGGTCAAAACTGTGGGCGGTAGGGCCTAGTTGGAGGGTAGGCCACTGGAGTTGATTCCCTGGAAGGGTACATCATATTCCTCAGTCCTCTCTTCCCCTCACCATTTCCCTGATCTCCATGAGTTGAGAAGCTCTGTTTTGAAGCCAGGCTCTCTGCCATGGTAATCTGCCTCACTTCAGGCCACAGCAATGGAGCCTGAAATTGAACCAAAATAAATATTTACTCATTTAATTTTCTCAGGTATGTTGTCAAAGTGATGAAAAAGTCTTCTAACACACACACACACACACACACACACACACACAGGAGGAATGGTCTAAAGGGAGAAAAGGACACTTGGTATTGTTGATGCCTTCTTCAACAGTAGACACAGCTGGGGTACAGCGTGGATTCTCACTTCAGCAGATGCTAAAAGGGGCTTAAATTTTTATTTTAGTCTTTTATGAGGAGACATTGACTAACACAGGCCTGACTTCTCTCTCAGATTTGGAGATGAATAAGAAGGACCAAGAAGATTTCCTTTTCTAGCACAGGACACAAATGCAGTCACTAGTTTCTGATAGCAATCTGAGTAATTATGTCTACTTGCTCTATCTTGAAGGCAAGAGACATTATGAGGTGATTCATATGATCCTCAGAATCTATTTAACCATTAATTTTCCAAAAATTCTTCCTTTTTTTAAATTTTATTTCTGCCACCTTGGGGTTTTGTTTCCTGAACAGACATATAGAAAGAACAGCTCAAGGAAAAGAGTCTCCTGAATATGGGCTCTGGGAAGAGAGTAATGGGAGCAAACCCAAACCCCTTCTAAAGGGTAATAAGGAAAATGATCCTAAAGGAAACAAAAAGGCAAATATGAACAAAGTGGCAGCAGGCTCCATTTGTTGGCCACTTTCTCTGCACCAGCCATCAGGTGAGAACTACACACACTATGTTCTCATTTACTGTTCAACTCATGCTTGTGAGAGAGGTTTCATAAATGCATTCTGTCAGTTTAGCTCCAAAATTGCTTTGGTCCCAACTGGTCTGTCTGTTACAGCCCACGTGCTTCCTCTCTTTGCTTTGTCCCCAACTCTACAAAACTGCCTCCTCATTAACTTGTTGGAATTTAAACACCTTGGAAAGCAGGGCCTTATCTTAACTCCTTCTGATCCTTAGAGGTATGGGAATTACATTTAGGATTGTTACTCCATAGTAGAAAATTTCTCAACTTTCTATTTCGCTCTGTACTCTTGAAACCTGGATTATATTTGGCACTGATAAACAACCATAGGTGAAGTGAACATCAACCTATTGGCTCTAAAACAAATTTTTCTTAAGTGAAATTTAAGCGGAATTTTTGAGCACTTAAATAAACTTCAATCAGAATCAACAAGGACCAAATAATATTAAAATGAACTCGAAAATGTATAGATTAACAGCAAAAGTTTACTTTTGGAAAGGGTAAAGATGGTTCTTTAGTGAAATTTAATCCGTATTATAATTTGAATTCTGAGACTGATTAAGACTCTGTGATGGTTAATTTTATATGTTAACTCGTCTGGGCTACGATGCCCAGATACTTGGCCAACTTTTATTCTGGGTGTGTCTGTGCTGGTGTTATGGGGTGAGATTTACTTTTGAATCGGGGACTTTTAGTTAAATAGATTCCATTCTCTAATGTGGAGCGAGACCTCACCTCGTCAACTGAATGCAACTGAATGGGACAAAAAGCCCACCTCTCCCAGACAAGAGGGAACTGTCCAGTGAACTACCTTTGGATTTCATCTACAACATTGATTCTTCCTGGCTCCACAGCACACTGCCTTGGGACTCAAACTGGGACACTTTCCTGGATCTCTAGCTCCTCCCAGCCAACCCTGCCCAATCCTGTGAGCCAATAGCTGACAGGCAAGTGCAGGGAAGAAGCAGAGGCCCTGCAGGGGGTGAGTGTGCTACTGGATGCCAGTCCCTGGTCAAAGCGCAGGACAGGCTTCTGAGTTTACAGGCAGGAAGGGATGATTAGTGTTGGTGGAGCCCCAGGAACCCCGCGCTCTGAGGAATTCTGAGCGCTTGGGTCATAATCGACCCCGGCAACGCCGGAGGACGTTCGGGGCAGAGAAGTGGATGGTGATGGACGCGCTTCTCAGAGCTGGTCCGATGGATCGCTGAAGTGGCCACGATGTGGTCCTGGTTTGGAGGCCTGGGCTCAGGCTTGGGCCACTTCTTGGGTCAGGTGGGGAGCAGCTTGGCTTTCCTCACCGGCCAGAGCTCCACCTTCAACAGGGAAATGCTTCTGGATGACTTAGGAGACCCAGAAGCAGCTTTACATCATTGTTGGAGAAAGGAAACGGAAACTACTGATTCCACACTAAGATGTGAGAATGAAGGACCGAAAAAGTGCTGTACTGACCTGGAAGAAAAGCATGAAGCATCAGAGCTACAAATAAACCATCAGTCTGTAAGTTCCCAGAATCAACTGCCACAGAAAGAGGTAGAGATCAGCCATCCTAAAGCAGGACAGATTGTACTGCAAGATCAAATGTTCCAACTACAGGCAGCTGCTCAATCAGTACGCTCGGGAGCTTGTGGTGTACCAACAACAACTGCACCGGCTCCGTTCGGTTCCCTGGTCGGTAGTCATTTTTCAGCCTTTCGTGATGATGACACGGACTTTAGTGACATAATTTTATCACAACAAGAAACAAACGGATTACCAACTGAAGTTGCAAAACATGAATCTGAAGTTGGCCACTCGAGGCAGATTGCTGAGGCTCAGGGAACGCACCATTCTGACTCAAGTGAAATCTGCAAAGTACTAAATACTATCAAGACTCTTCAACCAAACCAAAGTCCAGACATATATGATCATCAGCATGAAATTTCAGTTTGGGAGCAGAGTTCTACTGTGGCAGAAAAGGGAAGAACCCTTCCTCAGCATTCAGCAGTGGAAGAAGTGTTCAGGCTTCAACGAGCCCTGGCTGATGCGGAGAAGGAAATCGTGAGACTAAATGGTTTAAACCAGGATAACCGTCTTGCTGAAGACAATCTGAAACTTAAAATGCATGTTGAAGCTCTAGAAAAAGAGAAGTCATCATTGAGTCAAGAAAAAGAGGAACTTCAGATGTCACTGTCAAAACTGAGCCGTGACTATCAAGTCATGAAAAACAGAGCTTCAACGGACATGAATTTGAATGTACAATTACTAGACTTAAAACTTCACTTGAAGGCAAAGGAGGAAGAACTGAATCAGACTATCAATGAAAAGAAAATGCTGATGGCTGAGTTAGAAGAACTGGATCATCGGAATCGGGAAGCTACAGAGCACATGATTTTGATACAAGATGAGCTATCAAAACAACAAAATGAAGGAGACCTTGTCATCAAGAAGTTGGAACAAGATCTAGATGATGAAAAAGAGAGAGTTCATCAACTTGAGGATGAGCAAATGAACATATCCCAAGAGCTGCATGTGCAGAAGGAGAAGTTAACTGAGAATGCACGGAGCCTCAGTGATTTGCATTTAACCAAGCAGAAGCTTGAAGGAAAAGTAGAAGATTTAGTAGATCAGCTAAATCAGTCACAAAAAAATAGTTCAAACATCCAGCAGGAAAACCTTGGGCTTAAGGATCACATTAGACAACTTGAAGAGGAGCTGTCTGGGTTTAAGAGTAAGTATCGAACCTCTCTGAATGAAGACTCTAACAGTCATTGTAAGGATGACATGCCTAAAGAACGAGAAGCTGAAGCTAGCAACCTAAGTCAAAATCTTTCTGAAGAGGAACAGCTCAACGAAAACTTAACGAAAGTTGCTGTTGAACTCAAGACGGAAAATGAAATGTTGATTTTAGCACGTGACGATGTAAGGCGTAAGTTGGAAGAATCTATTGCTGCTTACAATCAAATCTCTCAAGAAAAAGACACTATCACGGAGACTCTCAAAAGAGACAAAGAAGAGACTGAAGCCAAACTGCACCAGGCAGAAAAAAGACTGTTGGAAGAAGCAAATAATCACAGGCAGACTATTCAGGAACTCTCCAATGCACATGATTGGAATACCTCGGCCTTAAAGCTGAAACACGAATGTGCAGTTCAACTCAATCAAGAGAAGGACTTTGAAATAGCAGGACTCAAAAAGAATATTGAGCAAATGACTGCTGATGAAAAAGAAACTGAGGAAATTTTGGCATCTTATATAGAAGAAGAGGAGCGATTGACACAAGTCATAAATGAGAAAGAAGTTTTTATTGAAAAACTCGAAGAAAAAATTTCACAACTACAAAAGGATTTACATAAGTGTTCTCAGGCCTTAAGAGAAAATGAAACTTTAAGGCAATCCGTTGAAAGAAAGGACAAAAGTCTTACCTACATGAGAGCAGAAAACAACTATCTGCGAGTAGAACTGGAAATACTTACGGAACAGCACAATCAAGCTGCACCAGTGGCTGAGCCTGAAGCTCTTGATGCTATCACAGAACTAGAATTGGAGGTATCTCAACTGAACATAGTCAAAAATCATCTGGAAGATGAAATTCAAGACCATCTGAATATAATTGAAAATCAAAACCAGCATAAAATGCAACTACTTCAGTCTTTACAGGAGCAGAAGGAGGAAATGCATGAATTTAAGTACAAGTATGAGCAGATGAATGCTGCGCATAGCCAGTTAATTTTAGAAAGAGAGGAGGAAATTAAGAACTTGCAGAAAACTATTGAAGAACTAAAAGCCCAGTTGCCTGGAGAGAGAGGAGACGCTCAAACACTGAATTCTGATATTTTTCAAGAGACCAAAGTAAAAATCCTAAGAGAAAACGAGGTTCAACACTTCCAAGAAGAAGAGAAAGCTCTGCATTCTGCTGAACTAGCCAAAGAAAAACAGTCAATAGCTGAATGGAAGAACAAGGCCGAAAAGCTAGAAGGAGAAGTAACATCACTGCAGGAACGTTTGGATCAAGCGAATGCTCTGTGGGATTCTGCTTCCAGGCTGAGAGAAGACTTAGATCTCAAGGAAGAGCAGATGGCAGAACTGAAAAAACAAAACGAGCTCCGAAAAGAAATGCTGGACCACGCACAACAGAAATTGTCGACTTTGGTCAACAGCGCAGAAGGAAAAGTGGACAAAGTCCTCATGCGAAACCTTCTAATCGCTCATTTCCAGATAACAAAAGGCAAACGTCGTCGTGAAGTATTGCAGTTGATGGGGAGCATCCTGGACGTTCCAAAGGACGAAATGGAGCACTTGTTGAATAAAGATTATGGTGGTGTCAGAAAGTGGATGAGGAGTTGCCTTGGAGGGGCTTCAACAAGTGTCCCCAGCACACCTCCGAAACCAAATCAACAACCCCAACCCGTGCTTCAGAGTTCTTTTTCAGAACCCCTTTACCAGGAAATGTTAAAGATGGAGCCAAATTAAGAGCTGGCAGAAGCACCAACGGGAATCCACTCTTGGTCCCACGTTCTGCAGCGGTGCCTCTTAGTAACCTCGCTGGAGTTGGACTTGGTGGACCTGGGCGTCCTCTTTTCACACCCATTGCAGATTTCATGCCCACCTTTACACCGTCGCCAGTGTCCCTGCACAACAGGGCCAGAGCTGTACTCCAGGATCTTCTAAATATTTAGCATTATTCTAAAGAAGCCATAACCCTTTTTGATGTTTTACAGCATGGCCTTTTGAAAAAGCACGCATGTGCTTGTAGACAAAAAGAGAAAGCAAAACAGCTGGTATATGTAAGTGTATAGCTACTAGGTATTTTATTTCATTTCTTTAGTTGTTGTTGTTGTTGTGATTTTTTGCTATAGTACTTTTTAAAAAATTTGTTTTGTTTTTTGTAGCACTTTTTGTTTATAGAATTTTGTTCCAATGTAGCAGATAATCATCACCAGTTATCAATTCTGATGTACTTTTGTGAGCCACTGTACAGAGCAGCCTTCTTGAACCACTAGTTCCAACCTCACTTAATGGCATTAAGATAAAAACGATACATGCAATCACAGGAAACGAGAGAAATCCAACCCATAAGAAGGATGTCTCAGATTTAGAGTACATGAAAACCAAATATAATGTTGCAAAACGTTGAGAATATTTAGTTTATCCAAGATAACATTGTACAACTACCAAGCGAAAATTCCAATGGGGAGGACCTAAACAGGAAGCTTAGTGGATAAATTCTAAGATGCTTTGAATCCAAATTCTATGACCCCTATCCATTTTGCTGATTTCCATTTCTCTACGAAAGTCACTTCACATTAATTCAGTTTTCCAGATGATAAATATGTCCAGAAGGAAGAGTATTTTTATGAGGCAACCCCGAAGTGGGATCACATGATCCATTGCCAATGGAAAAGTTAATTAGTAAGAATGTATCATTAAATATCTGGACTGCTTATCTACCTACTATTGGGGGCTCTACAATCGTTCTTATAAACACATTTTATAAAACATTTGATCAAAACAAGTTGGGGAGAGAAATAAGCTGACAACAGTTTTTGGAAGATGAAAAGCTTTACAACAGGAGTAGTTATAACCTTTTGATAAATTAAGGTAAAAGATGAATCAAAAGTTTCTAGCTTAAGTAGGTGAAATCCGAGAAGCGAAAAAGCAGATTGCATAGCACATACTTCTCTGACACCCGTAGTTTCTAAAACCATTCAGAACGTTTTTATTAAAATTAATTTAAACAAAATTTAATATGTTTTTAAATATAAATTATACTATCATTTAATATAAATTAATCTAATTTAAATCAATCTAATTTAAATTAATTTTATTAGTAGTATTATTTAAATTTCTTTTATTAATACGATGGTTTGATTTAAATTTATTTTATTAATTGATATTGTTTATTAACTTATGTTAAATTATAGTATGATTTATATTTAAAAATTCATTAAATTTTATTTAAATTAATACAATTTAACAAAGTAAATTTAACATAATATAGATTGAATTATTTAATATTGACTATATAATTTAATATAAATGTCAATAAAGTTAATTTTAATAAAAATGCTCTTAGTTGTTTTGGAAATTACAGGTGGCAGTGAAGTATTAGCAATGTTATCTTCTTTTTTCTCCTCTTTGATTTTACCTAACTTAAGCTAGAACCTTTTGGTTTATCTTTTGCTTTACTTTACAAAAATAAAAAAAAGGAAGAAAAACACCTAGTAGCTACACACATATCAGCTTTTCCTTTCTTATTTCTAAATTTCACCTTAACATTTACATTATTTTACCAAAATTAAGATGCCATCAGTTGTTAGGCATGAACAAAATCACTGAAACAACAACTGGAGGACGCATCCCAAAGGCACATTGGCCAAGT
Organism: Urocitellus parryii; assembly: GCF_045843805.1. NCBI lineage: Eukaryota > Metazoa > Chordata > Mammalia > Rodentia > Sciuridae > Urocitellus > Urocitellus parryii. Next base: position 3,167 of record NW_027551778.1, on the reverse strand, counting down.
ATTCAAAACATATAAATGTCTGAGAACCGATGAGCTCTGATAGTAAAGTTTCCCACCTATGAAAAGTTTCCCAATGCTATGGAAAATGATGACATTTCTCTTTTTGTGTTTTTTAAGCTGAGAACCAACCTAAGGTATGTTATCAGAAATTGTATGTAACTCAAGTCTTTAAATTTCTTATTTTTCCTGTACTGCAGACAAAGAGGCTCACAATTCCTTGAGCTCTACTAGCATTTTAGTGACAGGAAAAAATTCAATGATGCATAGTTGTTTATTTGCATTCAATGTCTATCAATCTTACATACTTTGGGAAGGGTCACAAGCCACGGCCCTTATGCCTCCTGCTCTATTTCAAAGCCTCCAGCATCAGTTGCAACAATTCTAGGAAACACTGGGAATACTCTATGGTACAAAATGCACAATTACTTTTATTTGAAAGCATCTCTAAGACATGAGTCATTAGGTGACTTTCTTGTTCTAAGTAAATTTACTGAATTATTATTAAGTGATAACACGGTAAGCCAAAATGAAAAATGAAAGCATATGCTTCAAATCAGAGCAAGGAAGAAATAAGAAGGTATGATGTGTGGTAAAAATACACGAACATGCAAATATTATCCAGCCTTCTTACGTCAAATGTCCTCTCTTTTATTTATTTATTTTTTGGAGGTTACATTCTTGCATGATATGCATGGAACAACTTTTGGGGGGATACGATCAGAAATTCAGCACTAAAATCTGCCTTCCTGTAACATCACACGGCTTACTCCCGAGAAGAATATCAAAGTATATATTTGGCTTCGACTTGCCAAATTACTTGGAATCTTATTCCAGTAGACTTCACACGGTTGGGAAAAGCAGAGTTCAGATTTGTCATGAGAGATTTTTATATATTCTGCTCACTCCATTGTGTCTAGGTGAGCCTTTGGGTTTCAATGCCTGGAAACACACTTCTTATATTTCAGAATTGAAGAGCTCTTGGAAACGGCGACCTCACTGCATTCTTGAGAAAAATATGTTATACAGGTACTCAGAAAATTACAAAGATTAATCTAGATCCAAGGTTTTTTTAAGACAAGGGGTTTAATGGAGAACACAGCAAGATAGCCTTAGAAATTTCATACTCCCTGCATTCTTAGGAAAAGCTGCTATATTGTAAAGAATAACACCAAACAGAAAAGTTCCTAAGAAAATATTGTGCTTTCAGTTTCCTTGTCTCATAAATTTTATTAAAGTTTCATTAAAGACCCTGTATTTGCTAGCCTTTTTATTAAATACTTTTTTGAGATATTCTATTAATGTCTATGACTGGATTTTACTTGGTCTCACATGAATGTCGCTCCCTGTGACAAAGGGTACATGGGAGGCAGGCAGGATCAGCCTGTCCTCTCCGAGGCACCAGCTGTCCGAACCAGGCTCTGACAGAGGTAGTGAAGGGCACTAGCGTCTCCTGGACTGAGCGAGAGGGTAAGTATCTGAGTGATATTAATTGTGTATAAATGCCACATTTTTTTTTTTATGCATTCATCTACTAAGTTGTTTCCACAATTTAGCTAATGTGAATTTTGCTGCTATAAACATTGATGCGGCTGTGTCCCTGTAGTATGCAGTTTTTAAGTCCTTTGGGTATAGACCAAAAAGAGGGATAGCTAGGTCAAATGGTGGTTCTATTCCCAAATTTCCAAGGAATTGCCGCCAAACTGCTTTCCATATTGGCTGCACCAATCTACAGTCCCACCGACAGTGTAGGAGTGTACATTTTTCCTGAAATCCTCACCAACACTTACTGTTGTTGTCTTCATCATAGCTGCCATTTTCAAAAATCGCTGACATTCTAACTGGAGGGAGGTGCAATTAAACCCCTATCTCTCACCATGCACAAAACTCCACTCAAATGAATCAAGGACCTAGGAATAAAACCAGAGACCTTGCATGTAACAGAAGAAAAAGCAGGCCCTAATTCCAATCATATGGGATTAGTCCCAAAATTCCTTAATGAGACTCCTATAGCACAAGAATTAAAACCAAGTATCAATAAATGAGATAGATTCAAACTAAAAAAGTTTCTTCTCCACAAAACAAACAATCTGGGAGGTGAATAGGGATCCTACATCTTGGGAGAAAAGTTTTGCCCCATCACACATCAGATAGAGCACTAATCTCTAGGGTATAGAAAGAACTCACAAATCTAAATACACACACACACACACACACACACCCACACACACACACAAATAAATAAATAAATAAATGAATGAACGAACGAACGAATAAATAAATAAATAAAATAAAATAAAATAACCCATTCAATAAATGGGCCACGGACCTGAACAGACACTTCTCCCAAGATGATATAAAATTAATCAACAAATTTATGCAAATATGCTCATCATCACTAGCACTTAGAGAAGTGAAAATCAAAACTACACTAAGATTTGAGGTTCAATCTTAAAGGCTGAAAATGAGCATGTTTCACCTCTCTTTCTCCTTCTACCACCAAATCCTCATAGAAGTTAGAAAAGGACATTTGAAATGCTCAGTGATCCAAAATAAGAATGAGAATTTCAAGGACTGAACACAAAAATAGATTATGAAAGAGTAGATCAAGTTGAAAAGACAAAAGCAAACATAGAACGTGCAAGGAAACAGTTCACTTGCAGAAGCTGAGAGGTAACAGGCTGCTTCATGCTTTCAGTATTACATACCAGGGATCACAGAGCACAGGACAACAATAAGATAGTTATCTGGGGTACCACACCGTGGGGTACATAGAGCAAAAACATGGGAAACCCTGCAGAATAAAAGGCATCAACTGAACATCCCTCTCTCAGAACCCAAACAAGGAACCACCAACAAGCAGGGGGGAGGGATAGAGAAGAGCTGTGTAATGCACTTAAGAAGCCTGACTGAGGAGCTATACCAAGAAGTTGTACCATGCACACAAAACTACATATCATGTTCAAACACACAGGCTACAGCCACCAAAATTTACCATGCCCTAGACCACAATGAAAACGCCAGCCAATTCCGTAAAGGTGTTATCACACAGGCTGCAATTCCTTGTGCATCTAAAATTAGAAGAATTTTGACTCCTCAAAAAAAAAAAAAAAAAAAAAATTCCATATACAATGAAATTAGGGCCATAGAAACAATTCCAAATAATTGTT